>NC_092229.1:13102893-13147893 GCF_036320965.1 Panulirus ornatus
CAGGCGAGGGAGTACCATTACAGTCGGCATGGGATGGCGGGCCCTTCCCAGGAAACCCTCCCTCCCTCCACCTCCCTCTCCATCCTACCTCCCTCCCGCCTCGGGACACAGATCCGCCATATACTCACGACGAGGGAGAACGGGGAGAGGGAGAAGGAAGGAAGAAGAAGAAGAGAGTAGGGCGAGGTGGGGAAAAGGGAAGAGAAAGAAAGAAGACACACACAAGAGGAGGATAAGGAGAGCATAAGGTAGCAGGAGACAGGAAGGATGAGAGAGAGAGAGAGAGAGTGAGGAGGATGAGGAGGAGAGTAGAGAGGAGAGAGATGAGAATGAGAGAGAGGAGAGGAGTGAGCGAGAGAGAGAGAGAGAGCGCTCCCCCACAGGCAGTTTGTTTGGCGGGTCGGCCTGAAGGACCGTATGGATAGTGGTTCAGGGGACTCCCCATCATCCATGGCATCAAGAATACCGACTGCCAAAATAGTGTTTGGTGAGGAGCCCCCCCCCCCCCCCCCCCCCCCCCCCCCCCACCCCCCCCCCCCCGCTTGGGTTTTGGTCGAGGGCCAGAGGGGTGTTTGTGAGGGGGGCAACAACGGGCCAAGAGGGAGTGTTGGTGAGGAGCAGAGGGTTGGTGTTGGTGAGGTGCAGAGGAGTGTTGGTGAGGAGCGGGAGTGGTTGGTGAGGAGCCAGAGGGTGTGTTGTTGAGGAGCCGAGGAGTGTTGGTTGAGGAGCCAGAGGGGTGTTGGTGAGGAAGCCAGAGGAGTGTTGGTGACGAGCCAGAGGGGTGTTGGTGAGGAGCAGAGGAGGTGTTGGTGAGGAGCCAGAGGGGTGTTGGTGGAGGAGCCAGAGGGGTGTTGGTGGGAGCCAGAGGAGTGTTGGTGAGGAGCAAGAGGAGTGTTGGTGAGGAGCCAGAGGGTGTGTTGGTGAGGAGCAGAGGAGGTTGGTGAGGGCCAGAGGGTGTGTTGGTGAGGAGGCCAGAGGAGTTGTTGCCGGTGTCGAGTCCAGAGGGTGTGTTGGTGAGTGAGCCAGAGGAGTGTTGGTGAGGAGCCAGAGGGGTGTTGGTGAGGAGCAGAGGGGTGTTGGTGTGAGGAGCCCGAGGGTGTTGGTGAGGAAGCCAGAGGAGTGTTGGGCGTGGAGAGCCAGAGGGGTGTTGGTGACGAGCCAGAGGGGTGTTGGTGAGAGGCAGAGGGGTGTTGGTGGACGAGCCATGGGGAGGCAGTGTTGGGTGGAGGAGCCTGAGGGGTTGGTGAGAGCAGAGGGAGTTGTTGGTGAGGACGCCAGGGAGTGTTGGTGAGGAGGCCCAGAGGGGGTGTTGGTGAGGTGCCAGAGGAGCTGTTGGTGACGAGCCAGAGGGGTGTTGGTGACGAGCCAGAGGGGTGTTGGTGACGAGCCAGAGGGGTGTTGGTGACGAGCCAGAGGGGTGTTGGTGACGAGCCAGAGGGGTGTTGGTGACGAGCCAGAGGGGTGTTGGTGAGGAGCCAGAGGCGTGTTGGTGGAGGGTGCAGAGGAGTGTTGTGAGGAGCCAGAGGGGTGTTGGTGAGGAGCCAAGGGGTGTTGGTGACGAGCCAGAGGGGTAGTTGGTGTAGGAGCCAGAGGAGTGTTGTGAGGAGCCAGAGGGGTGTTGGTGAGGAGCCAGAAGGGTGTTGGTGACGAGCCAGAGGGGTGTGGTGAGGAACAGGAGGAGTGTTGGTGACGAGCCAGAGGTGTGTTGGTGACGAGCCAGAGAGGGTGTTGGTGACGAGCAGAGGGAGAGTGGTGACGAGCCAGAGGAGTGTTGGTGAGGAGCCAGAGGAGTGTTGGTGAGGAGCCAAGAGGGGTTGTTGGTGAGGAGAGAGGAGTGGTTGGTGAGGAGCCGAGGGGTGTTGGTGAGGAGCCAGAGGATGTGTTGGTGCACGAGCCAGAGGTGTGTTGGTTGAGAGAGAGGGGTGGTGTGACGGAGACAGGGGGTGTTGGTGACGAGCCAGAGGGGTTGTTTTGGTGACGAGCCAGGGGGTGTTGGTGACGAGCCAGAGGGGTGGTTGGTGAGGAGCCAGAGAGTGTTGGTTGAGGAGCAGAGGAGTGTTGGGAGGAGCCAGAGGGGTGTTGGTGAGAGCCAGGAGGGGTGTTGGTGGGGGGGGGGGGGGGGGGGGGGGGGTTCGAGCCAGAGGGGTGTTGGTGAGGAGCCAGAGGAGTGTTGGTGAGGAGCCAGAGGGGTGTTGGTGAGGAGCCAGAGGGGTGTTGGTGACGAGCCAGAGGGGTGTTGGTGAGGAGCCAGAGGAGTGTTGGTGACGAGCCAGAGGGGTGTTGGTGAGGAGCCAGAGGGGTGTTGGTGAGGAGCCAGAGGAGTGTTGGTGAGGAGCCAGAGGAGTGTTGGCGTGCAGGAGGAGAGGTGGAGGATTGAGGGCATGGATCCTGTACCTAGGAGGAGGGGTAGATCCTTGAGCACGATGGTACGACCCTTGACCACGACGGTACGACCCTTCACCACGACGGTACGATCCTTGACCACGACGGTGCTACCCTTGATCACCACGACGGTACGACCCTTGACCACGACGGTACACCCCTTCACCACGACGTTACGACCACTTGAACACTAAGATACGACCCTTGAACATAACGGTACAGCCCTTGACCACGACAGTACGACCTTTCAACACGACGGTACGACCCTTGACCACGACGGTACACCCCTTTCACCACGACGGTACGACCCTTGACCACGACGGTACACCCTTCACCACGACGTTACGACCACTTGAACACTAAGATACGACCCTTGAACATAACGGTACAGCCCTTGACCACGACGGTACGACCCTTCACCACAAGGTACGACCACTTGAGCACTAAGATACGACCCTTGAACATAACGGTACAACTCTCACTTATAAAGACCTTACCCTTCTCATCTGGGCCCTTTATGGGTCAGGTCAAAGATCATAGCACTCTCCATATCTCAGTAAACGCAGTGCTAAAACCTCCCCTCACCTCACCTCACAGCTCAGGACGCAAACGATCGCTCTAAAATGGAGGTAAAAAGTTTCAGGACACCGTTACTACTAAAAGCTTCTCGCCTTAAGAAGAAAAAAAAAAAAAGGAGAAAAAACTTTTCAACAAGACGTTTGAATAAATACGCTTAAACTTTTGTCGTAAGCTGGGGATACACGCTCAAGCTTTAAAAGCTAGTAAATCTACTTGTTGTTTAAGTGTGTATATATATATATATATATATATATATATATATATATATATATATATATATATATATATATATATATTCGTGAAGCAGTACATGATCAAAATACAGCAGGAAAATACAATTATATCCATAGAGTACAATACAGTACCTCAGGACAGTATAGTATTAGAATACAGCCATACAGTGCCAATACTACATCGAAACACAGCCATACACTATCATACAGCCGAAGAGTTTAATAATACAGTATAATACAGTAGGACAGCACGGTACAGCAGCAACATTATCAAGGTGTCTGTGTGGGTGGGTTACAGAGCTTACAGTGGCTCGCTCCTCAACTTTAAGTTATTATCAGAGAAAAAGAGCAAATAATAATCGCATCAATGCAAAGGAAAAAAAAAAACGGAAAAAAATATATGAAAACGACGTACTTCTGCTACTCTCTCTCTCTCTCTCTCTCTCTCTCTCTCTCTCTCTCTCTCTCTCTCTCTCTCTACCAGACCCCCAAGGTGTGGAGGAAGTGTCTCCTCGCTGTACAGGTATCCGTTCACCTCCCACAGACTTCTCTCCTCCCCCTAACCCTCCTTTCCTCCACAGTAACACGTCCTGGGCACAAAAGACGTGGGCCTCCTTCTTCTACACGTGACCCCCCCCTCTCCTTCTACCCCCCCCCCACTTTCCGTGACGTCACATATGTTAACACAAGACCAGGCCTGCCATCCCTTCCAAGCAGCAGGGCTACCAACTCGCTCCCTTCACCCTGTGTCAACACACAGAACCAGGGTTGGCAATCCCTTCTCCAACCCAGGAGCAGGGTTACCAACGAGACGAGCACCGTCAGCCTCCCTCACCAGCTCTTCAATGGGCCGACAAAGAACCTCTCGCCCTGAGCATGACAAAAGGTCTTCAGAGGGACGAAGGCTCCGGTGTTTACCGCTATTCTTTCCGGCGACAGTGAATGTGTACCCCTTTGAATCTGGGAACTCAATGGCGTAACCACAAGACACGGTGTATGCGAAAAACCAACCCACCAGCCCAGCCTAACCTCCTCCCTTCCCTCCCTCACCTTCGACATAAACGAGAGGAGGTGGACTTGAAAACCCGGAACATATATGTGTGTCTCGTGTCCTACCCACTGGATGGACAATAAGGGCAACGGTAACACCTGGTGCTTAAACATACGGCCCTGAGGATCTGACCCTCTACGTGGACCATCCAACACCATCCTTCGCTATGATGTAACCCACCTCCTAGCCCTGGACACCCCCAGACTCCCACTCTCTGCCTTGGTACATCTCCCTCAAGCAACTGTTTGTTTGACGACCTTCGTTAGAAGGAGGAGAAAGGGGGAAAAGAGGAAGAAAACAAGAGAGTAAAAAATAACCTAAGATATGAGAGATCTGTTTCTACTTGCCTCTGAACTACGCCAAGACCTCCTCCTCCCACGACCTCCTCCTCCTCCTCCTCCCACCCCGCCATTCCACCCTCGCACCTCACAAACATGGCATCATTAAGCCAGGCAGGTCTACGTACTTGATGCTGCTTAAGTTTACAACCGCAGTTTAGAGGTAGAGGAATGTGAATACCTTCTACGCTAATGAAATACCCACTAATTAAAACATCAATGACGGGAATTCGCTTCCATTAAACTCCACCGTGTGCCTTAGTTTCCTGCGGGTTTAGAGGGTCGAAGGTACAGTGGTGGTGGTGGATCATCAAGAGCCAGTAGCCAGGACCAGAAAGTTACTGACGTCCTCCCTCCTCCTCCTCGCCTCGCCCCCTCCCGATATGGCACTCACTAGCCAGCCAGCTCCCAGGCCTCCTGCTCTAGGGGTCAGCTAACTTCATGCACGACCTCTCGTCCCTCTCCATTCTCAAGTGATCCATTTGTTAGATCCTCTCCTCTTCCTCTTCCTCCTCCTCCTCCTCCTTCTTCCTCTTCCTCCTCCTCCTCCTCTTCTTTCTTCTCTTTACTGAACCTCTTGTCTTTTTTTTTTTTTTAATCTTTCTCTCTATTGGGCGGTCTGTCCTCAACTCTGGGTCACCCACATCCTGCTCATCAACGACCTGTGGTGACCTGACCTCTCCTCTCCCTCAGCCCAGTTTCTTTCATCTAAGAAAAAAAATAAAAGAAATAAAAAAAATATCAAGACCACAAAATGACGCTTAATGACGTCATCATCCAGTTTCGTACGACGTGTTCTCTCTCTCTCTCTCTCTCTCTCTCTCTCTCTCTCTCTCTCTCTCTCTCTCTCTCTCTCTCTCTTGCATCTCTTGCAGCCTGGAAAAAATCTTTATAAAATTCTTGTTAATATATATATATATATATACACGAACAAAGTGCATATGAACGCGCACCTTCATATACATACAAACCTCCAACAGCCAGGATCGAACCCGGGACCCCTCTGCAACAGGCGGAAGCGCTACCGCTAGGCTATGATCACCCCTTAATAGAGAAATGACTATTCGAATACTATGTACTCGAATACCCTCCGTCTCACATTGGTGAGCAACGGGGTCTACACCGGTCACTTCCCATCAGGCTCACACAGCACGAGTGTGGTGGTGTGGTGGAGGCACTGGCCATGTTCAGGGAGACCTGTTTCTATCCTCCCTGCACGTATGTTGGTGTTGCTTAACACTATGGTGAATGGGGGGATAAGGAGGAGGAGGGAGGGGTAAGAGGAAGGGACCTAGACAGCTCTTTGTGTGAGGTGTCTACTGCTGGGGGGGGGGGGATATCTACCCAGAACAACACCCCCCACCTGACCCTACACCCCCCCCCTCCCTGGCAGAGCGGGGTGTGTGTAGATGACCCAGTTGGGTACGAGAGAGAGAGAGAGAGAGAGAGAGAGAGAGAGAGAGAGAGAGAGAGAGAGAGAGAGAGAGAGAGAGAGAGAGACCGCCAGACAGCCTAGGTCACCATGCACAACACATGACCCCAGCCGTGGTAGACTGGCGCGCGCCCCAGACGTCGCCACACCCATCACCCTCACCCCCTTCCCCCTTCCCCCCCATTTTCCTCCCCTCCCTCGTTGGTAAAAACCAGACATCAATAAAACCCGCGTCTGAAGACGAGGCCCGTGTTTCCCGGGCCTGACCTGCCCCTTACACCAATGCACCCCTCCTCCCCTTCCCTCCTTCCCTCCTCTGTGCCTCAGACATGGAGGGGGGGGGGGGGAAGGGGGGGGGGGGCGGAAGAAGGAAGGGCTAGAAAGGGGATGTCTGAGTCACAGGGTCACGCCCTAGCTAGGTCCTGACCCACCCCGGAACTACACCATCAATAAACTCGGGCAGGAAGACGAGCCCGTGTTCACACGGGGTCGGTCTTGGCCTTGACCGTCGTGGCCACACGGGAGGGTAGGTACGCGACCTCAACCCTCTCCTCTCCTCTCCTCTCCTCTCTCCCTCATACATTCGTCCGCCAACATCAATCCCCAACGTCTAGCATATCTGATGACGTCTCCCTCTGACGTCACGGCGGGACACACACACACACACACACACACACACACACACACACACACACACGCGCGCGCGCGCGCGCGACCACCCTAACCCTCCACCTCACATACCCCACCACACACACACACGCGCGCGCGACCACACTAACCCTCCACCTCACATACCCCACCACACCTCACTCCGACACCAGCCGACAGCCGCGGACATTATCAAATGGTTGATCTCATATCAATGGCCCTACAAAGGTGGTTTGGCTAATCATAACGTACATTTCGTTGTAAAAAAGGACGCAAAATAGTAGAAAATAAATGAATGCATGAAAATGAAAATAAAAAACTCTCTTGTGCCTGTCTGTTATAGACAGGCTGTGAATGAAGGACAGATGAGAAAAAATATTGATAAATTTAAATGACGCGTTTGATGACGGGCCGTATTGAAAAATGCAACAGAAAACGAAGTAAAAGGGGTAACTCTTCAATTTGGGTGATTCTTTTCTCTTTTTTTTTCATCGCCCATCTCTCAATCACTAGTGGGAAACACGGACATATTACCTCACTTTGGAAGCGTAATTATGTACTTTACACACACACACACACACACACACACACACACACACACACACACACACTTACAAATCTTCCACTCTTCCTCACGCTTGTGTGACATACTGAGCACTTAAATACACCACACTTAAACAGAGAAGGTGTGGTATACTTAAACACTTAAAGAACACCTTCCTGAAGTACATATTAAAAAATAAATACATGCAAAGTGATACGCCAATTTGCTCGTGCTCCGGCCGTCTGTATGTACGTTGCAAACCCCTTTAAGAAAAAATGTCAAGGTTTCTTGCTCGAACCGACAATGGCCTGGCCCAGAGGCGGGGTGGGTATGGCTAGGTCGCTTTTTCGCGGGCGTGTGTTCGCCAGCGCTCTGGTTCGTCAGCGGCTTTGTTCGCCAGGATTCTGGGGCTATGGTAAAATGTTCTGGATTGGGGGGGTAGTATACAAGGGTGAGGGGTTCTGGGGATGGATGAGGGGGGGTACAGAGGGGTACTGGGGGAACCTAAGGATTTACGTGTTGAGGAAATTTTTTACATATGTATATATATATTTATTTTTTCCTTTGTAAAACCAGACTGGTGTTGTGTAGGAGTTACGTGTGTTTAGTCTTTTGTGTATTGCAAACTGGGTCCATGTTGTTCTCTCTCTCTCTCTCTCTCTCTCTCTCTCTCTCTCTCTCTCTCTCTCTCTCTGGTAGGTTGGTAGCCGGTGGCGGCCACCTAGCGGCCAAGGGAGGCACTAACCCTCCCCTTCCCCCCCCCCCCACACACACACACACACACCTTGGGTATCGAAAGGGAGGGCTACCGCTGGCTGGGCAGTGAGGGAGTACCTCGGTAACTATGATGTGCCCACAACGCTGGGCTCCAAGCCAGCCAGCTGGCCGGCCGGGTCCCTCCCTGCCTGTCCTCACCCCGTCTCCCTCAGCCACACTCGCGCTATGAGCTTCTTAAATCCCACCACACACACACACACACACACACACACACACACACACACACGGGACTTGATAACGCGTGACTCACACACTCGTCTCGCCGTTCTTCGTGGCCCTGAGAACTTGCCAGCGGTGAGCGCTACGCGTTAAGCCCTGTCCTTTTGACACAACCTCGTCTCCATATTCTCTGTCTGTCTGTCTGATGAAGTGTGATGTACGCAGGTGTTAAGTACCGCCACACATACTTAGGGGGAAAGACACTACTGTGTTTAAGTGTCGCATTACAAGATGTAAAGTATTTAAGTGCCTCTAATGTCACGCCACTGTCGGTAAGTGTCGATGATATATAAGTGTTCGGTACTTATGAGTGTGTGTGTGTGTGTGTGTGTGTGTGTGTGTGTGTGTGTGTATGGAAAGTTACCTTGGGTGAGGTTGAATCACCTTCAGTGGACGAAAAGGAGTACAGACTCGTCGAGGAAATCCTCACTCGAAAGGAATCTATCATTTCCCTGCTCCTGATTGGAGCACCGAACTGAAACCACACAAACTCCCACAAACGGAGTCTTATGGTTGTATATATATATATATATATATACACATATATATTGGAAAGGATCACAATTTTGCGCGTGATCAAGATATTCGTATGAGTCCACGGGGAAAATGAAACACGAAAAGTTCCCAAGTGCACTTTCGTGTAATAATCACATCATCAGGGGAGACACAAGAGAGAAATATAACAGTCAGTTGATATACATCGAAGGGACGAAGCTAGGACGCCATTTGGTAAACATGGACAATCACATGTTTACCAAATGGCGTCCTAGCTTCGTCTCTTCGATGTATATCAACTGACTGTTATATTTCTCTCTTGTGTCTCCCCTGATGATGTGATTATTACACGAAAGTGCACTTGGGAACTTTCCGTGTTTCATTTTACCCGTGGAATCATAGGAATATATATATATATATATATATATATATATATATATATATATATATATATATATATATATATATATATATATATATTGTCTTTCGAAATGCTAATCTCAGTTCAGTGTTATACCTTCTGTTCCTTACTCATAACTTTAGAATCAAGAATGACTCTAAAGGAAGATTTTTAAGTTGATGATGAGGGGGAGAGAAATAAAATAAAAGAATACAGAATTTTTGCCATGCGACACTCTGACCCCCATATGACCTTTTAACATATACCATTTTCGTAGAAAAAGGTTTTCCCCGCGAAAAGTTAAATCTGTAATCCTCAATGACCTTTTGCTACGGATGTTTAAAACCTGGCTCTCTCTCTCTCTCTCTCTCTCTCTCTCTCTCTCTCTCTCTCTCTCTCTCTCTCTCTCTCTCTCTCTGGGGGGGGTGTGACCTTTCATGACCTTTGCCTTCTCAGGCAGGTGAGGTCATGTGATATAACTGGGTCTCATATGTCCCATTCATGTTATTCTCAGGGGGGTGAGGGTGAGGTGAGGGAGGGTGAGGTGAGGGAGGGGAGGGGAAGCGTGCCGTGCCCCTCCCCCCCGAAATGTCAGGGGTGAGGGACGGACGGACGGACCACGAGGGGGTCAGTGATTATGAATGCACCGGGTCCTCTCATTCTTTGCCTGGGGGGGAATGGGGGAAGGGAATGGGGGAATGGAAGAGGGGAAGGAGGGAGAGGAGAAGTTGACGCGAGGGGACGAAAGACACGTATCTATCAGTCCATTACATATGCAGGACACAAGAGGTCAGAGGAGGGAGAGAGAGAGAGAGAGAGAGAGAGAGAGAGAGAGAGAGAGAGAGAGAGAGAGAGAGAGAGAGAGAGAGCAGACAGGTCGTGCTTCTGTATGCCGTGACGTCAGAGGCGGGCGGTGGGCCGCCCTCCCTCCCTCCCTCCCCTGCCACGGGACTCAACCCGGATCTAGTGCCTCCCTCCTCCTCCTCCTCCTCCCTCCCCACCACCAAGACTCAACCCGGATCCAGCGGTGAACTGGCTTTACCGGCCGGCCAGCCAACCAGCAAGTAATTACATGACCATTACAGAATACAACGAAAACGCGTGTCCTTTAAAAGGAAAAGACATAATGCACTAACCTATTTGACAAATGACGGACACTTACGGTACAAAGATATCATATCAATTCTCTCAATGAACGTTAAAGTTTTAAGGGTAAACTACTCAAAAAAACAATATTTTATATACTGGAATCGTGGGATGGGATGGTAAAGTAACTTTGACCAACGAAAATACTGCAGCTCAGCAGACACACCTGAAGGCTTAGCCCGCGGCCTGAAAAATGAATAAATATATGTGGGAAAAAAATTGCATGGATGGATCTATATGGCTGGCTGGGGGTTGTGGCAGAAGGTGGTTGTGGTAGGAGATGGTTGTGGCAGGAGATAGTTGTGGCAGGAGATGGTTGTGGCAGGAGATGGTTGTGGCAGGAGATGGTTGTGGCAGGAGGTGGTTGTGGCAGGAGATGGTTGAGGCAGGAGATGGTTGTGGCAGAAGGTGGTTGTGTCAAGAGATGGTTGTGGCAGGAGACGGTTGAGGCAGGAGATGGTTGTGGCAGGAGGTGGTTGTGGCAGGAGATAGTTGTGGCAGGAGGTGGTTGTGGCAGGAGATAGTTGTGGCAGGAGACGGTTGAGGCAGGAGATGGTTGTGGCAGAAGGTGGTTGTGTCAAGAGATGGTTGTGGCAGGAGATGGTTAAGTCAGAAGATGGTTAAGTCAGATGGTTGAGGCAGGAGATGGTTGTGTCAGGAGATGGTTGTGGCAGGAGATGGTTGTGGTCGTAGGGATGATAATTGTGGTTGTGACGAAGATGGCAATCCTGGTCGTGGTTGTAGAAGTGATATTGGTCGAAAAGGTAATTATATATATATATATATATATATATATATATATATATATATACATATATATATATATATATTCCTGTGGGCAGGCAGATTATTTCCTTTAATATACTGTTTGTTAAAGACCAATGTATGTTTAACATTCACTGGCTTCCTGTTTTTCTTTTCCCTTTTAATTTTTCTCACCACACGTTTTTCTTTCATCACCTAAAGTGTGAATCAAAATGTCCTGTATTCAGTTTCACTTTACTCTTGAAAATACAAGAGATGTTTTAGGACACACGGACACCGCCCATTTATATATATATATATATATATATATATATATATATATATATATATATATATATATATATATATATATATAGATAGATAGATAGATAGATAGATAGATAGATAGATAGATAGATGGAAAGATGGATAGATAGGTAGATAGATAGATTATTTTGGTAATTTCATTCGCACCTAACTCAGACTTCGATGCAGGTGTAAATGCGCCCTGTTCAAGTGTATGAGAGTACTCCATTTCCAAGCTCGACTCCTAACCATGGCTACAGAGCCACCCACGGTCCTCATCCACACCCCCTTCCACCTCTTTCCCCCACAACATGACCCATCCTCACCTCCCAAACACCACTATCTACCTCACCATCACGTATGTACCAAATGGCCAACACACACACAACCTGTGAATCATCTTCACCCTCCATCATGACTCGTGTCACCATCTTCTACGACTTCTACTACTACCTTCCTCCCTACCATCACAACCATTAACAGTCCATCTCGAACAACCGCAAGCACCATCTGCGACCATAGTTATTACAACACTCTCAGTTCTTAACTTAAAGTCACTTTCACTTATCACACAACCATCGTCATCATCTACCATCTACCACAACCATCGCCATCTTCTACCATCTACCACAACCATCGCCATCTTCTACCACCATTCCCGACCATCTTTACCCTCGCCCCACCACAACACATATCCCTTCCCCTCCCGCCTCCCAAACTCCCATCCCTCAAGGAACTGTGCTGGCACCTCTTCTGTTTCTCACTCTCATCCCTGACACAGACGTAGCCACAACCCAAGACTGCACATCATTCTTCCCAGATGATACTAAAGTAACTACGGAAATCTGAAAAGCAAAAAAGGCTTTGAGAAACTACAAATATATTTCCCCCAAGTCTTTCGCTGGGTCATGAGAATAACATCTGTTTAAGCACAGAAAAGTGTGAACTATTACCTGATGGGGGAAGTCTTCAAAAACATGTTGAAAAAAAAAAAAGTGGGTATAGAACACCGGACAAGACCCACCATAACCTCGGAAGATGAATGTAAAGGATCTTTCCCCTCAGTAAACACACGGAAAGCAACTAGTGCTTCATGTAAAACAGATGGCAGGCTGGATCTTACGAACCCTCAAGATGAGAGAGAGGTATTGCCAGGGATGACCCTCCTCAGGGCCAATCTAAAATCTCCTGAAGAGGAGGATGTTGCCGCCCCCTCGTGCAATAACATCCTCCTTCGAGGAGGGCGAAAACCGCCGAGTTGAAAGTGAGCAAAGGGCGTCTTTCACAACCCACACTGACGCCTGTATGCGATCTCAACTACTGGGAACGATTGAAAGCACTGTGGCGCTGGCCTCCTCACACACGGAAGCGATATCATCATCTACACATGCAAGACCCTGAGAGAGGCAGTAGTTCCTCAACGGCATCTGGAGGGAAGAAATGAATTTTTATTTTCTTCTTACTGGCACGACACGCGTGGAGCGTCTATGGAATACCAAGGTCAAACACTCGAGCTGTTGAGTGGTAAAGGGGGACCTCAAACTATGTGGTAAAGGGGGACCTCAAACTATGTGGTAAAGGGGGACCTCAAACTATGTGGTAAAGGGGGACCTCAAACTATGTGGTAAAGGGGGACCAAAGACTATATCGTAAGGTATACATATGGTAATGTATACCTCAACCATCATCCACTACGACATACACCGTCAACCACCATCGTCAGCCACTAACCATCAACCACCATCGTCAGCCACTAACCATCAACCACCATCGTCAGCCACTAACCATCAACCACCACCACCACTATCCACCACCAATCAGAGACTCTAACCCCCCCCCCCCTCCTCCTCCCCAGACACCCAACTTCTGCCTAATGGAATATTAACAAATGCAAATGTTATGAGGAGAGGATCGTTAACAAGTTCCTCCTCAAAGTTCAAAGTTGTCATGAGTGTGAGGTTCCACTTTTGGCCCGTGCGCCGTGAGGTCATGAGTCGTCTCCATGAGTTAAACACACACACACACACACACACACACCTGTAACTCCCGTCCCTCTAACATCGTTAACCTCGTCTAACACACACACACACACACACACACACACACACACACACACACCTGTAACTCCCGTCCCTGTAACATCGTTAACCTCGTCTAACACACACACACACACACACACACACACACCCTTCCTAACCACCCACCCCACTAACAAACCACCTTACCAACCACAATTTCGTCACCCATACACCTCAATCCTTCTGCCTCCCTCTCCCTCAAACTTGCAGGCTCCTGCCATAAAGTAATTCTTCTCCTCCCCATCTCTTCTTCCTCTTTACCCAATTCTCTTTCGTTCTCGTAGTATTATTACCCTTGTCTTCCTCATCAGAGAACTCTGCAACTGTTCTGGTGTCAGTGTTAAAGCTTGGACCGCAGGGGCTAAAATCTCATGATATCACTGTCTTGCCACGAGTGACCGCCCACCTCTTCCCACCTCCCACTTCCTCCTGCCCCATCCATTCCGGCGCCACCGTGTACCAAGCTCGTCACAGCCAATAAGGTCACGGGTCATGGGTCAAACGTGTCTACCTTTCCCCAAACAGGCGGGTACAAGACAACACCACCCCCCCCCATCCCTCATTAAGTCATCCCAACAGAAACCTCATCTCCATCTACTCATTGAAACCCTATCTACATCTACTCACTGAAACTACATCTACATCTACTCACTGAGACTCCGTCTACATCTACTCATTGAAACCCCATCTACATCTACTCACTGAAACTACATCTACATCTACTCATTGAGACTCAATCTACATCTACTCACTGAAACCCCATCTACATCTACTCACTGTACCATTACAAGGTCATTTTGATATAGGTTAAGGTCACAAGATTTCTTATCTTTATGAAACAGAGTTATAGCTTTTGAGAAAATATATAAATCTCCAAGAGTCTTGGTATGACACACAATCACTTTCCAGAAGCTTCTCACAGCCCCAAAGCGCTACTTACAGTAGCAGGGGAATGCGGACGCCATTGGAGTGACCTTTTCCACTCCCGCTGTAATGTCATGATGTTGGCGAGGAGTTATATCCATAAATGGCGTGCGAAAAAAAATTGTGTATATTTTTCAGAACGTAAAATATGATCAGTGGCGCACCATTTAGATAATCGCTTTGATTACACTGATATGCGATTACTTTATGCAGGAAAACATGCTGTTGTACCATCATGTTTACCAAATGGCGTCCTAGCTTCGTCTCTTCGATGTATATCAACTGACTTATATTTCTCTCTTGTGTCTCCCCTAATGATGTGATTATTACACGAAAGTGCACTTGGGAACTTACGGTGTTTCATTTTCCCCATGGACTCATAGGAATATCTTGATCACGCGC
This sequence comes from Panulirus ornatus, assembly GCF_036320965.1. Taxonomy (NCBI): domain Eukaryota; kingdom Metazoa; phylum Arthropoda; class Malacostraca; order Decapoda; family Palinuridae; genus Panulirus; species Panulirus ornatus. The sequence continues at coordinate 13,117,592 of NC_092229.1, forward strand.
TAAATTATGATCCTTTCCAACACACACACACACACACACATATATATATATATATATATATATATATATATATATATATATATATATATATATATATATATAGTATCAACCGCGCTAAAGGTGTTGTTCTAGATTCGATCAACATACAAACTGATGGTTAGATTTTTTTAGATTTTTTCCTATTAGAATAATTCTAATTCTTTTCTTTTTCTCCGTGGTCGCCGTGCCATAGAAAAGTAATTCAATATGATCTTTACATCTGTGGTAATGGAATACCTGATGCGTTAGTATTGGGGTTGTATACTCGTGTAGCACTGTGCAGAGAGGGAGTTGTACACTCGTGTACTGTACAGAGAGGGAGTTGTACACTTGTGTACTGTACAGAGAGGGAGCTGTACACTCATGTGGTACCGCAGAGAGAGGGAATTGTACTTTCGTGTATTGTACAGAGAGGGAGTTGTACGAGGGAGTTGTACACTCGTGTAGCACTGTACAGCGAGGGAGTTGTACACACGTGTGTGGGCCCATCACTTGAACATGTTCCACCATCATACAACTTTTAATACGTCCGTACGTTGTCTGCATGCATAATTTTTCCCCTCATTCACTTTCATTCCATTCATCCACCGCTCTCATACTATAAATCTACCTCCATAAAATATTATTACTTTATATATATATATATATATATATATATATATATATATATATATATATATATATATATATATATTTACCTCATTTCACATCATGGCCTCTGGTTCTCCTGTCCCTACGTCAGTCCAAGAGCTGTTTACTGTCTACGGCAGACAGACAGACAGACAGACAGACACACAGACACACACACACACACACACACACACACACACACACACACCATAGAACCCCAGGCTGCACATCTCTCTCCAAGGGTGGGGGGTTAAGGGGGAGAGGAGGGTGGGGGGGTTAAGGGGGAGGGGGAGGAGGCATACAACTAAAACTCCCCCATAACTCTGACCGCAGGAGGACGGCGCCCTTGCGAGGAGCCCAGGTGGTAATATGCAGTTAAAGGGTCCTGGACGCTGTGGGGCGGGAGGAGGGAATGGGGGGATGTTGTGGTGAGGGACCGGTGCACCTAACCCCCCCTCCCCTCCCCTCTCCTCTCCCCTCTCTCCCCTCCCTTTCTCCCCTCCCCCAGCTCTTAATCCAGCCCGTCGTCACACGGGGAACGTACCGCCGTCCACCGTGAGGGAGCGACAGCCAAACAGCATCGGGTTTTACGCCGACGGGAGCCACTTGGCCGGAGTGGCGCGATATGGCTCCTCTCGTAAAGTGGGCCACCACCACCAGCACCAGCACCTCCTCCTCCTCCTCCGCTGGGCTCCTGGGAAGACGAGGAGGGAGGAGCGCCCCACCACCATTCGCCGTATTAATATGTTAATGACTCCCGATTATAAATTCTAGCGCAGGGCGCGCTGGACGCGTCTCCCCCCCCCCCCCCCCGAGAGAACGGGTTGGTTATGATGTTGGTGCTTCATACCTACCCCCCAACCTCTCCCCCCTCTCCACCAACTCCTTGCGATTTCCCCGGCGCTGATATGACGAATGCCTGGAGCCGCCTCACCGCGCTTCCATCCATCTTGCGTGTTTTGCCTCGTCTACTAAGGTCATCTCTCTGGCTCGTCTGTGTCTTACAGTGTGAGGAGGAGGAGGAGGAGGAGGAGGCTGGCTAGATGGCTCACTCACTCACTCACCTTCACCAACCACCCTTCCCTTTCTTCCTCTCCCTCCTCCTCCTCCTCCTCCTCCTCCACCGTGGATGTGTCTGACACACTGTGGGCAACAAAATAGTAGCCATACGTCTGCCTCACTTGCCCGGCAGAGGCCGAGGCCACTCCAGCTTACACCCAGGATGACAAATGGAATTCGTTAGTTAAAAGACGAGGCATCCGCAGCCCGGCTGAAGGTGGAGATTACCCTGAGTTAGGCCAGCAGGGGGGCTGGACGGCCCCTGGCGGTGGGAGGGAAGGCGGCCCATGAATACGGAAGGAGGAGGAGGAGGAGGAGGAGGAGGAGGAGGAGGAGGAAGGAAGGAAGAGAGGAGGAGAAAATGGCCTTCACCCCAAGTGAGCCACAGAGAGTGGAAGAAGGGAAGGAGGGAGGGAGGAGTGAATGCTTCGCTACTAACACCAATGAGTCTCTCTCTCTCTCTCTCTCTCTCTCTCTCTCTCTATATATATATATATATATATATATATATATATATATATATATATATATATATATATATATTCCCTCCTTGTTACTCAATAAAAGACAATAACGTCTTTCTCAAACAGCAAAGTCAACAGTGTTCAACTTTCTTAGGAGTAAAGTTGGTGCAAACCTTCGGCAAACTTCGCGATTTTCTCGACCAAACTCGCAATTTCAGTTGGCGGGCCACACCAACAGCAACACCACCTCCACTGATGAACACACACACACACACACACACACACACACACCTTCACCTCCCCATGTTCTCCCCTACGTCTCCTCAGTCTCTCTCTCTCTCTCTCTCTCTCTCTCTCTCTCTCTCTCTCTCTCTCTCTCTCTCTCTCTCTCTCTCTCTCTCTCATTTCCCTAAATATCTTGAGCGTGAGGGGACGACCACGGTGGGACGACCCTCGAGCACGACGGCGCGACTCCAGGGTACGATGTCCCGTAAGGGTTGTGACCTTGTGCTCTATATAGTGTCGTACCGTTCGTGATCAAGGGTCGTGTCGACGTGCTCAAGGGTGGTATCGATATGCTCAAGGGTCGTACCGTCGTGGTCAAGGGTCGTATCGACGTGCTCAAGGGTCGTAACGTCGTGCTTAAGGGTCGTGCCGTCGTGCTCAAGGATCGTACCGTCGTGCTTAAGGGTCATCGCACCGTCGTGCTCAAGAGTCGTGACGTCGTGCTGAAGGGTCGTCGCACCTTCGTGCTCGCGGGTCGTACCGTCGTGCTCACGATGAACCAACACCCTCCCTCAACCCTTTCATTCCTAACTGTACAGTCCCGGCCTTCCCTGTGAACCTCCTCACACACACACACACACACACACACACACACACACACACACACACACCCAAACTAAAAAATACACGGGGCTCATTACGACTCGCTATTTTGGTCCCACATTAAACTCCGTTTTCACTAGGAATGTGTTTTGCTTGGCCCACAAAAATAGCACAATTACTCCGACGAGTCTCAGTGTTGGGAGGTATTATTTCCCCAGGACAACAGCCAGGGAGAGAGAGAGAGAGAGAGAGAGAGAGAGAGAGAGAGAGAGAGAGAGAGAGAGAGAGAGAGAGAGAGAGAGAGAATCCTTGGTCATCACCAGCATGGCGTATAGACATCTACACAGTCTCCATTACATTTGATACACGTATCATTAAAAATGGGGTACCAATGATGACACAGTAATCTTGATTAACAATTATATACGTATATATATATATATATATATATATATATATATATATATATATATATATATATATATATATATATATATATATTCTGGATGGTTGTGTTCGAGTGATCTTATGTACATGGTGATATTGACCTGCTAGTGACCATGTCCGCCACAACACGCAGTAGTCATCATGATTATCTGCAAACATTCTGGGCTGCTGCACCAGCAGACTTAACGATGGGTCATCTAATTACCTCTGGCAGACCACAGGGCCATTCTGGTCTAATTACCTCGCGACAAATCACGGGGGCAATGGCTAATTACCGAATTACCTCTGACAGATCACAAGGGCAATGGTTATTGATATAATTATCTTTGGCAGATCACAAGGGCAATGGTTATTAGCCTAATTACCTTTGGCAGACCATAGGGGCAATGATTATTAGCCTAATCACTTCTGACATACCACAGGGGCAATGGTTATTGGCCTAATTACCTACGGCAGACCATAGGGGCAACGGTAGTTATCCCAAATCACTGGCGTGTTAATGAGGGGTTAATTTGCCGAGGAGTATCGTTAGTATTTTCATATAAGAAAAGTACCCTGGCCATGGACACCCGAACCAGCCACGGACACACACACCTGAGCCATGTACACACACACCTGAGCCAAGTACACACACACCTGAGCCAAGTACACACACACCTGAGCCAAGTACACACACCCTCGAGCCAAGTACACACACCCTCGAGCCAAGGACAAACACACCTGAGCCAAGTACACACACCCTCGAGCCAAGGAAACACACACCTGAGCCAAGTACACACACCCTCGAGCAAAGGAGACACACACACCTGAGCCAAGTACACACACCCTCGAGCCGAGGAGACACACACACCTGAGCCATGTACACACACCTGAGCCAAGTACACACACCCTCGAGCCGAGGAGACACACACACCTGAGCCAGTGTCAGAAGAAAGGCGGTAATGTAAGATGTACGTGGCGGTTGTGGTGGGGTGGTTACCGATCTGTTTTTGCTTCTCCATCTTCGCCGGATTTCAACTCTGGATGTCTGGAAAACTGGAGTTGTTGGGTGGAGAGAAGAGCCTGGAGAAGAGGAAGGGTACGTTGGGAATGGCGAGACAGGGCAGAAGGAATGGGATAAATGTGAGTTGGTGGAAAGGGAGGAGACGAGGGGGTGACCTGGGAATCTTGAACACTCGCTAGAGACAGAAGCATCGCCCGAGGTCACTAGAGACAGAAGCATCGCCCGAGGACACTAGAGACAGAAGCATCGCCCGCAGTCACTAGAGACAGAAGCATCGCCCGAGGTCACTAGAGACAGAAGCATCGCCCGAGGACACTAGAGAGAGAGAGGCCCCGTCCGAGGATAGGCATCATTCTTCCCAAAAGGAGATGCAAAAAGGAATTCCATAAGGAGGTCCACACAGCGTTGTTACAGTGCCATAACATGACGTTCAGAGAGGTGACCCACAAGAGGAGAAGAAGAAGAAGAAGAAGAAGAAGAAGAAGAAGAAGAAGAAGAAGAAGTAGAAGAAGAAGAGGAGGAGGAGGAGGAGGAAGAGGAAGTTGTGAGATGAGTGAGCAGTTTCCTCTTGGTGATGCTTGGGTACAGGAAACTTCTCAGTGGGGGTCTGGGGTAAGAACAGTGACAATAAGATTGAAGAGCAGCAGGAATGAGGTTGGGAGAAGAGCGCTGATGGTGTGAGACGAGTGCGGAGAGGATGAGCGAGGTGAACGAAGGCTGTTAACCACTACAACATGACAACTGTTGTGGGGAAAATAACATACTCTACACGCAGCTCAGGAAGACCTGCGACACAAGAACTACAGACCAAAGACGAGTGTGGGAATCTAGCACCATTGTGGAAGGATGAATGACACGATGTTCACGATGGTTTTGTCTATATTGATTAGAATCAAAGATTAAAGACTCAATTGTCTGTGATATTTAGAGAAAAAACTACGCGGAACACTTGTTGAAGAATATATCAGGAAAGGGGGGAAAAAGACAGCATCGTTCCTTTTTTTTTGGGAGGGGGAGATAATGTTTCCCTTGATGCCAGACGGTTTAAGAGAGAAGAAAAAGATCCTCAGATTCTCAAAAGGGTGGTGGGGATGGGGTGGAAAGGGGAGGGGAACTAAAGGTAATAAACGAGATTTAAATGGTCGTTCTCGAGGGGGGTTAAAGAGGAGACCCACTCCAACACTGTCACAATGGAGGGAATACAAAAGACATGTATGGCTTGGAGTGAACTGGCAACCGGGAGGAGCAAACACTCCGTCTGTTGACTGTCACAGTAACCATCAGTCACTCAGCTGACTGTCACAGTGCCAACCAGTCACTCATCTGACTGTCACAATACCCACCAGTCACTCATCTGACTGTCACAATACCCACCAGTCACTCATCTGACTGTCACAATACCCACCAGTCACTCATCTGACTGTCACAATACCCACCAGTCACTCATCTGACTGTCACAATACCCACCAATCACTCATCTGACTGTCACAGTACCCACCAGTCACTCAGCTGACTGTCACAATACCCACCAGTCACTCAGCTGACTGTCACAATACCCACCAGTCACTCAGTTGACTGTCACAGTACCCACCAGTCACTCAGTTGACTGTCACATTGCCATTTATCCACACAACGCTCAACTATATCTCCTCATCCTCCAATTCTCATATGCTCCCCAGGTGCAACATGTCCTCCTCCTCCTCCTCCTCCTCTTACTCCACCTGACGTATATGTATATACTTATTTTTTCAATGTTCTTCAGTCTGTTGTGTTCAGGTTTCCTCTGATTTCTTCAAAGTGACTGAAATCCTGATTATTCTCTCTCTCTCTCTCTCTCTCTCTCTCTCTCTCTCTCTCTCTCTCTCTCTCTCTCTCTCTCTCCCCAGTTACCTCAAACTAACCCCGGCCACTCAACCTTCCCGCCCCCCTCTCTCTCTCGCTCTCTCTCCACCTCTCATCTTCCTCGAGTCCTCCCTACTCCCCACACTCACTCCCCCAATCCTTTCCTTTCCCTCCTCCACCCTTTCCACTCACCCCTTCTCAATCCTCTTTTCTCCACCCCCACTCCCCTCTTCTCACATCTGAGCCTCTTTACCCCTCCCCTCTCCTACCCCCCCAGCCTCTCTCCTCCACTTCCCTCTTCCTTCCCCCTCCCTCCCTTCCTAGCGCCCCCCCCCCCCAGCACCCCTCTAACCCACAATAAGAGTACCTGGTGGGCAGGTGGCCGGGGGATGGGGGGGAGAGGGCTGTGAGAGAGAGAGAGAGAGAGAGAGAGAGAGAGAGAGAGAGCACGGTAACACCACCTCCCGTACACCTCTTCCGGCACAACGTCAAGTCCCGGGACACATTTCTTGTCCCGGGTTTTCCACTGGTTTTTCCCCCCTCCGGCGTCTCGTGACGGGCCGTGTCCCTAGACGGTGGCTTTACTCTACTCTCTCTCTCTCTCTCTCTCTCTCTCTCTCTCTCTCTCTCTCTCTCTCTCTCTCTCTCGACGCCAGCTGGGATAGTGTGGCGGGACTGGGGATGCGTACGATGGGCCCCCCCACAAGAACTAGAGAACAACAAAGGAGTTTTATAAAGGATTAAAATGATTATCATCAGTGGAGGGTCGGGTACACGAACGGCCAGCACCCCAGCCCTACCACTGGTAAATAGAGTCGTCATCATCAGTGGAGGGTCGGGTACACGAACGGCCCGGCCCCCCCCTAGCCCTACCACTGGTAAATAGGGTCGTCAGCATCAGTGGAGGGTCGGGTACACGAACGGCCCGGCCCCCTAGCCCTACCACTGGTAAATAGGGTCGTCAGCATCAGTGGAGGGTCGGGTACACGAACGGCCCGGCCCCCTAGCCCTACCACTGGTAAATAGGGTCGTCATCATCAGTGGAGGGTCGGGTACACGAACGGCCAGCACCCCAGCCCTACCACTGGTAAATAGGGTCGTCATCATCAGTGGAGGGTCGGATACACGAACGGCCCGGCCCCCTAGCCCTACCACTGGTAAATAGGGTCGTCATCATCAGTGGAGGGTCGGGTACACGAACGGCCCGGCACCCCAGCCCTACCACTGGTAAATAGAGTCGACACCATCAGTGGAGGGTCGGGTACACGAACGGCCCGGCACCCCAGCCCTACCACTGGTAAATAGAGTCGACACCATCAGCGAACCGACATCATATTGTTTGTGTCGAAGGCAACGACCAACCCGTTTTCTTTCCGATGGCTCCGGTGTCTATATTCATATTCATATTATCTTTCTATAGTTTGTATAGCATTTGGTCTCACAGGTGAGTCTGGAAGCCAATGAGCGTTTTCATTTCTTTTTTCATCATTTTCATTATCTTTGAGACAGTATTGTGTTTATTATCATTTATTATCTTTGTTATCATTATCATTACAATTATCATCATCAATATGCAAATCATCCTTACAATTCTGGTCATCAGCGTGATCGGGGTCACACACACACACACACACACACACACACACACACACACACACACACACACATACGTCATTCCCCAACCCACACACGCCTCTATGTTACCTGCTGGACAGACACACCCAGCCTCCCACACACACACACACACACACACACACACACACCTAATATTCATGCAGCCACACACCCAACAGGAATATATCCCTCCCCCCCATCGCCACCCCAGCCCAAGCACACCCAGCTAACCTCGTCCCACGCCCGAACACCCACGACCGAACACACACACACACACACCCACGCCACCTCCCGCTGACCTACCAGCTGACGCGGGGAGGGAGGAGGTGAGAGGGGACAGGGGAAGAGGAGGAGGAGGCGGAGGGTGTGTGTGTGTGTGTGTGTGTGGTGTCCATGTGAGGCTGGGAAAGGCGGCAAATGTCATGACGGGTTAGCCTGCGTCAAAAACACCATGGACTTCTCTCATACACATATTGAGGGAGGGTGCATGATCACCTCCACACCCCACCTCCTCTCTCTCTCTCTCTCTCTCTCTCTCTCTCTCTCTCTCTCTCTCTCTCTCTCTCTCTCTCTCTCTCTTCTGCACTGCCTGCAGAGAAAACATCTTCGAAAACAATGTACTCGACAGTGACGAAAATATTTGCCTAAGGAAAACCCGGGGGATTTGTGGCTGGTTCTCTGGGAGGGGGGGGGAGGAGGAGGTCGTCTCAGACGCAAACATTCGTACACAATAAACAAACCAAGGTGAGGGGGAGGCCCTACCAAAGCACTACAGGCAGGGGGGCGGCCCTTCCAAAGCACTACAGGCAGGGGGGCGGCCCTACCAAAGCATTACAGGCAGGGGGGGCCCCTTCCAAAGCACTACAGGCAGGGGGGCGGCCCTACCAAAGCACTACAGGCAGGGGGGCGGCCCTTCCAAAGCACTACAGGCAGGGGGGCGGCCCTACCAAAGCATTACAGGCAGGGGGGGCCCCTTCCAAAGCACTACAGGCAGGGGGGCGGCCCTACCAAAGCATTACAGGCAGGGGGGCGGCCCTACCAAAGCATTACAGGCAGGGGGGCGGCCCTACCAAAGCATTACAGGCAGGGGGGCGGCCCTACCAAAGCATTACAGGCAGGGGGGCGGCCCTACCAAAGCATTACAGGCAGGGGGGCGGCCCTACCAAAGCATTACAGGCAGGGGGGCAGCCTTACCAAAGCACTACAGGCAGGGGGGCCCCACCAAGCACCACAAGCAGGGAGGCCCACCAAAGCATCATAGGCAGGGGGCCCCCACCAAAGCACTACAGGCAGGGGGCCCCCACCAAAGCACTACAGGCAGGGGGCCCCACCAAAGCACTACAGGCAGGGAGGCCCACCAAAGCATCATAGGCAAGGGGGCCCCCACCAAAGCACCATAGGCAGGGGGCCCCCACCAAAGCACTACAGGCAGGGGGGCCCACCAAAGCATCATAGGCAAGGGGGCCCCCACCAAAGCACCATAGGCAGGGGGCCCCCCACCAAAGCACCATAGGCAGGGGGCCCCCACCAAAGCACCATAGGCAGGGGGCCCCCACCAAAGCACTACAGGCAGGGGGCCCCCACCAAAGCACTACAGGCAGGGGGCCCCCACCAAAGCACGACAGGCAGGGGGCCCCCCACCAAAGCACTACAGGCAGGGGGCCCCCCACCAAAGCACTACAGGCAGGGGGCCCCCCACCAAAACACTACAGGCAGGGGGGCCCCCACCAAAACACTACAGGCAGGGGGGGGGGCATCAAGCACCACAGGCAGGGGGGGGCCCCCACCAACCATCAGGGGGGGCAAGACGTGTAACCAACAGATGAGCAAAGGCGCCGTTCGCATGGGGGTAAATCACACGGCCATCACTAGTTAACATCGCCTTTAAGTCCTGCTTCTATTCTCCTGAGCAATGATGGGGCCATCGTCATCCATCTGACCCAAACAACCTTACACGGTCATTAAGCAAACATAGTCCAACGTTAACAACCCCATTCGCAGAGTTAAGCACCCCATCCCTCGCCATCAGCAACTCCTCCTCTCCCCCAACCCTCTCTCTCTCTCTCTCTCTCTCTCTCTCTCTCTCTCTCTCTCTCTCTCTCTCTCTCTCTCTCTCCCAGCTTTATTTACCTTGTCAAAGAACCAACATAGGACCTTATTATCAGCCCCCATTAAATTACCAAACTACCTGTGCCAATTCTCCTTAACGACCCCTCTCGCCCTGACCCCAGCAGGAAAACAATTGTGATCCATCCTTCAGGTCGTGACTGGGTCGTTAAGGCCAGCGGCAGGAGGACCTGTTCACTCATTATATACGGGCCGTTTGGTTAGGGACTTACGGCGCCGCTGGGGAGGGACTCGCGCGCACTTTTTACCGCCAAGCTGTTTAATCGGCGGGAGGAGGAGGAGGAGGAGTTGGTGGCGGTGCGCTGCGGAGGTGTTCGCTGTGCAGGAGGCTAACGGAAGGAGGGAGGGAGAGAGAGAGAGAGAGAGAGAGAGAGAGAGAGAGAGAGAGAGAGAGAGAGAGAGAGAGAGAGAGAGTGTGTATGAGTGTCTACCGGTAAGTATGAATGAATATACTCGTACGTGCGTAGGTAGACAGTATACACACACACACACACACACACACACACGCACACGGGGTGGGTGGGGAGGGGAGGGACACAGGGATACGTGAAGACACAGGCCGTGTCCGAGGGTAAGCCAGCGGTGGGCGTCAGGCCAGGTGACATACATCCCCAGCACAAGACAAGGACCTTCTTAAAATTTTGGACACCCACCTCCCTAAGGCGCTTACCTGGGGCCCGAGCCCCTCCTGCTCCCCCCCCCCCCCCCACCCAAGGCCTCCACATCTCCAACAATGACTCTACTTCTTCTCTAACAATGCCTCCCCCACTACATCCATTTACTGTCTCCACCACCCCTCCAACATTACTTCAGGAGCCATAATCACTTTTTCACTGCATCCACCACTCCTCCAGCACTTCCCGGCCACTCCTCCAACACTGCCTCCTAGACTTCCTCCATCACTCCAACACTGCTTTAGGGCCTTTATCTCTTCTTCACTGTCTCTATCATTCCTCCAACACTGCTTCAAGGGCCTGTATCACTTCTTCAGTAGCCTCGATACTTCCACCAACACTCTCTCCACCCCTCCTCCAACACTTATCCACCCCAGCAAACACAGTTTCCAATACTTAAGATACACAACAAGCAAAATATCGAACAGTTGATTTACTCTGCCGCAAATCCTGCAATATCGCGTATAAACAATATTCTAAAGATCTCATTTACTCCAACAGTTTTCCCCCAACATCTCATCTCCCTCCAACAAAGAAATTCCCCACAAATCTACCACACAGACAGGCACCAAATCCCACAATACCTCAGCAACCCACTAATAAACAATAGCTTCTAAACGCATCATATACTCCAACAAACACACGCAAAGTATCTATCTCCAACATTTCCACCGCTCCATCAAACCGTTTCGCCAACACTGCGACATCCACCACCATCCATCATGGCCGCATCCATTTACCTCACGCGGTGCCACACTCTTCTCTCTCTCTCTCTCTCTCTCTCTCTCTCTCTCTCTCTCTCTCTCTCTCTCTCTCTCTATTCTTCCCCCCCCCCCCACACACACAAGGAAAGAGAAGAGATTAATTAACACACAGAGAATAACTGGCTTTTAATCCAAAGCCTTTGATCCTCTTGACTCAAGGTGGACGAAGACACGAACCTAAAATCCATCACCCATATTCTTGAAATCGAAAATGTCCAATATAAAAAAATACTGTGGCGAAAGATTGATACAAAACATACCTACAGCCAGAGTAAGTGTCTCACGATGTCTTTTCTTTGTCCCCAATACCACCCCACCAGTTCTGATACGTGTAAACCCGATAAATAATCCAGCAAAAACGTAAATCCCTTCACTCCCTCCGCTGGCAAAATTATACCCCTTAAATCCTGACTCCCCCTGACAGTGATAAATCCTGGTTGCTATGACTACTAGATGGTATCAGGCGTCGGGAGGGGCAAAACCACAGACGAACTCACACACTCACACACGCCTACGATAACGCTCTGGTCTCTCCTCAGACTTCCCTCACGAGGGGTCAATATGTGGGAGGGGTGGTCCGCCGAGACCTTGCCTGGGCCCGTTGAGAGACCGCCAAGACAGACAGACCCACCTCCTCCTCCTCCTCCTCCTCAGCCGAGACTAGCGGTGGATCCCGAGGAGGGAGGAGGGAGGGATGACCCACCACCAAAACCAACTCCGGGTGAGTAAATCCCCCACCATGAGACCCACCACTAGACGAGAGTAAGACCCCATCGAGAGACCCACTATCAGACCAGTGCGACGAGCCTGACTGTGTTAAGACCACGCCACCGACGAAGGATGACATATAACCACATCCCGGGCCGTCAGAACAAATACTTCGGTAACTGACAATTTTAGAAGACTTCTCGCCTCCCCCCTTTCTCCTCTCCCTTCAGTCCCATACTCTCTCTCTCCCTCTAACCCCCTTCCCATCTCCCTTCAACCTACTTCCTCTATCCCTTTGACCCCCTTCTCCTCTTCTTTCAACCTCCCCCCCCTCTCCTTTCCCCTCTCATTTGTTCCTCCAAAGCCATACTCTCAACCCACCTCCTCTTTGCACACCTCCTCCTCAAACACCTCTCTCTCTTCCTTCAACTCCTCTCCCCCTCTTCCTCCTTAGCCACCTCTCCTCCTCCTCCTCCTTCTCCTCCTCCTCGAACACCTCTTTTCCTTCTCCAACACGTCTCCTCCTCCTCCTCCTCCCGCTGCTGCCGCTGCTGCTGCAAAAACCGAGACAAATGGCTGGCCAAGAGCCCCAGCAGGATGGTTTGTATTCCCAGGAGAGCCTCCGCCGGGACCTGTAATTCCTGTGGCCGCCTGGCGGTCTTAGCCACGGGATCCCACCCAGCCCCTCACCACATTCAGGGTCTTGGGGCAGACAAGCCTCCGGGATGGGAGATGAGCGAGACCTTTGTACTTACTTCTTCGTCTGAAGGAGTAGATTTCCAACCAGCGAGAGGTGTTTTGAGAGAGAGAGAGAGAGAGAGAGAGAGAGAGAGAGAGAGAGAGAGAGAGAGAGAGAGAGAGAGAGAGAGATGCTATACCGATGGGGGCCATACCGCTGGAACTATTGACGATGTGCTATACGCTCAGCCAGACGCTAAGGATGCTAATTAGGACAGCGCTACACGGTGGGGGGAGAGAGAGAGAGAGAGAGAGAGAGAGAGAGAGAGAGAGAGAGAGAGAGAGAGAGAGAGAGAGAGAGAAATCACGTCGCTTCTAACTTCCCTCTTAACTTTGTACGATGTGTGTGTGTGTGTGTGTGTGTGTGTGTGTGTGTGTGTGTGTGTGTGTGTGTGTGTGTGTATTCGTTCATTAATCACTCTTTTCCTTAGGAGAAAATTCCCGGGTGGTAAACCATGTATGGCTGGGGTTACCCCCATCCCAACCCAGCCTAACCTATGGGCCATTAGTATATCTGGAAACCTTCGACCCTTACCCTGCTACATTTTCTCCTCGACTTTATTCACAATTCATATTGGTCTGACTCAAGATCTATTTGGCCCTTACTTCCCCTCACACGTTATTCAATCTCCACTCTGAACTGTTTTCGCCTGAAGTGGTCTGGCCTACGCGGTGCACTTTCATTTGACGAATTCAACTTCATTTGAACAACTCCGCGAGGTTCCGGGTCCAAACTCCCCTTTAGATCGGACTGAAACTCCTTTCCCCGACTGGTCGAAACTCCTCTCCCTTATAAATCCTACTGTGACCTTATATGGACCTTATTGTGGACAGTTTCACAACCATCCTAATTCATATATCGAGCCTCGCCAGTTGGGCCAATAGGAGACCCTTGAAGACGATGGTACGACCCTTGAGCACCACTACACGACCCCTAGGTACGGTGACCTCGTCTCTGACCTGCCCTTTAAGGATTAGGTCAAGGGTCGGCAACGCTGTACTCAAGGGTCGTCGTGTCGAAGATCATTTGAATCCTCACTGTTAAACTGTTTGAACTTCGGTATGACCCAGCTTCAACCTCACTATGACCTGAAGGAACCACTGCTACATGACCTCACCTACGTATTCTCTGCCCTGATTTCAAAATCTCAACACCAACATTACCTGATCTCTGACCTGATCTCTGACTTGGCTTAAACTCCACAATGATCTAATTTGATCTCTACTACCACCATCACCTTGTTTGAACGCGAATATGACTCCGGTCTCAACCGTTCATAAGAGAGATGGCACGAACGACCACTGGAAGTAATCTCATTAGGCCTTGTTAGACCAAAGTTCGGGGGGGGGGGGGGGCGTCATTAGCAAGTACTTACAATTACTTAAGAGTTGTGCACTGGTGATGACGGCAGTTTCCTGTCGCTTTCAAAATGCTATTAACTCCTCTTGGAGACACCGATATCACACCAAATGCTTTCACAAGCAGTTCTGAAAACATGGTCCTCCATGCCCTCATCTCCTCTTAGGTTAGTGACTTTAAAAGTATGTTTCGGTACTTAAAACTAACGTGTGTTTTGTAAGTTGTTACACACATTCATTTACTGATTTATCCCATACACTTTCCAAAGGTCTATTCATTCCCATTAATGTTCAAGAAAGGAACTCCACTGGCTACAGATGGTCATCAGTGTACCGGAGGACTGCACACCAACATGAACATGAAAACCTTAAGCGTCAGTGCATAGAAAACGGCAAAGACATTTCACTTACTCTTCGTGTTTCTTTTCTTTGTCTTATTAAATAATCACAAGTGAAAAGTAATTAACAATTATATAATTAGAAACCTAATAACCCAGTACACACACACACACACACACACACACACACACACACACACACACACACATTCACATAAATATATATGATGTGATTATTACACGAAAGTGCACTTGGGAACTTAGTGTTTCATTTTCCCCGTGGACTTATAAGAATATATATATATATATATATATATATATATATATATATATATATATATATATATATATATATATATATATATATACGTAACATCCATCACTTACAATTACAGGAAAGCTACAGGTAATACCGATGATCAAAGACATAATCTGGCCCTAACTACACATCAATGAACGTGTAACAGGCCCACATCAAACAACCCGGGCTGTTTCTTTCTGACGAAGGGGTCGTGGCCGAGGTAGCGGTGGCGCTGCCGCCTCTGCCACACAGGACACCAACAAATGCCGGAGATCCTGCACCAAACGTGTGTGTGTGTGTGTGTGTGTGTGTGTGTGTGTGTGTGTGTAATTGGGTATAATAATGCCTGAAGGTCAGATGTTTCGTGCTTGAGTCTCCTCCGTATGGATTGACATCGTGTCGAGGTGGGGGGGAATGATCCTTTGGTGTTTCGGAGTTAACCTGGAACTGCTTCGAAGCTCAGATTTCGAGTCAACTTGGAACTGCCTCGATGCTCAGATTTGGAGTCAGCTTGGAACTGCTTCGAAGCTCAGATTTCGAAGTCAGCTTGCAACTGCTTCGAAGCTCAGATTCGGAGTCAACTTGCAACTGCTTCGAAGCTCAGATTCGGAGTCAACTTGCAACTGCTTCGAAGCTCAGATTTCGAGTCAACTTGGAACTGTTTCGAAGCTCGTGTTATGGGTTATATTGCGACATGTTTTCCGGGTTATATCCCGTCATGATCTCCAGGTCATGTTCTCTCTTAATTTCCGGATTATATTCAGTCGAGTTGTTTTTTTTCATCCGGGTTATATTCCAATGAAACATTTCGCAAGCTCCGAAGCAGCAGCTTAGCTCGCCTAGTGTTTAGAATAAACCAGGTTGGAAATTAGCTGAAGCACTGACGGTGAGGCTGGCCTGTGTTCAAATCCATTTTGTTCAACAGTTCCGCCGAAATGATGAACCTCATCATCCACAACAACCCCTCCTTCTTCCCTCTTCCCCAACTCGAAGTGATCTACTGAACACGGGGAGGAGGGAGGGAGCGGGTGGATGTAGGTCACACCTCCACCGCCGCTCTACTGACTCACTCCTCTCCCTCCTTGACTCCAAATTGCCAAAGGGATTACGTCTACTCGGGCTGCTTTTCTCCCCATCATCCCCGTCCCTCCCTCCCTCCTTCCGTCCCTCCCCCCATACACACACACACACACACACACACACACACACTCTCCTAGGCGTCCCTCCTCCTCCTCCTCCTCTTCTTCTTCCTCCTCCTCCTCCCATACACACACACACACACACACACACACACACACACACACACACACACACTCCTATGGCGTCCCCCTCCTCCTCCTCCTCTTCTTCTTCCTCCTCCTCCTCCTCCTCCTCCTCCTCTTCTTCTTCCTCCTCCTCCTTCTTCCCTATGAAAGTCATAACAGCCTCCGACCCCAGGCCTCTTGGCAGACCTGGGCTGTGGCGCAAAGGCTACGACGGAGGACGTACATCTCTGTCACAAGACTCGCGCGCGAAGGAGGACCACGTCTTTGCGCCGTCAGCTCACCGCCAAATATATATATATATATATATATATATATATATATATATATATATATATATATATATATATATATATATATAAAGCAAGCGGAGATGTCTTCCACCACACCAATGGCTTGGATGGATTTGGTAACTACATTCACACTTACGTTTCTCCTCCTAAAATATGTACATACTAGTCTCTTCATAATATAATACTACTACACCTACTTCTACTACTGTTACTGCTACTACTACTACTACTTCTACTACTACCACTACTACTACTTCTACTACTACTACTATTACCACTAATAATAATAATATTAATACTACTACTTCTATTACTACCACCACTACTACTACTACTACTACTACTATGCCCTTACGTTCTAACTTGAAATCTCTCAGAGGTAATGTCTATAGGTCACTGCATAATGATAAGATGGGTGTTAAGAGAGGTCATGTTAATTAATCTCAAGGTTGAAGGCCATGATTATCAACAACCAGCATGGATTATATACTGATCATAGGTATATATATATAATCACCATTGATCCATGGGATGCACGTATTATGAATCATCCCATATCTGGGTCATCCTCGGGGGCAAGATAGTCCTAAACCCTGGGGAATGGTGGGGATTACAGGTCACACCGATCCTGATATAAGGTCATTCCGGGTCAAGGTCACTTGTGACAGTAAAGGCTCAAGGGCCAACCCAGTGGAGTTCACAGGATCATTCGGTCGTGTCGTAGGGTCGTAAAGTCGTGCTTACGAGTCGTACCGGCGTGCTCAAGGGTCGTAAAGTCGTGCTTACGGGTCGTATCGCCGTGCTCAAGGGTCGTAAAGTCGTGCTTACGAGTCGTACCGCCGTGCTTACGAGTCGTACCGCCGTGCTTACGAGTCGTACCGCCGTGCTTACGGGTCGTACCGTCGTGCTCAAGGGTCGTACCGACGTGCTCACGAGTCGTACCGTCGTGCTCACGAGTCGTACCGGCGTGCTCACGAGTCGTACCGGCGTGCTCACGAGTCGTACCGGCGTGCTCACCAGTCGTACCGGCGTGCTCACCAGTCGTACCGTCGTGCTCAAGGGTCGTACCGTCGTGCTCACGAGTCGTACCGTCGTGCTCACGAGTCGTACCGTCGTGCTCAAGGGTCGTACCGTCGTGCTCAAGGGTTCGTACCATCGTGCTCAAGGGTCGTACCATCGTACTCAAGGGTCGTACCGTGTCGTACCTTCTCGTCTAAGGATCGTACCACAGTGATTAAGAGGTACCACAACAGGTACGCCAAAGTCGTCCTAATGGTACGTGGCGTTAAGGCTCAAAAGTTCCTTTATAAGTACAATAAAGTAGTCCTTACGTACATACTTATATAAAGAAGGCTGGACGAGATCTCTCTCTCACACACACACTGTACTAATGTCAAGATGATGACGCGTTCAAAATAATTCTACGATGTTCAACATCAGATTTTGGATGTGATAAACAAGGAGGGGAAGTTGGGGAGGAGGAGGAGGAGTAGGAGGAGAGAGAGAGAGAGAGAGAGAGAGAGAGAGAGAGAGAGAGAGAGAGAGAGAGAGAGAGAGGCGCGCTTTGCCCTGCAACATCATCATCCCCACCGCCCATCCCCGCCCATCCCCACCGCCCATCCCCACCGCCCATCCCCGCCCATCCCCACCGCCCATCCCCACCGCCCATCCCCAAGGCCAAACGTTCATGACACTTCAGCGACGGATTCGCGAATGACTCTTGAGGTCAAAGGTCATCAAAACGAACGCTAAGAAATGACGCTCACTCAAGACGTATGGCCTAGGGGGAGGGTTGGGGCGGGGGGGGGGGGCTGGGGTGGTAGGGGAGTGCAGGCTGGAGGGAGGGAGGGAGGGTGGGGGAGGGAGCCGGGGAGGAGGAGGAGGGGGGGGGGCGCCCTCTACTCAACCTCATGGACCTGATCAATAAACCACCCCCCCCAAAAAAAAAGACTCCCCCCAACCCAATTCCCCCCCCTCCTCCCCCTCCTTTTCCTCCCTCCCTGCAACATTATCAACCTTGGGCTGTTGGGGGGGGGGGATAACAACCCCTTACCCCACACCCCCCCTTCCAGCCCCCCCCGCCCTTCTTCCCCATGAAAACCGTAAAGCCATGAGAGAGAGAGAGAGAGAGAGAGAGAGAGAGAGAGAGAGAGAGAGAGAGAGAGAGAGAGAGAGAGAGAGAGGCGTGGATTTAGGGATTGAATATTACACACACACACGCCACATAAACACTGATGCTGAAAATAACAGTAAATTGAATGGGCAAGTCCGTCCATCCCCCCTCCTTGGTCTGGTGGGGAGGGGGAAAGGGTGAGGGGGGGAAAAGGGGGAGGGGAGAGGGTGAAAGAGGGAGGGAAGGTTGGAGGGGGAGGGTGAAAGAGGGAGGGAAGGTTGGAGGGGAGGGTGAAAGAGGGAGGGAAGGTTGGAGGGGGAGGGTGATAGAGGGAGGGAAGGTTGGAAGGGGGAGGGTGAAAGAGGGAGGGAAGGTTGGAAGGGGGAGGGTGAAAGAGGGAGGGAAGGTTGGAAGGGGGAGGGAAGGTTGGAAGGGGGAGGGTGAAA
This sequence comes from Panulirus ornatus, assembly GCF_036320965.1. Taxonomy (NCBI): domain Eukaryota; kingdom Metazoa; phylum Arthropoda; class Malacostraca; order Decapoda; family Palinuridae; genus Panulirus; species Panulirus ornatus. Next base: position 13,136,641 of record NC_092229.1, read on the forward strand.
GAGGGAGGGAAGGTTGGAAGGGGGAGGGTGAAAGAGGGAGGGAAGGTTGGAGGGGGAGGGTGAAAGAGGGAGGGAAGGTTGGAGGGGGAGGGTGAAAGAGGGAGGGAAGGTTGGAGGGGAGGGTGAAAGAGGGAGGGAAGGTTGGAAGGGGAGGGTGAAAGAGGAAGGGAAGGTTTGGAAGGGGGAGGGTGAAAGAGGGAGGGAAGGTTGGATGGGGAGGGTGAAAGAGGGAGGGAAGGTTGGAGGGGGAGGGTGAAAGAGGGAGGGAAGGTTGGAAGGGGGTGGGTGAAAGAGGGAGGGAAGGTTGGAAGGGGGAGGGTGAAAGAGGGAGGGAAGGTTGGAGGGGAGGGTGAAAGAGGGAGGGAAGGTTGGAGGGGAGGGAGGAGGGGGAAGATGGACCACGAACTTGACATTTGCGGACGGTGGCACGACTTGAGGAGGGGGAGAGGAGAGGAGGGGGAGAGGAGACGAGGGGGAGGAGAGAGGGGGAGAGGAGAGGAGGGGGGAGGAGAGAGGGGGAGAGGAGAGGAGAGGGAGGAGGAGGAGAGGCGAGAGGTGGGAGGGGAGAGCCGGCTATATTAAGACAGATTATAGCGTTGTTCTTCGGACAGGACGACGCGACCTTATGAGTGGGAGACGACGAAGACGACCCCCCCCCCCAACCACCCTTAAGGAGGTACGACCCTGGGGGGGTAGGGGCTGGGGTAGGGGGTCGTGCGTGCCGCTTGCCCCCCTCCGGCTGGGGTGTTCCCTCCTGTGTGTGATGGCCTGGTCTTTGACCCCGAGACTTAAGGGTAAGGCCATCATGACCAAGGGTCGTATGCCATCATGACCAAGGGTCGTATGCCGTCGTGCTCAAGGGTCGTATGCCGTTGTGGTCAAGGGTCGTATGCCGTCGTGCTCAAGGGTCGTATGACTTCGTGTGTCATGGGTCGTATTCCGTCGTGGTCATGGGTCGTATGCCGTCGTGGTCATGGGTCGTATGCCGTCGTGGTCATGGGTCGTATGCCGTCGTGGTCATGGGTCGTATGCCGTCGTGGTTAAGGGTCGTATGACTTTGTGCGTCATGGGTCGTAAAAGGCATTCCTAACCATTCCTTCTTCTCCTTTCACAAACACCTCTCTCTCTCTCTCTCTCTCTCTCACACACACACACACACACATCCTCGCCACCGAACCTTTCCCCACCCACACCTCCCTCTTCCATCCCCCCCCCCTCCTATTTCTTTTTTAATTCTTCCCCCTTCCCTCTCCCTCGCCAGCGCGGACCCCTGGCCAATACAAGAGGCCAATCAAAGGGACGGGGAGAGAGAGGGAGGAGGGGGGAGGGGGAGGGGAAAGGGGGGAGGGATAGACAACACCTTCCCTCTTCCCCTCCACCACCTGCCATCCCCCTCCTATCCTCTATATATATATATATATATATATATATATATATATATATATATATATATATATATATATATATATATATATACTGCTATTACTACTGCTGCTGCTAATACTTCTCTCACATCTACAGTTATGAATTTAATAATAATAATAATAATGATAATAATAATAATAATAATAATAATAATCATAATAATAATAATAATAACAGCACCACTTGGCAGACGAGATGCAGGCAGGAGGGAGAGAGAGAGAGAGAGAGAGAGGACAGGCGGCTCTGCCAACTACGCATGAGAGAGAGAGAGAGAGAGAGAGAGAGAGAGAGAGAGAGAGAGAGAGAGAGAGAGAGAGAGAGAGAGAGAGAGAGAGAGAGAGAAGGACCGGAATGCGATATAATACGAATAATAAAGGACCGGAATGAGAGAGTAACGGGAGGCAAATGGGAAAAGGGGGGATGAGAGCAGCCAAATGGAAGGGTAAACGCCGAGTGGAAGAGAATGGAGACCAAAAGAGGTAGATAAATCGAAGGGAGTAGAGAAGGGTCAGGTAGACGAGGGAAAAGGAGAGAGAGAGAGAGAGAGAGAGAGAGAGAGAGAGAGAGAGAGAGAGAGAGAGAGAGAGAGAGAGCTGTGTATGGTACGACAGAAGATGGGTAAGAGAGGGCAATGATTGGAAGGAGAAGGAGGAGGAGGAAAGAAGGGGGAATAAAGATGGAAGGATGGAGAACCGAGGGAAGACTTGTGAGGGGTGAGAACACTGAGGGGAGAGTGTGAGGTTTTCGAGGGAGAGGGGAGAGGCCGAGAGAGAGAGAGAGAGAGAGAGAGAGAGAGAGAGAGAGAGAGAGAGAGACAGAGGATTGGGGGAGGAGAGGAGAGCAGATAGGGAGGGTTGCGGGGGGGGGGGGGGGGGGAGACAGAGGCGATGGTAACCCAGTCTTGTCTCCCGGTACACTGTGATGTTGCTCACAACCCCCCAACCCGACCCAACCCCCCCAGTAAAGTCTGACCCTCTGAGCAAGGCGGCGTGACCCCTGGGTCAACGCTAGTCTGACCTCTGACCTTGACCCTCAAGGGGTAAAGTGGAAGACCAAATCATTATACCCAAGGGTCATTCCGGCGTCGTGCTCACAGGTCGCACAAGCGTCGCGCTCAAGGGTCGTACCGTCGTGTTCAAGGGCGAAGCATCGTGTTCGAGGGTCGTACCATCGTGCTCAAGGGTCGCACCGTCGTGCTCAAGGGTCGTACCGTCTTGTTCAAGGGTCTTACCATTGTGCTCAAGAGTCGTACCGTCGTGCTCAAGAGTCGTACCGTCGTGCTCAAGGGTCGTACCGTCGTGCTCAAGGGTCGTACCGTCGTGCTCAAGGGTCGTACCGTCGTGCTCAAGGAGTCAGGGGCTTAACAGACGAAAGCGTGTGTGTGTGTGTGTGTGTGTGTGTGTGTGTGTGTGTGTGCGCGTGCGTGTGTGTGTGTGTGTGTGTGTGTGTGTGTGTGTGTGTGTGTGTGTGTGTGTGTGTGTGCGTGCGTGCGTGCGTGCGTGTGTGTGTGTGTGTGTGTGTGTCTGTGTGTGTGTTTGTGTGTGTGTGTGTGTTGTGTGTGTGTGTGTGTGTGTGTGTGTGTGTGTGTGTGTGTGTGTGTGTGTGTGTGTGTGCGTGCGTGTGTGTGTGTGTGTGTCTGTGTGTGTGTTTGTGTGTGTGTGTGTGTTGTGTGTGTGTGTGTGTGTGTGTGCTCACACTATCAATCCTAGCAAGTTTTCCACAACCTCCACCCATCTAGCCACCACTATTACACAACACCCGCCCCTTACTTCAACCAGACCAGACACTCCCTCACCCACCCACACCTCTCCCTCCCTCCCTCTTTCTCCCTCTCTCCCTCCCTCCCTCTCTCTCTCTCCCTCCCTCCCTCATAACGTCCCATCCACCTCAACAGTCACACTCACCTCCCCCCCCCCACAACAACAACAATAACAAGAACAACAACAATAGCTTACAAAGCCACAATAATCACAAAATCATCCCCTCCCTCCCTCCCTACTCCACACCCTCATCCCCTCCATCCCTCCCTCCCTACTCCACACCCCATCCCCTCCATCTCTCCCTCCCTCCCTACTCCACACCCCCATCCCCTCCATCCCTCCCTCCCTACTCCACACCCCACACCCTCCATCTCTCCCTCCCTCCCTACCTACTCCACACCTCCATCTCTCCCTCCCTACTCCACACCCCATCCCCTCCATCTCTCCCCCTCCCTACTCCACACCCCCATCCCCTCCACCCCTCCCTCCCTACTCCACACCCCACATCCTCCATCTCTCCCTCCCTCCCTACCTACTCCACACCTCCATCTCTCCCTCCCTACTCCACACCCCATCCCCTCCATCTCTCCCTCCCCATCTCACCACAGCAAACAATAGCCAGACACCTGAACCTTACATTGGCGTGGGGGGGTTGAAGGGGGGGGTGTTGAAGGGGGGGGTGGGCCACAATAGCCCGCTAGTCTAACAACGACCAGCCAGGACAACAGTCGTGATATGAGAAACGACCACCGAACCACCCCGCACAATACGACCCCTCCTCCTCCTTCCCATCCCCTACCACCACCTCCTTTATATATTACGACAGATACCCTCCCACTCCTCCTCCCTCCTCTTTCCTCTCCCTCCTCCTCCTCCTCTTCCTCCTCCTCCTCCTCTTCCTCCTCTTCCGCCTCCATCTCCTCCTCCTCCTCCTCTCCCCCACCACCACCAGCACCACTACTCTCTCCCCGTCATGTCGTATATCCGCACACGCTTCGCTTCCATCCTCCCCTCTCCCCACTCGCCATTACACAGATTGGCAGCACGTCCACTCTCCCTCCCTCCCTCTCTCTCACTCTCTCCCTCTCTCTCTCTCTCTCTCTCTCTCTCTCTCTCTCTCCCTCCCTCTCTCTCTCTCTCTCTCTCTCTCTCTCTCTCTCTCTCTCTCTCTCTCTCTCTCTCTCTCTCCTTTGTATCGTAATTCGAGTCACAATCCCAAGTGTTGCTCTTAGTCATATTCTACCTCTCCTCTCCCCCCCTCCCACCTAAGCGTCGAATCCCTAATCCCTAATCTCACCTTCACAGCATCCCACACACACACACACACACACACACACACACACAGACCACAGTACATGCCCCATTTTCTTCAATTTCCGATATAACTCTGCTCAACACAATCCCTTTCTCAGCACTTCACCACAATCCCTCCTCAATCCCTCCTCCACCACAATCCCTCCTCCACCACAATCCCTCCTCCACCACAATCCCTCCTCCATCACAATCCCTCCCCCACCACAATCCCACAGCTCCCTATACGTAAGCCTATCACTATTCCTATAACTCCCTCCCTCCCCCACAACCGTGTTCTGACATAATCCCCAATCCCTCCCTTACTGCGGCCTAGAACCAATCCCTATGACCCTAACCCAGACCTGTGGTCCTAAGGTCTGGACCTGAAAGCTTTTAAACATTCTAATCCGGTAGAGTTAGCCGAGAGCCGATAGATAGATAGATAGATAGATAGATAGACAGATAGAGAGATAGATAGATCGATAGACAGAGATAGATAGATTGAGAGATAGATAGATAGATAGAAAGATAGAAAGATAGATAGACAGACAGATAGATAGATAGATATATAGTTAGATAGAAAGATAGATAGATAGATAGATAGATATATAGATAAAGAGACAGACAGATAGATAGATAGATGCCCAGCAACTCTAGTTCTACATCTATCTCTTTATCCATCTATAGATATACACGGGGAGCTAGACGATATTCTAACTTTGGACCATCGCCGTCCAAACCCGTATACAACATTACCCAACCTCAACTACATCTTCCAGCATCTTGGAATACATTTACTTTCTTCTTTAAAGGCGAGCTGACTCCGCGCGCTCCGTGGAGCACCAGGTCACCTCTGGCTTGACACTGGAACGTATGGCAGCACAAACGTATGGATAACATATACCCCGTATGGGTCTATCGCGTTTGGGTCTACCCCGTGTGGGTCTATCGCGTGTGGGTCTGCCCCGTGTGGGTCTGCCTCGTGTGGGTTTGCCCCGTGTGGGTCTGCCCCGTGTGGGTCTATCGCGTGTGGGTCTATCGCGTTTGGGTCTACCCCGTGTGGGTTTGCCTCGTGTGGGTTTGCCCCGTGTGGGTCTGCCTCGTGTGGGTTTGCCCCGTGTGGGTTTGCCCCTTGTGGGTCTAGCCCCTAATATATGAATGGGTCTGCCAAGCAAGAGTTTGTACTCCTCTCCGTATATTCCCTGACTTTTAAGTCTGCAGTGAGGAGAACCTCCAGGTCTGTCCCTTAATATCTAGTCTTGACCTATACCATTCCCTCCGGTATAGCATATACATTACACCATCAACTATGGAAAAGTTTGAGAATTCTGAGGACTCCCCTTATTTTTAAAACCCCGTTTTCTACGTTAACTCTCGTCAGCCACCCAGTTTCCCTGTTCGTTTATCTCCTGTACTACATTCCAGCATTCAATCCAGTTTATATATATACATTCCTCTGCTCTTATCTTCAGCTGGCCTCTTACACTAACGGCTCCAGCTGTTGCCCGTAACTTTTTACAACGAAGATTTACACTGTAAACGCGGAAGGGTATAGCACTTCTCGTCTTCGTCTGTCGCTCTATCATTTCACTGCGCATGCGTACAACTACACACTAAAAGTACACGACAAATTCAGTTTGCTTCTGTATCACCCGTAACGAAGCTAACACTGTTAAGTATGAAGTTGAACTGACATAAATACAGAGAAGTCATTACAAATACTCCCGTATTATTGATATGATTAAATAAATGTAAAACGTATGGCAGAAAACACACTCAGATAAGTGTAATACATAACAGGTTATCTACACAGAAGCTCTGTTCATCCTGTTCTTGTTCATCCACTCTCTCCACTGGGACAAATATTCACATCTCTGTCTAACTCAGTACAGCAAGGGAGTTTAACCAGTGGTTCATGCATCATTTTCCCCAGTGGTCGACAAAATATGATGAAAATCAAATGAAATCAGATACAATGATTACATTTTTCGGTACTATCTTTAGTTAAAAAAAAAACATAAAGGTGGGGGGGGGTATCTGGATGGTATCTTAATTGTGGTTCCAGACTGCGATACAATACTGAACATGTACTCTAGTGGGTCCACACACCCACACACCCACACACACACACACACACACACACACACACACCCACACACACACACACACACACCCTGGGTCGTCTCCATGTCGCCCACAACCATAAGAAATCAGTCCGAGTGCCTCCTTACGGTGGCGCTCCTCCAGTGTCACCAAACACCTCTCCTCCCACCATCCATTCAGACCAGGTGGGGGGGGGGAAAAATGTCACCGAGTTTCCTCAGTGGCCACTCCACGAAAACAGCCACTTCCGCCCGAGGCCTCGACGCCCCTGGGGGAAACAGAATCTTAAGTCTTGCTGATTCCTGGAATGAGGAGCCGTTTGAAACGGCTAGAGACGGGGGCTGGGTGCCCTACGACGAAGGATTAGAGGGAGGGAAGGAGGAGGAAGCCATTACAACTATGACGTCGGGGTAGACACAGTCTTATTATACCCATTGCCAGAACCATGACCAAAAAACATACATACATATATATATATATATATATATATATATATATATATATATACATATATATATATATATATATATATATATATATATATATATATATATATATATATATATATATATATATGTATATATATATATATATATATATATATATATATATATATATATATATATATATATATATATATATATATGAAATCTAAATGCATTATTAAATGATAATGATATAACGAAAATTAACGTATCTGAAATTATACCGTTGGCAAACACAAACGAATTATTCCACTAAATAAAGACAAGTGACCAGAATTATGGCAAATTACCCCAAACCAGGGATGAACCTGCTAATAACCAGAGCAACCCATTCCACTAAATACATCCGCTCCCTAAGAATACATTAATGATACCAGCGGAATACATCCACGGCTTACTTACGAATATTATTATATTAATACATAGCATTGATCAATTTCTAAAGTAAGTCTGGCTGGGGGAACACAAAGGGAACGTAGCGTCCTCCATCATGGACAGTGTGTTGACCCTTATCTAACCCACTTAACTGGGAACGGAATAGAGTACAAAGATACACACACAAGTTTTCAAAGCTATGTTGAAGAACATATACAATATGAAGTATTATACGTATATATATATATATATATATATATATATATATATATATATATATATATATATATATATATATATATATATATATCCCTGGGGATAGGGGATTAAGAATACTTCCCACGTATTCCCTGCGTGTCGTAGAAGGCGACTAAAAGGGGAGGGAGCGGGGGGCTGGAAATCCTCCCCTCTCGTTTTTTTTTTTAAATTTTCCAAAAGAAGGAACAGAGGGGGCCAGGTGAGGATATTCAAAAAAAGGCCCAGTCCTCTGTTCCTAACGCTACCTCGCTAACGCGGGAAATGGCGAATAGTTAAAAAGAAAGAAAGAATATATATATATATATATATATATATATATATATATATATATATATATATATATATATATATATATATATATATATGTGTGTGTGTGTGTGTGTGTGTGTGTGTGTGTGTGTGTGTGTGTGTGTGTGTGTGTAACATGTACTGGACACATGTAATGGATTATTACGAGTTAACGAAGGGCGAAGGGAGGATTCGAACCCAGCCCTAACGCGCAGTCGTACCGGCCTGCCACGTGGTAGGATTGGGTTCGAATCTTCCTCGCTCATTAGATAAATCGTGTGTGTGTTTGTGTGTGTGTGTTCTCAATGTAATGTATAATGATATACGTATAACTCTTCAACGTCGCATACATGAGAATAAACACACTTCATTCACATACACCACAGACACATCTGGGCATCGGAGACACAAAGTCTACGGTCCAGCATTGCCAGGTTTCATTTACTTTCATCATCAGTGTTCACAAGATTTCCTTGCAGCTCGGCTTGCCTCCCGCGCACACAACCAGACCATTTCCGAACTAGGTCAAACGTATACACGTCTGGCTGGAGCCATGAATAAAACCAATGGTATAGTTCTGTTCATATGCAAATAACTATGACACAAAAAACAAAGCTATGAAAAAACTATTATCAACACGAAAGTGGTCAATGATCCGGACGCTGTGCGCCCATAAAACATCAATAAATATAGAGATAACAATAAATATATAAATAACGATAGAAAAAAAAAAAATTTAATCCATCGAATCAAGTCATTGCGCCTGCCAGCTGACAACAGGTCTAGCTTAGCCTAGCCCACCCTCAGTACCGAAAAAAAAAAAAACATTCCAATACATTTTTTCACTAAGGAAAATGTTACGTTATAGCCCCCCCTCTCCCCTTTTTCTAGCATAGAAAACGTATTCCCCGTATTTTCCTCAATAAAGAAAAACGCATTTCGAATACGTTTTCTATGTGTTGTTTTTTTTTTTCTATGACGTACTTCAGCGTTTTATATAGAGAGGATACTGTTAAATTGTTTTGTATTGAAAAATTTGTTGCTACAATGTGGTTTGGCCAGTGAGGATATATCGTTATTTCTCCCCCAATATAAACGCCATATTGCAACGCTTCTCTTGTCTGCTGCATCTATCCTTTCATATATATATATATATATATATATATATATATATATATATATATATATATATATATATATATATATATATATTCCTCGAAAGAGAGAAAAATAGCCTACAGGAGTTCTTTTGAACCTAAGCAAAAAAAAAAAAAAAATATATATATATATATATATATATATATATATATATATATATATATATATATATATATCGCTCATGAAAACAGAAGCCCAAATCTCCATCTCTTTTTTACCAATAAAAGCCTATTAATAGGCAATGGCATGAGAGTGCTAAACCACATGCTGTTTAGCCTACAACCTCGTACAACATCTATACGACGTGGTCTCCGCCAACAGACTGGGGAGGGACGATATTAATCCTAAGAATAACATGAGCATTAGTGAATTCAATTCTTTTTTTATATACTGTAGAAAACAAGTCCTTTGCTCCCACTTGACTATATATAACCCCAATGATGAGAGAACAAGACAGTTATATATATATATATATATATATATATATATATATATATATATATATATATATATATATATATATATATAAACACAACACTGCTTTGATGAAGGTCATGTTACTAGAGTATAGTTATTTCACTGTAGTACGACGTACGACGACCTTATGTCTCTGTCGTACGACGCACAACCTTATTTCTCTCCGTCGTACGACGCACAACCTTATTTCTCTCTGTCGTACGACGTACGACCCTTCTTTCTTGTCCCCATCAGGAGCGGGATGGTTCTCCCCCAAAAATAGGGCACTACTTACCTTTCTCACAGTAGGTTCCTTCGTAGTCAATGAGGGAGCAGTCGCAGAGAGGACCTTGCTCAGCCGTGTAGCAGCGGCCGCCGTTCATGCACGGGTCGTGGGCCTGACACCCGCCCTCACTACCCTCCTCCCGGATACCCTGACGGAGGAGAGAGAGAACACACGCTCGTTAGGTACGTGGTCGGTACTGGGATGGGGGGCGAGTGTGTGGCTGTTCACGGACGAGTGGGAGGTGTTGTAGTGTGTAGGGGTGTGGGTGGGTGGTAGTGTACAGGGGAGTGGGAGGGAGGTAGTCTATGGAGGAGTGGAAGGGTTGTAGTCTATGGAGGAATGGGAGGGTTGTAGTGTATAGGGCAGTGGGAGGGTTGTAGTGTATAGGGGAGTGGGAGGGTTGTAGTCTATGGAGGAATGGGAGGGTTGTAGTCTATGGAGGAGTGGGAGGGTTGTAGTCTATGGAGGAGTGGGAGGGTTGTAGTGTATGGAGGAGTGGGAGGGTTGTAGTCTACGAGGGTGAGGAATTACTACAGTTTATATGGAGCGGGAGTGTTGTTGTTTATGGCGAGTGTTGTGTTGTGAGTGAAGGCAGTTGTACAAGATGAGGACTGCTGTGTTGCGGTAGCAATGAGGGACTCTCATCCCCTACATGAGGAGTGAGGGAGTGGAGAATGTGAGGCCGTCGTAGACTAGAAGGGGAAGGGGGAGGAGGAAACACATATGATTCTACAAGAAATATATGATTCGTGTATCTTGCAAGCCTTGGCTACTTTACCCCATGAAGTATAAGGTAAACAACCAACCAATATTGAGTATAAGGTAAACAACCAACTAATAATGCGTATAAGGTAAACGACCAAACAATAATGAGTATAAGGTAAACAACCAACCAATAATGAAGTATAAGGTAAACAACCAACTAATAATGAGTATAAGGTAAACAACCCACCAATAATGAAGTATAAGGTAAACAACAAACCAATTATGGAGTATAAGGTAATCAACCCCAATAATGAGTATAAGGTAAACAACCCACTCATAATGAAATATAAGGTAAACAACCCACCAATAATGAGTATAAGGTAAACAACCCACCAATAATGAGTATAAGGTAAACAACCCACCAATAATGAGTATAAGGTAAACAACCCACCAATAATGAGAGATTCGTATAAAATTCACCAGAAAAATAATACATAATCAATACTTAATCATTAATTAATCCTTATGTCATGAATCTGGTATGTGGCTACAGACGACTATACATCCCTTATTCTATTACTGAAAATACTTAAAACTGAAAGATCATGATTTCCTACATACGACACTGTCACACACATATTAGAGTCGACTTACGGAAGGC
>NC_092229.1:13150393-13182893 GCF_036320965.1 Panulirus ornatus
ATACCACTTATGCAAATCTTCAAAACCATTCACATTCTGAAACTTTTGAGTAACTCCACTGCTAAACGATCACACAATACATTGACTAATCTATCACTGATCAATATGATCGCAGCTGACGAGAGAGAGAGAGAGAGAGAGAGAGAGAGAGAGAGAGAGAGAGAGAGAGAGAGAGACACCTACGTAGGATTTTCCTCCCACTGCATCTCATCCTTATTTCCAAAAGTTTCCACTTCGGTGCAAATTACAATCTTGGGTCTTTAAGCCAACCAGACCGTGAGCGCGTCGCAGGCTTCCAACACTTCATCGACACTCCTTTGATTGTATTAGATTCTCGTCCAGTTCATGGACACTCCTTTGATTGTATTAGATTCTCGTGCAGTTCATGGACACTCCTTTGATTGTATTAGATTCTCGTCCAGTTCATGGACACTCCTTTGATTGTATTAGATTCTCGTCCAGTTCATGGACACTCCTTTGATTGTATTAGATTCTCGTCCAGTTCATGGACACTCCTTTGATTGTAGTAGACTGTCGTCCAGTTCATCGACACTCCTTTGATTGTATTAGATTCTCGTCCAGTTCAAAGTGCTGTCGATGCTCTATTGCTTTCATAGCTGGTTCAAAGCATTCATTACGTTACGATTAACTTCAAGTTCAGGCCAGGCTCGCTTCCCATGCAGGTCAAAGTGGAATATGCGTTTAATAAAATACGCCAATATTTGCTCTTCCAAAAAAAAAAAAAAAAAGGACACTTCCTAAATGAATCTGTGATATCAATTGGGGAATTTAATTAAGTACCGTCAAATGGGACACACAGACACACACACAGACACACACACACAGACACAGACACACAGACACAGACACACAGACACACACACACACACTTACACACACACACAATATCTCAGTAAATAGATATATGAAACACTAAATAGATGATTAAAAGTTTAGTTTGACGTAACAGAAGCGATAAATTAATCAGGTGTTTGTAGACATGAATCATACAGATAGAAAGGCTTTTGGTAGATAAAGAGACGAGAGGAGGAAGAGAATTATGCGATTATGATGCACGCGTTAAGAGAAGGGGATTACATCGGTCCATCCTCGAGTTGCCGATCTCCACACAGAAACTATGGGAAGCAGCAGCCAAAACGCAGCGCGCCTGTGCCTCGGATGCCAGCCAATGGTGGCTGGGCCACATACACGCAGATCACTCTCGAGATCAGTGGTACAACAGGGTAAGGGGCAGAAACATTGTGATGGAGGAAAAGACACGATGACTGAGGAGATGAGACACAAGGGGGGAATTAATGAGAGGCGGAGGCTTTTGATTCCATTCGCGCGGGTGAATACATAATCCCCTGCTGTAGATATGGAATAGCAACTCACACGGAACACAATCACCGCTTCAACCTCTCCCCGGGCCTTGTGAGAAGCAGACAAAGTGGTGTTTATGTCACCTTTGCAGGACGGAGCGGAGGACACGGGGTTTTTTTTTTTTGGCCCAACGTGTTTATGTAATGGCGAGGGTGAATTACACGGTGTTTTGAAATTGAAAGGGAAGGGAACGAATCGCACTTGGAGAGAGAGAGAGAGAGAGAGAGAGAGAGAGAGAGAGAGAGAGAGAGAGAGAGAGAGAGAGAGAGAGAGAGAGAGAAGGATCCTAAAAGAACATCCACTTAGGCAGGATACATCCAACGGCGAGTCCACTGGCCCCCTTACCTCTACCACCCCTTGAACCCCTTAGTTCCTCCCCACCTCCCCCTTATATGCAACCTCCTTCCCTGCTAACCCCTGATAACCCATGTACACCAGTGTTAACCCCCAGTGTACACCCCCAGCTAGCCCCCTTACACCCCTGCTAACTCTATAGTACACCTGTGTTACCTCCCTGCACATCCCTGCCAGCCCACGTACACCTCTGCTACCCTATGTAAACATATGCTAACCCATGTACACCTGTGCTGACCCATGTACACCTATGCTAACCCACGTACAACGCTGATATCCCTATGTACACCTCTGTTAACCCCACCATGTACACCCGGTAGGACGTGTCCCCAGGTAGCCACACCCCTCTGGCTCCTCACCTTTAACCCCGTGTCCTGCCCCCCCCCCCCCCCCCCCCCCCCCCCGTTGCCCTAGCAGCCTCCCAGACCCAGATACCTACACCTCCCTCCCTCACTCTCTCCTTCATCTCCAACACCACGCCTGCCACATCACCCTCCCTCACTCACTCCCTCCCTCGCTGAACTCTAAATCTGTAGTACTACTTTACTCTGTGGCCTCCATACCCTTCCCGGCCTCCACGGCCTCCCCTCCACGCCCTTCCCACCACATAGATTAGTGGTCATCAGTGACTCCAGGTATACACAAGGTAACTGAAGAACGATACGAGATGCTCAAAGATAAAGTGATAAGGAAATTAAATCACGAATGCATCATCTGATTCTATGGCACAAATGACAAATGGAAATCGCCTTGATAACGATTGAACTTGTCTTGTTATGAATGAATGTATGAAGAACACTGAGAGTAGTGTTAAAACTATATATATATATATATATATATATATATATATATATATATATATATATATATATATATGTGTGTGTGTGTGTGTGTGTGTGTGTGTGTGTGTGTGTGTGTGTGTGTGTGTGTGTCCACTTTTAGAGGTCACTGTGAATAACTAATTTTCTATCCAGATTTCTATGTACCAAACTCTTTTACTTCGATGAGTAAATGCCCAGAAAACGATCCCATACTGGTGAATCAGTCTAGCCACGACCTCTTCCTCTCCTCCCCATGCATGATCTGTTCCCTTTCTGGTCACGACCTGTTCCCTTTCTGGCCATGACCCGTTCCCTTTCTGGCCACGACCTGTTCCCTTTCTGGCCATGACCTCTTCCTCTCCTCCCCATGCATGACCTGTTCCCTTTCTGGTCACGACCTGTTCCCTTTCTGGTCATGACCCGTTCCCTTTCTGGCCACGACCTGTTCCCTTTCTGGCCATGACCTCTTCCTCTCCTCCCCATGCATGACCTGTTCCCTTTCTGGTCACGACCTGTTCCCTTTCTGGTCATGACCCGTTCCCTTTCTGGTCATGACCCGTTCCCTTTCTGGTCATGACCCGTTCCCTTTCTGGCCATGACCTGTTCCCTTTCTGGCCATGACCTGTTCCTTTTCTGGCCACGACCTGTCCTTTTCTAGCCACCACCATCCTCCTCTGACCACGATCTATCCTTCTCTGGCCACGACATGTCCTTCTTCTGGCCACGACCTGTCCTTCTCTGGCCATGACCTCTCCTTTTCAACAGGAAATGCAACGGAGATCTTATGCCCAGCGAGGGAAAAGATAAAATGTACTTTTTTCCCCCAGTGGAAGAAAAAAATTACATTTTTCAGTGGGGAAAAATATATATATATATATATATTTCATGAATGAGTAATGATCCTCTATTTATATCTTATTAATAAAAATATACCGCCATTTGGCTTTTGGTATATGACTGTCTGCCTTACTTTCCATATACATAGTATTAAGGTCCTCTTTACCTTACTATTACAAGAATAAAGTTATCCATACTGAAAGTAAATCAGGGATGCTTTATCTAAACCTCCCCCCAAAAAGTACTGTCTTGGTGGTAGTAAAGACCAATATATTTCAATATATTTCGTACCTATACTAAATCTTTTTCTCTGGCAACTAAAATAAAAAAAAAAAACAGAATGAACTCTCATTTCACTGGAGCGAAGATCAGATTACAAACAATGAAAAATGAAATGAAATCGTATTTAAAGCAGACACATCCACCCCGTGGAAGCTGTATATACTCTGTTTCTTCCCAATGTATATGATCGCCTTCCCTGCCTCAGCGAGAAACAGTAGCAACGGGAACTGAGGTCTACGAGGGGGGGGATCGCATGAACACAGGTTCGATACCCGGAAGTGAGAGCGAAGGTGAATCTCACAGTTCTTTGACAAGGACTACAAACAGGTGTGTGGGTAAAGAGTTAGATACCTTTCCCTCCACATAACTCCTCAGTCTATCTTCCTCCCATCCTTACCTGTCTTCACTACTTATTTCCTGTACATACGACTTTTATACACACGGCAGAAAAAAAAAGTATCTTACCACTTTTTGGGTGAAACAATGTGACACCGCGGACGAAGGATTATGAGAAATTGACCATTGGTCTGGCCTCACATTCGTAGACCTGCTTTCATGATACTGTAACATATCGGATCCTAGTGGCACTTCCTGTCACTTGCCATAATAAACGTTATATCGATTTCGTATTTCGATGGAAATGACTATAAATTGAGGATAACACATCCGCGTTTACCAGCTCTGCCCACACACACAAGACGAGTCGTATTCATCATTACGAAATTCACCGAAACCCATCCGGGAAGATACTATTTTTGCCGTGTGTACGTACACATAACTTTCTTGGTACGTATTCTCTGTGTTGTCTCTCCCTACCGACCCATTACTGCGGACAGAGAATATATATATATATATATATATATATATATATATATATATATATATATATATATATATTGCTTTGTCGCTGTCTCCCGCGTCAGCGAGGTAGCGCAAGAAAATTGTTTCACATTATATCGTCATTAAGATCCCACATCTCTACCTTCCAGATCTACCAAATCTCCATCGTCAGATTCCTCGCCCATTCGCCTCAGGGAAATCTTCGAACCCGTGTCCTCACTACCAAGGAGGGCGAAGCAGTCCATTGTGATGCCTCGTCTTACGGTGAGAGGGTTGGGGAAGGGGAGGGGATGGGGCTTGCCTGGACAAGACCTGTAGACCAGGGGAGGGAAGAGGGTCGGTTCATGTGGTGGCTGAGGGAGGGAGGGCCGCTCCTCCTCGTGTCAGCAAGGTACTGGACTGTGGCCAGCCAGACTACCATGGCCTGCGGACGGACGGCTGGGTGGGAATTAAGACAGACAGATGGACGGGGATTAAGACGGACGAGAGGAAGGTTTGCAGCGTGGCTGGAGGAACGTCTCCTCCATATGGCTGAGTCGCCAGGAAATGTGTGTGACGATGAGGGATCTCTCTCTCTCTCTCTCTCTCTCTCTCTCTCTCTCTCTCTCTCTCTCTCTCTCTCTCTCTCTCTCTCTTTCCTGAAGTGGCAGGATACTCCAAAAAAACTTCTTTCATACTTTTCCCTCCCCCTCCCTCACCCTTCTTACAATTTTCCTCCTTCCCTTCCTCCCTCTTCCCTCCAGGTGGATGATGTATAAACATGAGGCCTGCCTCACCCAGCGTTGCCCAGGAGAGCCAGTAAAGACCGTTCCCTCGTGTCCCACCTCCTCCCTCCCAGCGCTTGCCTACCCTTCCAAGCACCACCATCCCAGACGTTAAACACCACGACGGTACGACCCTTAAGCACAAGACCACGACCCGTGAGCACGATTGTATGACCCTTAGGCACAAGGGCAAGACCCGTGAGCACGACGGTATGACCCTTAGGCACAAGGGCAAGACCCGTGAGCACGACGGCATGACCCTCAAGCACAAGGCCACGACCCGTGAGCACGACGGTATGACCCTTAGGCACAAGGGCACGACCCGTGAGCACGACGGTATGACCCTTAGGCACAAGGGCAAGACCCGTGAGCACGACGGCATGACCCTCAAGCACAAGGCCACGACCCGTGAGCACGACGGTATGACCCTTAGGCACAAGGGCACGACCCGTGAGCACGACGGTACGACCCTTAGGCACAAGGGCACGACCCGTGAGCACGACGGTATGACCCTTAGGCACAAGGGCAAGACCCGTGAGCACGACGGCATGACCCTCAAGCACAAGGCCACGACCCGTGAGCACGACGGTATGACCCTTAGGCACAAGGGCACGACCCGTGAGCACGACGGTACGACCCTTAGGCACAAGGGCACGACCCTGAGAATGATGGCTAAGCTTTTGACCAACGCTACCATCATCATCATCACCAACACTACCATCATCATCAACATTTCCATCACCATCTCCAACACTTACCCCATCATCATCATCATCACAACAGCCGCACATCTCCATCATCATCACCACCATCATCATCATGGCCACCCGCCCTCCTCATCATAATGATCCTCCTCACCACAAACACCCCAGCAGCGTCTGGGAGGGAAGGGAGGAGGAGCTCCTCCGCCACCCTCACCCCAGCCGCACACAGCACGACTCCAGGTTCCTCGTTAGACCAGAAACGACAGGCGAAGTGCCCCGCTTGTGGCCTTCGAGACGACGAACAACCCCTTAACCAAAGTCAGTCAGCCAGCCACGACCTGCCCAGTTATCATTGGCCTCTCGTGACAACCCTCATAAGACCTTCCCCATGACCTCACATCTCGCGATGTCGTGTGTCTTTCCACGACCTCACATGACCTCCTCACCACCCCCTGCGTACATTCGCCTGCATCTCCCGTCCCCCAACATCTTTCCTGGGAAAACCTGTAAAGATTTCTCACAACTGTATTGAACCTTGCATGGAGGGGGAGGAGGGAAGGTTACCGCGCCTCGTACAACCTTACAAGCAGCTGCAACCTCAGAGAGCCTGGAGGCCGCTTGAACCAACCTCTCTACTCAGGGAAATATTCAGGGAAAAACCTATACAACTAACAAGGGAAGGTACTGTCTATACAACTAACAAGGGAAGGTACTGTCCACCGCGTCGACACTGTTTGTGACGTCTATATCTCACTGGCCGAACTGTTCGAGACGGAGACGTTGTTCTCCTGCTCCTGTGACCGTGGCAGTGACTCGCACTGGTGCCGGGGCGTTAGGACGGAACACTCCACACTGTCCAGACGGCCAGCTGTACAGGTTACGATCTAGTGTTTGTTCTTCATCTGTTCTCCAGAGCAGATGTAACCTGAACCCACAACCAATATACCTCTTCTCAAACTTAGTCTTTACCTCAAGGAATAATAATAATAATAATGATAATCATAATGATAATAATAATAATAATAATAATGATAATAATAATGATAATGATAATAATACTAATACTAATAATAATAATAATAATAATAATAATAATAATGATGATGATGATGATGATGATGATGATGATGATGATAATAATGATAATAATAATAATAATAATATAAATCATAATAATAAGATGATAATAATAAAAATAATAACAATAATGATAACAATAATAATAATAATAATAATAATAATAATAATAATAATAATAATAACTAACAATAATTACAATCTAATGATGATAAGGAGACGGAGGGAGGTAGGTAGGTGGGTGGGAGGTGGAGGGAGGTAGGTAGGTGGGTGGGAGGTGGGGTCGATAAATATAGCATTGTCACTGGTAGGTCGACGCTGTTATAGTGAGCACGACCCATCTCTCGCCTGGGCTGGCCCGCGATGAGTGTCTGCGCTCTGCTTCACACAGACAGACCTCTCCCCCTCGCCGCTGTGCAGCAGACACACGTCATTAGGGCTCAGTATCCATCCCTCGGCTGCACCATGCTGTGCGCTGTTCCCTGGAGCATTAAAGTCCCACATATCCCACGTGTATTGAGGACGCCTGCCTCTCTCTCTCTCATCCCTTCCTGAAAACTGTCCTCGTTCGAATTTCGCAAAACACAACGCGTACGGATTTTGAAGTCTCCGTGGGAGGAAGGGAGGGAGGAAGGGTAGGTAATTCCTCACCCAGACTTTATAAGCAGATTTGTGCATTATTTTTCCTCGTATTCACCGCGATAATTGCGCTCGTTTAAAAAACATCTCCGTCTCAACTTTTCTCCTAAGAACAGCGGGGGAAAAACCTCTGGTGTCTCTCCGGTAACTTGGTTCTATCATCACTACGTCAGCCTTAACCCTTTGGTTCTACCATCGCTACGCCACCCTTAACCCTTGGTTCTATCATCACTACGCCACCCTTACCATTTGGTTCTATCATCACTACGCCACCTTTAACCCTTGGCTCTATCATCACTACGCCACCTTTAACCCTTGGCTCTATCATCACTACGCCACCTTAACACTTAGTTCTATCATCACCACGCCACCCTTAACCCTTGGCTCTATCATCACTACGCCACCTTTAACCCTTGGCTCTATCATCTCTACGCCATTCTTATTTCTACTATATGATTAGCTCTATACCACCCTTGGCTCCACTACCTGGAAATCACTCTTACCCCTCTGGGTCCATCATTTCCATGGGGCTACCATAAGGGCTGCTCAAGGGCTCCAACAGCATACAGTCCCGTAGATTAAGAGGCGATGACGAAGGCAAGGCGTGTGTGTCATCACCGCTTCATCATCGAAGTCCCTGAAACGCTGGCTTGTCGTCGCGGGCTGCTTGCCTTCGACGGACGCGACATGTGTGCCAACGACATAAAAAAAAAACTCTTTGCGAGTCATTAAAATCGTGAAATGATAAGAGAAAAAGGGGACGTCAGATCTGACGGCAAGGTTCCGAAGACAGTTTTGTCCGCCCACCGCCACCACCCACTTACAAGGACGTCCAAGACACAAGAGGAGGGGACTCACCACCACCTTCTCCTCTCCTCCCCTCCCACACACACACACACACCTACACGCTCGTTCCTTGCCTGTTTGTCTGTCTGTAGGTCTGCGTCTACTCCCTCCTAAGAGGTGGCTACAGTTCAGCAAGTCGAGGGACACGCGTCCCGGGACCTCTGTGTTTTACAATGATCTTAACCAGAACGTTATCTGAAGTCGTGTGAAGTTGTGACACCCCCTCCTCTCTCTCTCTCTCTCTCTCTCTCTCTCTCTCTCTCTCTCTCTCTCTCTCTCTCTCTCTCTCCTCCTCCTCCTCCTCCTCTCCCTCTCATCTCCCTCCCATGGCAGCCCCATTTGCCCCTTCTCCCTCCCTCCCATGCCGTTATCAAGTCCTTTGTCACTAATTGAATTAAACCAAGACGCCAGACATGAGACGAACAAGGACTGGGGGAAAGGGAGGGGGAGGGTGGGGGGGCTCGAGGGTTGGAGAGTGGCTGGGGAGAGGGGAAAGGGGAGGCAGGGGAGTAGGGGTGGTTCTGGTGGGGCAGCGGTAGGGTACAAGAGGGGAGGGGATGCAAAAGGGGGGGAGTGGATGGGGGTTGGGGGAGGGGGGTCGGCAGGGCCTACAGAGGCTGAAGTAGATGTAATGATCCGAGACATTGATGGTACTGATCACCTGGGGTGGAGACAATGATAGTATTGATCATCTGGGGTTGAATCATTGATGGTACTGATCACCTGGGGTGGAGACATTGACTGTATTGATCACTTTGGGTTGATGATCCCCCCAAAACCCGCTCCCCCTCACCTCCCATCCCAGCCCCTCATACCTCACACTCCATCATCACCTTCCTCACTCACCTTCTAATCCTCCTCTCCCCTCCCCTCCCCACACACATACCCCTCCCTCACACCTCTCACTCCTCCACCACCTTGCTACCCCCTCCTACACCACCCTCTCCCTCAAATTCATTTCTCACCCTCCCTTGCCTCTCCCTCCTCCTCCTCCTCTTCCTCCTCCTCCTCCTCCTCCTCCCAACATACTCTCCCTCGGATGGCCTCCTGCGAGGGAGGGAGACGGGAAATGGGTTCCTTGGTTCATCACGCTTGAAAGGGTGCCCGTACCTTCCCTCCACTCTCCCTCCACCTTCCCTACCTCCAGTCTCCCTCCACCTTCCTTCCCTCCAGTCTCCCTACCCCTTCCTTCCCTTCAGTCTCCCTACCCCTTCCTTCCCTTCAGTCTCCCTCCACCTTTCTTCCCTCCAGTCTCCCTCCACCTTCCTTCCCTCCAGTCTCCCTACCCCTTCCTTCCCTTCAGTCTCCCTACCCCTTCCTTCCCTCAAGTCTCCCTACCCCTTCCTTCCCTCCAGTCTCCCTCCACCTTTCTTCCCTCCAGTCTCCCTACCCATTCCCTCCAGTCTCCCTACCCATTCCCTCCAGTCTCCCTATCCCTTCCCTCCAGCCTCCCTCCTCCTCTTACGTTAGTCTATCCTTTCCCCTACATTCCTCGTCCACCCTCCCTCCTAGCTCCTCACCTTCGCCCTCCCCCACCTCCGTCATCCCCAGACCGTCTCCCCTCCCCACCTCCCAACTCCCGGGGCACCTAGCAATGTTTACGACCCGTCAACAGACATACTCACTACCGCCCCCTCACCTCCACCCATCCTCCCGTTATCCCCTACAAATATACCCTCCCCCCCTCCCCCTTTATTAATCGGGCGGTTGGAGGAAAGGAGGAAGAGACGGGACAGGAGGAGGAGAGAGAGAGTCTGGAACAGAAGAGGTGGGTGAAGTGTGTACAGGTGTTGAGTGTTGAGCTTTCTGAAGCAGGTTGGTGTTTTTCTGGAATGGGATTTTGGGTGCCTCGTTCGAGAGCCTCGTGGAACAACAGGAGCCTCGTGGAACAACAGGAGCCTCGTGGAACAACAGGAGCCTCGTGGAACAACAGGAGCCTCGTGGAACAACAGGAACCTCGTGGAACAACAGGAGCCTCGTGGAACAATAGGAGCCTCGTGGAACAACAGGGGCCTCGTGGAACAACAGGAACCTCGTGGAACAACAGGAGCCTCGTGGAACAATAGGAACCTCGTGGAACAACAGGAGCCTCGTGGAACAATAGGAGCCTCCTGGAGCAAACAGGAGTCTCTTGGAACAAACAGGAGCCTCCTGGAACAACAGGAGTCTCGCAGAGGAACAGAAGCCTCGTGGAACAACAGGATCCTCTTGCAACGACACGATTCTCGTGGAACAACAGAAGTCTCGTAGAGGAACAGGAGCCTCGTCTGGAAACGGAAGTCACAACCCTTGCATGACAACAGACTTCCTCACTCACCCGTTACAACAGAGGGTAGAGCCAACACAGCGCCTTACCGTTACCTGACTAGTTAGACACTCTGAGCCAGACGACTGTCCCGTTTCCTCCACCCTTCCTCCTTCTTCCCCCTTTCCCACCCTCCCTGTCCCAGTTGCAATCGCTTCCTCCCCCAACCACCGTTCCCGCTTCCCACACTCCCTCACCCCAGTTACAATGTCACTCTTTCACACTACCACCAATCCCTCTCTCCCTCCCCAAGGTGTTGCGCCCATCCCCTTTACCCCTTTTCCTCCCTCCCCACAATCTCTGACTTCTGCTTGCAACACGCTTGACACCTATTCTTTCTACTCCCTACCACCTTACCCCACGGTGCCCCCTTAAACTACCTTCTGCCTCCATTGCCTTAGACAAAAAGAGGGTAAACGAGGTAGTAATGTTTGTTTGTCATCAGTCCTCGTTTACTGACCCACTCCTTCTCCCTCACGACCACCACCTCCATCAACCACCACCATTACCACGACCACAACCATTACCTCCTAACGACCTGTTCCCTTCCCACAATCCCTTCTTGGCATCTCTCTCTCTCTCTCTCTCTCTCTCTCTCTCTCTCTCTCTCTCTCTCTCTCTCTCTCTCTCTCTCTCTCTCCCTCTCTCTCTTCCATCTCGGTGCCCTCCCACAGGCGCCGCGCCCCACCACCCCTTTCTCCCCCCCACATCACATCACACCCTCCTCCCTCTTCACCCCTCCCTCCTAGCACTCACCCCTCCTTTCCCCCATCTAGCAACCCCCACCCCAGTCATGGGCCCCCACCCCCACGTCCCTTCCACGGTGTCCCCCGGGGGGTGACGCATGACGACAACACGCCCCTGGGGTCCTGCAGGGGGGGGCGGGGAGAGGAGTGCCTCTCCCAGCCCTGGGGTTCAGGGGATGGGGGGGGGGAGGGAAAGGGCTGGAAATAGACAATAGAGACAGACAATATAGACAACACAATCAACATAGACAGACAGAACAGACAATATAGACGGACAATATAGACAGACAATATAGACAACATAGACAACACATACAATATAGACGGACAATATAGACAGACAATACAGACAACACAGACAATATAGACAGACAATATAGACAACACAATCAACATAGACAGACAGAACAGACAATATAGACAGACAATATAGACAGACAATATAGACAATATAGACGGACAATATAGACAACATAGACAACACATACAATATAGACAGACAATATAGACAGACAATACAGACAACACAGACAATACAGACAGACAATACAGACAACACAGACAATATAGACAGACAATACAGACAACACAGACAATATAGACAACACAGACAATACAGACAGACAATATAGACAATACAGACAGACAATATAGACAACACAGCTCGCCCCTACTGAGGTAAGGTTATATTGTCTACATCAAGGGAGAGATCATGAGAATACCTCACACCCAGTCGTGAGCCAGTATGGAGAATCCTTGGGTACATACAAGCACACACGTATGCAGGACACAGCTGGCTTTTAGACACGTGTGGGTGGCTGGCGCTATGGGCGACCCACCCACCCACTCACCCACCAACCCACCCACTCCTGCACCACAGGAGTGGGTGGTGGTGGTCATGGTGGTGGTGGTTGGGAGGTGGCGGTGTGGTCAAGGATGACTGGGTCGGTGACCAGCTAGTTCAGCGGGGGACGGGACGGGCTGGAGGAGGAGGAGGAAGAGGAAGAGGAGGGAGAAGAAGGGGGAGGAGGAAGAAGAAGGGGGGAATAGGAGGAAGAGAGAGGAGGAGGAGGAAGAGGAGGAGGAGAAAGAAGAAGGGGGAGGAGGAGGGAGAAAAAGAGGGTGAATAGGAGGAAGAGAGAGGAGGAGGGGGAGGAGGAGGGAGAAAAAGAGGGTGAATAGGAGGAAGAGAGAGGAGAGGAGGAGGAGAGGAGGACATAGGCAAAAAATTTATAAACAATCGCCAGAAATAATGAGAGAACACAGTCGAACAAGAGAACGGGAAAAGAACGATAAAATATACCAATATGAGGAGGAGAGAGACGCGTAGAATGAGACGAGGGAGAGGGGGAGACACCATGATGTGGACACCTGACGGGAGACAGACGGCATGGACGGTGGACAGGGCCGACTGTCAACGGTGCAAGGTACAGAGGAATGGAACATACAGGGACATGCAGGAACACTGGGCGGGAGAATGGGTCTACACAACACTGGGAAACGCGTTTGGAAATCATGGGAAATACGAGAGACGGCAACACAGATGCGGGGGGGGGGAAATACTGATGAGAGTTGAAGATAATGCTGGAAATACTGAGAGATTAAGATAATGCTGGAAATACTGATGAGAGTTGAAGATAATGCTGGAAATACTGAGAGATTAAGATAATGCTGGAAATACTGATGAGAGTTGAAGATAATGCTGTATATACTGAGAGATTAAGATAATGCTGGTAATACTGAGAGATTAAGACAATGCTGGAAATACTGAGAGATTAAGATAATGCTGGAAATACTGAGAGATTAAGATAATGCTGGAAATACTGAGAGTTTAAGATAATGCTGGAAATATTGAGAGTTTAAGATAATGCTGGAAATACTGAGAGTTTAAGATAATGCTGGAAATACAGGGAGATTAAGATAATGCTGGAAATACTGAGAGTTTAAGATAATAGTGGAAATACTGGGAGATTAAGACAATGCTGGAAATACTGGGAGATTAAGATAATGCTGGAAATGAATAGAAAGAAGATATCTTTGCCTTCACTAACTTAGGGAAATAGACCTATGCTCGACCTGCTATATAAGTGGGTGTATCTTATCTTCCTTCTATACTGTCATAGTAAGTATCTTGCCTCCTGCTATATTGGAAGAGTATCTTGTTCATGTTATCTTTAAAAGTGTTATCTTTCGTCCTGCTATATCAACAGGATATCTTACCTTGTTCCTATTATCTTAAAAGGATTTTATCTTTGGTCCTGCAATATTAGCAGAGAATCTTAACCTCTTCGTGCTATCTTAACTGGGTATCTTTAGTCCCGCTATAATGACTAGATATCTTCCCTTCGTCCTGTTATCTTAACAGAGCATCTTTCCTTCGACCTGTTACATTAACAGGGTATCTTTCCTTCGTCCTGTTATCTTAACAGGGTATTTTCCCTTCGTCCTGTTATCTTAACAGGGTATCTTTCCCTCGTCCTGTTATCTTAACAGGGTATCTTTCCTTCGTCCTGTTACATTAACAGGGTATCTTTCCTTCGTCCTGTTATCTTAACAGGGTATCTATCCTTCGTCCTGTTATCATAACAGGGTATCTATCCTTCGTCCTGTTATCATAATAGGGTATCTTTCTTTCGTCCTGTTACATTAACAGTGTATCTTTCTTTCGTCCTGTTATCTTAACAGGGTATCTATCCTTCGTCCTGTTACATTAACAGGGTATCTATCCTTCGTCCTGTTATCTTAACAGGGTATCTATCTTTCGTCCTGTTACATTAACAGGGTATCTATCCTTCGTCCTGTTATCTTAACAGGGTATCTATCTTTCGTCCTGTTACATTAACAGGGTATCTATCCTTCGTCCTGTTATCTTAACAGGGTATCTATCTTTCGTCCTGTTACATTAACAGGGTATCTATCCTTCGTCCTGTTACATTAACAGGGTATCTATCCTTCGTCCTGTTACATTAACAGTGTATCTTTCTTTCGTGTATCTTTCCTTCGTCCTGTTATATTAACAGGGTATCTTTCCTTCGTCCTGTTACATTAACAGTGTATCTTACCTTCACCCTGTTACATTAACAGTGTATCTTTCTTTCGTGTACCTTCACCTCACATTTCACCTCAATCCCTCTACATAACAGTGATCCATTTCCTCGTCACTGCTTCCCCCCCAAAAAGACGAGTCGTGGTCGTGGTCGTGCGCCTCGCCTCATATCACTGTCAAAAGAAACAGTGACCCCGTGTCGCCCACACCCCGTGGTGGCCGGGCCCTCTCCGTCCGTCCTGCCCCCAGCACAGAGAGGGAGGAGAAAGTTGTTTACAGTCCAGTTCCTCCTGTGATTAATTGCTTTTTCAACGACCTGTTGGTGTGGGGGGGAGGAGGTGGGGGAGCTGTTGACGTGGGAGGTGGGGGAGAGGAGGGCTGTTGACGTGGGAGGTGGAGGAGGGGTTGACATGGTGAAACATTTCCATGCACGTTTTCCTGGTTGTTCCATAATTGTCCTGGTTGTTATACACTTGCGCCGGTTGTTACATAGTTGTCCTGGTTATTTATACACTTGTCCTAGTTGTTATATACTTGTCCTGGTTGTTACACCGGTTGTCCTGGTTGTTATATAGTTATCCTGGTTGTTATATGGTTTTCCTGGTTGTTTCCCAGTTGTCCTGGTTGTTATATGGTTGTCCTGGTTGTTATATGGTTGTCCTGGTTGTTACATAGTTCTCCTGATTGTAACACACTTGTCCTAGTTGTTACACGGGTATCCTGGTTGTTACATAGTTGTCCTGATTGTAAATTAGTTTTCCTGGTTGTTACACAGTTTTTCCTGGTTGTTACATGGTTGTCCTGGTTATTACACAGTTGTCCTGGTTGTAAATTAGTTGTCCTGGTTGTTACAAAGTTGTCCTGGTTGTTACAAAATTGTCCTGGTTGTAAATTAGTTTTCCTGGTTGTTACACAGTTGTCCTGGTTGTCCTGGTTGTTACATGGTTGTCCTGGTTGTTCCATGGTTGTCCTGGTTGTGAATTAGTTTCCCTGGTTGTTACAAAATTGTCCTGGTTGTAAATTAGTTGTCCTGGTTGTTACAAAATTGTCCTGGTTGTAAATTAGTTTTCCTGGTTGTTACACAGTTGTCCTGGTTGTCCTGGTTGTAAATTAGTTTTCCTGGTTGTTACACAGTTGTCCTGGTTGTAAATTAGTTTTCCTGGTTGTTACAAAATTGTCCTGGTTGTAAATCAGTTGTCCTGGTTGTTACACAGTTGTCCTGGGTTCATCTTTGAAGGTTGTCATTATCTGCCCCCTTTTCTTTTCATTTTCACAGCATCCTTGACAGTCTGACCTAATCAGAAGGCCTAATGAGCCTTAATTACAGTGTTCCGGCCTCATTAGCAGCGGCTCTAATGGAACCATGACAATGCTATATGGTCTGGCCTACTTTGGGAGGGGTCTGATGCAGCATTAATTACCCAGGTCTGGACTAATTAGGAGGCATAGTGGAGCATTAATGACGGTCGTCTAACTGTAGGTGGGGGCCTTAATTACGGTAATCTGGCCTAATTTGGGGGGGTATGTTAGAGTCTAAGTGATAGCATTCAAGCTTAATTGGGTTGTCTGTCAAAGTTCTAATGACTGTGAACTAAATGCGTAATGGGTGATTTAGCTCTTTTTTCCCCCTCCCTGTACTACAACATCCGGGGATCCCACGGTCATTTGGGCTAACTGTGGTGGTGTATAATTGGTCTTCATCGTTCCCGCTTTTGTGTTTTGGGACCTACACTTGCTTAGGGTGGGTCTAGCCTTGTTCTGGGGATGTCTAGCCTTGTTTTGGGGATGCCTAGCCTTGTGGGGGGGGATGCTGAGCCTTGTTTTAGGGATGTCTAGCCTTGGTTTGGGGATACCTAGCCTTGTTTTGGGGGATACCTAGCCTTGTTTTGGGGATACCTAGCCTTGGTTTGGGAATGTCTAGCCTTGTTTTGGGGATGCCTAGCCTTGTTTTGGGGATGCCTAGCCTTGTTTTGGGGATGCCTAGCCTTGTTTTGGGGATGCCTAGCCTTGTTTTGGGGATGCCTAGCCTTGTTTTAGGGATACCTAGCCTTGTTTTGGGGATACCTAGCCTTGTTTTGGGGATGCCTAGCCTTTTGGGGGATGCCTAGCCTTGTTTTGGGGATACCTAGCCTTGTTTTAGGGATACCTAGCCTTGTTTTGGGGATACCTAGCCTTGTTTTGGGGATGCCTAGCCTTTTAGGGGATGCCTAGCCTTGTTTTGGGGGATGCCTAGCCTTGTTTTGGGGATACCTAGCCTTGTTTTGAGGATACCTAGCCTTGTTTTAGGGATACCTAGCCTTGTTTGGGGGATACCTAGCCTTTTTGGGGGATACCTAGCCTTGTTTTGAGGATACCTAGCCTTGTTTTGGGGATACCTAGCCTTGTTTTGAGGATACCTAGCCTTGTTTTGAGGATACCTAGCCTTGTTTTAGGGATACCTAGCCTTGTTTGGGGGATGCCTAGCCTTTTGGGGGGATACCTAGCCTTGTTTTGGGGATGCCTAGCCTTGTTTGGGGGATGCCTAGCCTTGTTTTGGGGATGCCTAGCCTTGTTTTGGGGATGCCTAGCCTTGTTTGGGGGATACCTAGCCTTGTTTTAGGGATACCTAGCCTTGTTTGGGGGATACCTAGCCTTTTTGGGGGATACCTAGCCTTGTTTTGGGGATGCCTAGCCTTGTTTGGGGGATACCTAGCCTTGTTTTGGGGATGCCTAGCCTTGTTTTGGGGATACCTGGCCTTGTTTTTGGGATGCCTAGCCTTTTGGGGAGATGCTGAGCCTTGTTTGGGGGATGCCCAGCCTTGTTTTGGGGATCTGCTCTTATTTTGGGGGTCTACTTTTTTTTTGGGGGGGGGCTTATTTTGGGGGTCTTTCGTTTATTTGTGGGGGGGGGGCGTTCTTGTTTTCACCAAACTTATCCTTTGCTTCTTTACGTCTGTCATCTGTCCATCATCTCTCTCTCTCTCTCTCTCTCTCTCTCTCTCTCTCTCTCTCTCTCTCTCTCTCTCTCTCTCTCTCTCTCTCTCTCCCTTTTTAAATCCCTTGACCCCCGTGGTGTGACCTCCCCAGGTCTAACCTGACCTGACCTGACCTTGACTATCCCCGTGCCTCCTCGCCGGCTAACCCCCTCCCTCTCTCTCTCCTGAACCCAGCCAAACACGGCTCGGCCAGGTCAGCTATACCAGTTTTAATCTGGCCACTGCCACTATAAAAACCTTAAACCTGGCGTTTAATTAAGGGCGCTGCTTGAATATTTTCCACTTCATCCGATACTGCCTCTAAAAACTTTTTTTTCTCTCTCTCTCTAGTTTCAAAAAATAACACACAAAGAAGCTTAGCTGAAAACACATTTCTGGGATTCCAACCCCATTAACATCAGCCACACAACAAGCAGTACCTAACTATATATATATATATATATATATATATATATATATATATATATATATATATATATATATATATATATATATATATATTCCTATGAGTCCACAGGGAAATGAAACACGACAAGTTCCCAAGTGCACTTTCGTGTAATAATCACATCATCATGGGAGGCACAAGACAGAAATATGTCAGTTGATATACAACGAAGAGACGTAGCTAGGACGCCATATATATATATATATATATATATATATATATATATATATATATATATATATATATATATATATATATATATTCCTATGACTACAGGGGGAAATGAAACACGACAAGTTCCTAAGTGCACTTTCGTGTAATAATCACATCATCAGGGGAGGCACAAGAAAGAAATATATGTCAGTTGATATACAACGAAGAGACGTAGCTAGGACGCCATATATATATATATATATATATATATATATATATATATATATATATATATATATATATATATATATATATATACTCACATAACATCTATAGAGCCGCTAAAGTAATTAATTCCATCCACTCAGTAACTAATGAGTGACACCATTGGCCAATATATTCATTCTATTCATAATTACCCCAAAAGAGCGATACATGAAAGAGCCCTGCTACATTACTTCCAGTAGCAGGGAAATGTAGACTCCTTTACAGTGAGAAGTGCTTTAAGTACACTCAACTACCAATTTAAACTGTACTACCGTAGTCTCACCAAAGCTGAAGAATACAGGTAATACGTTACTCACCCTCACCTGAGCGGGGGAAAAAAAATAAGGCAACTTCCCCTCGAAGCTCCTCACCTGCAAAAAAAGAAAACGGGAAGAGTCAGTCTAACCATCATGTCGATATATATATATATATATATATATATATATATATATATATATATATATATATATATATATATATATATATATATTTTTTTGGGGGGGCATCTCTCTCTCTCTCTCTCTCTCTCTCTCTCTCTCTCTCTCTCTCTCTCTCTCTCTCTCTCTCTCTCTCTCTTTTAAAGCTGAGCGAGGCTTAATGTTATTCCATGATTAAAGTTAAAGCGTAGACTTACTCAAGGCTAAATCAGTAATAACACACACACACACACACACACACACACACACACAAACTCGATCAAGACCAGCAAACTCATCTAAACAAAAAAATTTATCTCGTTTCCCCAAATGCACAAAATATGGAGGAAAAAATCTAAATGTAATATATATATATATATATATATATATATATATATATACATTTCAAACTATACACAGGACGAAAATGAACATCACTGACATGTAGAGGAAAACGGAAAGAAAATGGAATAATGAAAATATCACATCATAATATATCTATACACAATGAACTCAGAGTAATAACTACATTAATATAAACACCTTCACACAAGTATAATGCATATCAAAATATGGCAACGAAGACCAAAAAAAAAAAGGATATAAGACAGCGTTTAAACTACAGCAAATATGAGCAAATGTCCAACAAGACAGAACCAAGAACAGACTCATTGATCCCGCCATGTCGTGTGCCAGTTACCAACTAGGGATTTTACAACTGTCGCACTTCGAAGGGGAAAAACACGATATATTCCTCCAATATCAGCGAGTTTTTTAAATATCCTTAACACACCTCAGTCTTAGAGCTGATTATTTGTTAAAAAAAAATAGCTCTGGTTAATTAATAATTCAAGTCGGAAAACAAATTCATAAACAACGCGCCAAGTTTCCTGGCATTTATTTTGAAAAATATTGTAGACATTGAGTTCCTCTTTCTGCCGTATTTTACGCTTGTCAGTAAATTCATCATCATTTTCATGTAAATATGCATAGTAAATAACATCAACACATTTCACGCTTATTCGCACGGAACAGAAAGTAAGCTCTGTGCGTCATCTATGACGACATACTGCGGCTATGACGTACGCGCTCTGACGTCATGAACAATGACGTCATAGCTCGATCGGATGGCTCTTGCTCCATGTTTTGAAAAACAAACTCCATTGTTCTGTTGTTCACTTCCTTTTGTGGCAATGTATAAAGAACATATAATCAATGTTATCAACCATTGTAATTTCAATGAGATTTTGCTGTGCAAACGAAAAGTTTCGTTTCAGAATCCTTTGTTTTCGGAAATTCCTTTTCATGTTTATCTGATATATTAACGAGTACAGGCACCTCTGCGAGGCAAACACTGGTTGAAATGTTAAAGGTAAACCTCCGACCCCCTGACCTGTTAGGTATACCAGTTTGTTCTTTAATTTCAGAAGACAAGCACTTACGGATACAGCGACTTCCATGACTTATATAACCCCGTTTATATAACTGTAAGAGAGTAATATGGAAATAAAGATCATGATCAAAATATTTTTTAAAAGTATATGATGAATTCCTACAGAAAACAAAATGCCCTATAAACATGTGGTCAACGTAAATGAAGAGAAACAAAACGGTTTCAGCGCCTCGTCAACAGATGTCTCTGTGCGCGCCGGACAAAAAGAGCGGGAAACTGACATGGCGCGCTAGCATCTGGCATCTAAAAGACAATTTATATTCAAGAGCGTCGCCGGTTAAACACTTCTCTAATATATTCCGACGCTAATTTAATATATCCATGCATAATTCATGATAAGATATGAATTTCCCACAGACATCCGCTTTTACCCAATACAAGACACAAATATAATATTTTATAGCAACAGCCGCCGATGCTGGGTATATGTTTATTACACACTCAACCCCTCTATTGCTACTGTATTATGAATACAGTTAATAAGGCAATTCTGGGAAGGTCGCGATGCTTAATTTAGTTCACTTTACGTAAGAATCTAGTATAAATGTCTGACAACAATAGTTTGAAAAACGTAAAAGCTTTTGTGTTTGGTCATTGCACGGGGGTAGGGTTACGCCACTGCATGGTCTGCGCAGAAATTCTTGCTGGTAAAGCACAAATGGGTAATTGAAAGTAATTACCTACACTTAAATACCAACATACATACTTACATTCCAGCACATGCAGCAACACACACACACACACACACACACACACACACACACACCTGTCTTGCCCTCCAATTAGCCCTTAAAATACACATCCCTTCCCTAATCCCCTTTCTTTACCCTCCAAACTTTCGTTTACCTAATCCCTGCAAACTCTTTCCTTACCTTTAAATCCCGAAATCCCCCACCATCCCCGTCCTCCCACCACGACCGCAGGCTAACCCGCACTAACAAGATTAAACATATTACATTAATCTCCCATTTTGAATCCTTCGTCACTTGTTTATTAAGAGAAGAGATGCTCATCTATGCCTATCTTTACTTCCCTCAGGATTGAGGGGTGGGGGGGAGTAAAGTGTACTGGGAGGGGAATAGGGCAAGGAGTATTGGGAGGGGCAAAGGGCAAGGAGCATTGGGAGGGGAATA
This sequence comes from Panulirus ornatus, assembly GCF_036320965.1. Lineage (NCBI taxonomy): Eukaryota > Metazoa > Arthropoda > Malacostraca > Decapoda > Palinuridae > Panulirus > Panulirus ornatus. Next base: position 13,171,880 of record NC_092229.1, read on the forward strand.
GGGCAAGGAGCATTGGGAGGGGCAAAGGGCAAGGAATACTGAGAGGGGCAAAGGGCAAGGAGCACCGTAGAAGAGTAGGTCATGAAAACAGGAGGAGCACAGAAAGGCCGAGGGCAAGGTGGAGAGGGGTGAGGGGTAGGTCACGGGGTCAAGGTGGAGAGGGGTGAGGGGTAGGTCACGGAGTCAGGGTGGTGAGGGGTGAGGGGCAGGTCACGGGGTCAGGGTGGTGAGGGGTAGGTCACGGGGTCAAGGTGGAGAGGGGTGAGGGGTAGGTCACGGGGTCAAGGTGGAGAGGGGTGAAAGGCAGGTCACGGGGTCAGGGTGGTGAGGGGTGAGGGGCAGGTCACGGGGTCAAGGTGGAGAGGGGTGAGGGGTAGGTCACGGGGTCAAGGTGGTGAGGGGTAGGTCACGGGGTTAAGGTGGTGAGGGGTGAGGGGTAGGTCATGGGGTCAAGGAGGACGGGGCGTGAGGGGCAGGTCACGGGGTCAAAGAGGACTGGGGGAGGGGGGTGTGGGGGTGAGGGCTACGTCTGCTCCCACCACTGGCACGAATCAACACCGTGTGTGTGTGTGTGTGTGTGTGTGTGTGTGTGTGTGTACGTGCCCCCCCCCCCCCCATGTCTTCTGAGGGTCAGCCCCTTGTCTGTTGTCCAGTCTGTCTGTCTGTGGTGCCCTACCTACCCCCTACCCCCACCCCAGCGCTCACTCTCCCCTCCGCTTACTCCCCTCTCCCTCCACCACCCCACTAACTTCTCCACCTCCATTCCCCCCTCACCCTTCCTCCCCTTCCTCCGGCGGCAAGTCCAAACTTTTCGAATCCAATTTGGAACAAGAACCACCAATGTCCCCTTCCGCCCCTTCCCCTTCCCCTCATCCCCCCAAGTTTTCCGTTGACCCAGGTCACCTGTGGTCAGTAATGGCCAGAGGTCAGGCCCTTAGGTGGTGTCCATCCATCACAAGGGGGTCACACGTCTACGAACCACGGGGGGTCACCATTCAAATCAAGCCCGGGGGTCATGCATAACGTATGTATAGCGTCATCCGGGGTCATGCATAACGTATGTATAGCGTCATGATGTTTAAAGTTCAAAGCTGTTGCTTCGGAACCTAGCTCTTTCCTCCCTCTCCAATGACGTTCAAACTAACACCCGTAAACACGTTCATATCAACAAGGACGACATTGCATTCACAAACCGAAAAACAACAAGAGCAAATACGACTATTATTCTTTTCATCATCATCACGGAAATTTACGTTCAAATTATCATAATAAAAAGTTACGGGACTTTCAATATTTTTTCCCCAAGTAATATTTCTTTTTATGAGAACACACACACATACAAAAAAAAAGTAGCTCCTTCTGGAAATTCTTCGAGGAAAAAAATACATTTTACTTTTTCTTTTTTTTTTTTTACGGCGGACTCGAATGTACAAAGACAAAAACATGGTATCGCTTCCGTTGCCAGATGCGCGCATATACAGAGACATTTCTATTTCAACCTGCGCACGTACTAATTAATCACTGTCTAAAACAATACAATAAAAAATATTCTTAAATGAAATATTCAATGTTGAAAAAAAAATAATTCTATTGATAAACGTGCATAAAAAGCGGAATATATAGTGTCATACGATATGGCATCACCAGACGACGAGTCCGATAAATCAATATCTTCACAGCTCTTCTAAGAGTTTTAGTAATCATCGTACACATTCATCCACTTTTATTCTCATTTCTACCAATTTTTTTACACACACACACACACACACGCCTTCGTTTATTCCTATCATCATTCGTCCCTTCCCCTCTTATTTCGTTCGCCTCTCTCTCCACTCCGTTCACCAATATTTCACTTCGAACTTGCCCTTAAAACTTGTTCATTCATCCATCTACACACTCCCTTGTCTACGCATTCCTCCACGCTTCATTCACAAGTGATATATCATGGCTTATTTCGGTCCTACCTCATATTCACTGAGGCGCACAATTCTTTCATTCTTAACGTACAATCTACTTAAGAGACTGAGTTCATCTCTACCTCCCTCATATATATATATATATATATATATATATATATATATATATATATATATATATATATATATATATATATATATACACGAGTCCACGGGGAAAATGAAACACGAAAAGTTCCCAAGTGCACTTTCGTGTAATAATCACATCATCAGGGGAGACACAAGAGAGAAATATAACAGTAAGTTGATATACATCCAATATATATATATATATATATATATATATATATATATATATATATATATATATATATATATATATATACAAATAATTATCTACCTCTTTATCTTAATACTTTTACGTTTTCTAAAGCTTCACTTGCGCTAGTATGTCCGCCTTTGTACTTAATACTTCGTCCAGCCCTGGCGGGCACAACCCGCCACCCGCCCCCACCCTAGACCTCAAGCCCCACCCACCCACACACCACCCACCCACCCACCCATTCCGTCCCACACACCCACCCACCCATTCCGTCCCATTCCCACTCTCTTCCCACGCTCCCCTCACCCTCCTAACAACACCGCCCTTGTTTGCCCGGCAACGGCGAACTACGCGGAAGAGTTATTTTGCCGTAAACACTGTTTAACTTACCAGATGTCATTACGTACATACGATGCGAAGGGTCGATTTGGTTGACGTCAGCGGCCGCTGTTACCGACAACCGGCGTCTCTGAATAGTGCACCGTCTGGCGCCATGTTGTGACGTCATTCGCAAAGCGCATTCCGACCGGCTGGTTCAGTTTAACAATGGAAGAGAGAGAGAGAGAGAGAGAGAGAGAGAGAGAGAGAGAGAGAGAGAGAGAGAGAGAGAGAGAGAGAGAAGGGACATGTATATGATTCCATCAGATAATACAAGCTCGAAGCTCTTGATCTCCACAATGTCCAGAGAACAAACAAACAACACTCCTCCCCCCCCCTTCCGCGACCCAATTAGGATAAGCATAACAACCCGGCTGACGTCACGCCTCAATGACGTCACCTTTCAACGCAGTCCCCAGCCGCGCAACGCACCGTGGCCGTCGTGAAAGACACCACAGGTGGTTCACCGACGATGCGGGGGGGGGGGGGGGGGATTCCAATACAGGCTGCTACATTCCAGCCCAAAAGCGCTACACATCCCAGGCGCCCCCCCCCAAAGCGCTACCCATTTACCTCACTTGTATATATACCTTGCCATACCTCTCCCTCTTTCTCTCACCAACATTTACCATCATTAAGATTATATTAACAGTATGGAGCATGACGGTACGACCCTTGACTACGACGGTACGAACGACCACTGAAAATGACGGTTTACGACCATTGAACCTAAGCGTGAGACCTGGGTTCAATTCTCTGGGTGCCCATTGATAGTTTACGTATATATATATATATATATATATATATATATATATATATATATATATATATATATATATATATATATATAATTTTCCTATACTTGGGCTCCTAGTTCTTGTTCCCTCAACCTCTGACACATATATCTTCTTTGTCAACCTTTCCTCACTCACTCTCTCCATATGTCCAAACCATTTCAACGCACCGTCTTCAACTCTCTCAACCACACTCATTTTATCACGACACATCTCTCTTCCTCTTCCATTACTTACTCCAACAAACCACCTCACCACACATATTGTCCTCAAACATTTCATTTCCAACATAGCCACCTTCCTCCACACATCCTCATCTACAGCCCATGCATCGCATTCATACAACATTGTTGCAACTAATTTACTTCCAAACATGCCCATTGTTGCTCTCCCAGACAACAACCTCTTTTTTTGCACACATTCTTCAGTGCTTCCAGAACCTTCGCCCGCTCCCCCACCCTGTGACTCACTTGCATATAATATACATACGTATAATTTTGATGGAAAGACATGCAGACAGACAGATACATATAGCGACATATAGACAGAAACATAACATACAGATAAATAAAGGTATATATTAAGTTCAATTCGATGTTTTTTTTTTTTCTATACACATTTCATGTAATGGTTGTGGAAGACAATGAACAAGGATCCATATATGCAAGATACCTACCGAGACACTAAGTTAAACACTTCCTTCAATTATATATATATATATATATATATATATATATATATATATATATATATATACATATATATATATATATATATATATATATATATATATATGCCCTTTCCCGCGTTAACGAGGTAGCGTTAAGAGCCTTAAAGAGAAAATCTCCACTTGGCCCCCTTCTCTGTTCATCCTTTTGGAAAAGTTAAAAACTGGAGGGGAGGATTTCCAGCCCCCCGCTCCCTCCCCTTTCAGTCGCCTTGTACGACACGCAGGGAATACGTGGGAAGTATTCTTCCTCCCCTATCCCCTATTCCCACATCTCATGGTCAACTGCTCTCGAAAAAAAAAAAAAAGGCAAAAATAATTGCCCTCATAAAATAGTGTCCGATGGCGACAGTTTCCTCGTGTGTGTCGAGATGAACGACCAGTTAGTCAAAAGAAAAAAATGAAAATCAAAATTGTTTTACAGTCCAGGTTCTTCAGGAAGGGGGGGGGGGGGGGGGGAGGGAATATGTCCTTCGTCAGAAGGTCATCATGTTGGTGGCGACGTCGACCCCCCGCTACCACACAACAGAGGACTCATTATCCTCTATATCAAACGTTCAAAAAACAATGAAAAAAAAGGATGGGGGGGGGCGTCAAAACACGTCGGGAAGCCGTTCAGACGCACTGCGACTCGCTGAAAACACGACATCTATCGTCGCTCCGACGACACGTCTGCGACAAGATACGTCAAGACTCCACAGTTCTGATTGGCTGACACCAGTGAGCCACAAGTGTTAAGACTTGGGAATAAGACTCGCTGAGAGCAAGACTCGCTGAGAGCAAGACTCGCTGAGACATGTTATGACTCGCTGAGACATTATATGACTCGCTGAGACATGTTATGACTCGCTAAGACATGATATAACTCGCTAAGACATGTTATGACTCGCTGAGACATGTTATGACTCGCTAAGACATGTTATGACTCGCTAAGACATGATATGACTCGCTAAGACATGTTATGACTCGCTGAGACATGTTATGACTCGCTAAGACATGTTATGTGACTCTGAGATATGTCACAACTCCCCGAGATGCGTCAAGACTCGCTAACATACGTCAAAGATTAAGACACTTCGGGACACGTTACGATACGTCAAGACTCTCTGAGGTACGTCTCGACTCGCTAAGACACGCCAGGGCGTGGCCGAAACACCAAGCGACTCGCTAAGTAAGGCCCGAGAGTCGCCTCTACACTTGAAGACTCTGAATAAAAAAAAAAAAGAAAACTGTTAAGCGCAGCGCTAGCTTCCCCGCCAGGACACGGCTACGGGACCAGCCAAGCGCATCGCTAATTTAATACACCGTTGGACCCGTCACTCCTTCCCTGCCGGCGAATCAAATTACTTCACAATGTATCAATAACCCGTTCTGATTGGCCGCTGGTTTTCAATGGGCATCTGTCATTGGCCGCTGCGTTTGAATATTCGTCTGTCATTGGCTGGCGCGCTGTGAATGACCAGCCGCGATCGGTTTTTCTCGTCAGGGATTGGCTCGTGGGGGGTCCGAATGGTTGTGTGTGTGAGGGAGGGGGTGTGGTGGAGAGAGAGGGGGAGGAGGAGGCGGTTGTATTTGAACAGCTGGGCGTGACTGACAGTCGAAGCGTGAGTGACGGGCTCCGTCTAACTACCATCTTTAACTGGCCTTTGGATTTATACCTGGACTAACTAACTAATTGCTTATGTTTGATATAGACTGTGTGAATAACTGCTCAGGTCTACGCCAAAGCCTAGTTACGTCTCGTCGTTGTATATCAAGTGACTGTTATATTTCTTTCTTGTGTCTCCCCTGATGATGTGATTATGACGCGAAAGTGCACTTGGGAACTTCTCGTGCTTCATTTCCCCGTGGACTCATAGGAGAATATATATATATATATATATATATATATATATATATATATATATATATATATATATATATATATATATATATATATATATTCCGTTCTGTCTGATCATTGATTACTTATGCCACATATACCTTGTTCTTCACCTCTTGAGCAAGGTGGTACGACCATTCAGCATGAAGGTAAGTACGACCCTCGCGTGGGATCATTAGGGAGGAGCAGCAGTCACAAGGAATATGAGGTAGGAGCCGTGGCAAACACTGCACGTAAGACTGGCCCTCTGCCAGTGGCCAGGTAAGAGCGAGGCGCTGAAGGCTAAGAAGAGGCACTGGAGTTCACTAGTTACGGAGACTCAGTTGCCGTGGCCACCCCTCTGAGAGAGAGGAGTTCCAGCTGGAAAAGACGTGACTCAGAGTTCTAGACAAGGTAGCTAGCTAGACCCATGAGTAGAGAGTTAGGTCTTGAGGTTAAGGTCAAAGGCCAGGAGTATCATTTAAAAGGGTCGTGCCGTCGTGCTCAAGGGTCGTACCGTCGTGATTAAGGGTCGTACCGTCGTGCTTAAGGGTCGTAACGTCGTGATTAAAGGTCGTAACGTCGTGCTCAAGGGTCGTACCGTCATGCTCAAGGGTCGTAACGTCGTGATTAAAGGTCGTACCGTCATGCTCAAGTCGTACCGTCGTGCTCAAGGGTCGTACCGTCGTGCTTAAGGGTCGTAACGTCGTGATTAAAGGTCGTACCGTCATGCTCAAGTCGTACCGTCGTGCTCAAGGGTCGTATCGTCGTGATTAAGGGTCGTATCGTCGAGCTCAAGGGTCGTATCGTCGTGATTAAGGGTCGTATCGTCGTATTCAAGGGTCGTTTGCGCCTATGTACTCAAGGCTCCTCCGTCGTACTCACCGGCTGTGTTCAAGGGTCGTACCGTCGTGCTCAAGGGTCGTGCCTCTGTACACAAGGCTCGTCCGTCGTGCTTAAGGGAATCAATTTTCATTACTATATTTCACAACAAGTTCTCGGGACCGGTAAACTTCCACCTGGAAACTTTTCAAACTCGTTCAAAACTCCTGACTTTCTTGAGCAAGAAAAAACAAAACAAAACAAAAACAAAAACATGGCTTGATTTTACTGACCTTCATCATTAACGCAACTAAAAGAAAAAAAAGACACACGTCTCCCTTCCCCCTACTTCCGTCCATAAATAATATTAAAAAAAAGGAGTCAAATTGGTAACTGTCTCTACCTTAAATTACCTAATGGTCAACACACTGAAGGAAATGAGACACACACACACACACACACACACACACACACACACACTGCATTCAATCCCGCTGGTAATCTATGAGATCGAACTCTCTATGTTCTTCTGGTTCGTCCAGGTGAGGTTATCAGTGTTGCTCTAAGTTAGTTAGTTCACTTAATTCGCCAGAGTTCATGACCAGGTTAATATCATGAAATTACATGTGTCTTGTCTTTCACTTCGGGTAATAAACAAACTTAATTATAATCTGTAATAATCTTTTTTTTTTTAACTTGGCTATTACTAGTATCAATGGTTAGCTACATATGACGTGTAGCCTAGTGTTAATGGTTAGCTACATATGACGTGTAGCCTAGTGTTAATGGTTAGCTACATATGACGTGTAGCCTTGTATCAATGGTTAGCTACATATGACGTGTAGCCTAGTGTTAATGGTTAGCTACATATGACGTGTACCCTAGTATCAATGGTTAGCTACATATGACGTGTACCCTAGTATCAATGGTTAGCTACATATGACGTGTAGCCTAGTGTTAATGGTTAGCTACATATGACATGTAGCCTAGTGTTAATGGTTAGCTACATATGACGTGTACCCTAGTATCAATGGTTAGCCACACATGACGTGTAGCCTAGTGTTAATGGTTAGCTACATATGACGTGTAGCCTAGTATCAATGGTTAGCTACATATGACGTGTTTGTTTTTCTTTACGTTTTCAATAACCCGGCAGTGAAAAAACCACAGTTCAGTGCTACTATCAAAAGCTCCTCCTCCCCTTTTACTCATGTCACTGCTCGACGGCACTGTCTCCACGGGCGGGGCGGTCATCACCTCACTGTTTAATGGCGTGTGGGGAGGGAGGCAGGGTTTGTAACTGCTTGCCTGGTGCAGTGAACGGAGAGTCAAAGTGTTTACTGGGGAGAATCGATTTGTTTGCACTGCTTGCGTGGGACAGTGACAATGACGTCACTGTTTACTGGAGGAGGGGGGGGTAGCGATCTGTTTGCACTGTTTGCCTGGTGGTGCAGTGGGTCGAGGCATTGTTTATAAAGGTGATTTTACCGTTTACACGCCCAATTCGCTGTTAACAGCTGTTAAACAGAGGATTCCAAGGCACTGTTTACAAGTGGGTCTCGTCCCATTTACTGTTTGCTTAAGGTATTCACATGGAACACCGGCACTTATTTACATACTACAGTGGTGGCTATTTACTATAAACAATAACCCCTATTTACATACTACAGTGGTGGCTATTTACTATAGACAATAACCCTTATTTACATACTACAGTGGTGGCTATTTACTATAAACAATAACCCTTATTTACATATTACAGTGGTGGCTATTTACTAATAGACAATAACCCTTATTTACATACTACAGTGGTGGTTATTTACTATACACAATAACCCTTATTTACATACTACAGTGGTGGCTATTTACTATAAACAATAACCCTTATTTACATACTACAGTGGTTGTTATTTACTGCAGACACTGATGCTTATTTACACATTTCAGTAGTCGGTATTTACAATGGTAACTGGCCCCTTATTTACACATTAGAGTAATCGGTATTGACAAGGATCTCTCGCCGTTATTTACACATTACAACAGTCGTTAATTTACATGGGACCATAATCTTTCAACCTATTTACACATTGCGGCAGAGGATGTAAATGTCTATTTTACAGAATCTGTTGAGCGTCGCTGTATACCTTCATGGCCAATGTACCGCGCGTCCGTCGTGTATCGCGGGTTCGATCCCCCTGTGGAGAGTAGGCAGCAGCAGGAGGAGGAGGAGGAAGACATAAGGAAGGAGGGAGGAGGTGGAGGAGGAGGAGGAGGAAGACATAAGGAAGGAGGGAGGAGGTGGAGGAGGAGGAGGAGGAAGACATAAGGAAGGAGGGAGGCCAAGATCTCCTCTCTCTCTCTCTCTCTCTCTCTCTCTCTCTCTCTCTCTCTCTCTCTCTCTCTCTCTCTCCCGTCTATTAATAACTAGACGCTCATACACAAATATTGTCCCACTAATTACCTGCCATGTTCTTAATTAACTCGTCCAGTCCGCTGTTTAATTAATGACTTGCAAGTTCTCTTGTCGTCAACCTTCTCCTCCTCCTGCAAATTCATCTTTAGCCTCTAATTTCTAAAGCCCTTTCCTCCCCTTTCTATTTCTATGTCTAATCATTTTTCTAATCATTTCTTTCTTTTCTCTTCATACATGGCGACTCACAATGATCTCTCGTGTCTTGTCTTTGCGTCACTCGTTCATCTTAACTTTTACGATCCTAATCTCGTCTCTGTTCTCGTTAATCTCGTCTCTGTTCTCGTTAATCTCGTCTCTGTTCTCGTTAATCTCGTCTCTGTTCTCGTTAATCTCGTCTCTGTTCTCGTTCATCTCACTCATCTCGTCCACTTCCTTGTTAACCTCACTCATGTTCTCCCTAGACCCTCATTAATCCTCCTCATCTCACTCCCTGTTCCACGTCCTCCTCACCCCCTCATGTAACCCTCACCCCCCTCTCCTTCCTCTCCTCTTTCTCCTCCTCCTCTTCCCCTTTCTCCTCCTCCTCCTCCTCCTCCTCTTCCTTCCTACCCTTTGCCCCAGACATACCAGTGTGTCTCCTTCTCTCACCACACCCTATACTGAACCCCTAACCCCAATCCCCACCCTAACCCACCTCCTCTTCCTCACTATAGTGAACCCCTAACCCCAATCCCCACCCTAACCCACCTCTCTTCTTCCTCACTATACTGAACCCCTAACCCCCATCCCCACCCTAACCCACCTCTCCTCTTCCTCATTATCCTCACATCCCTTCCCGCTCGCGCGCGCGTGTCCGATGGCTTCTACACGTGTCCGAAAATGACGACTCCACGCGTGGCGTAACCTCACAATGCAGACCGATCCCTCCCCCCTACACACACTGCCCTCCCCCTCCCTCTTCCTCCTCCTCCTCCTCTCTCTCCCCTCACCTTCCTCCTCCCTCCCACCTCACCTCCCTCCTCCTCCTTTCAACCAACCCCTTTTGAAGCTATACGTAACCTCCCTTCCCCTCCCCCTCCCACCCTCCACGAAGCAGTCATACCCCTATCTAGTCTCTGAGATTTTCCCCTCGTCTCTACCCTCATCCCCTCCTCCTCCTCCTCCACCCTCCTCCCATGGTATACATTACAATAACCTGGTACCAAAAAAAGAAAAAAATCTATTTTGGTCACTTCAGACTTCTGATTAAATACCAGAGAGGAATAATGATGCTAAGAAAAGAAGAAGAAGAAGAAAAAAAAAGGGGTAAACCTTCTCTAAAAGGAAAAGAAAGTCACCCCTCTTTTTCTAGATCAATTGTTAGAAAACGGCACTGAGGCACCCGCCTCCTCACTCCCGTTTTCCAAGAGAGATGTTAAAAATAGGGGGGTAACAGCGGCTTATTAACCTTGTTGACGGAGGCAGTAGACGGCGTGGGCGGTGGAGACGGAAGAGACGGGGGGAGGATTAGACAGTGCCTGTCTTTGGACGGTCAGCCACACCACCATGTGCCACGGCAACCAACACTGTCTATCCACGATAGATGGCGCCAAACCACCATTCAGCGGTAAATAAGCCGGGGGGGAAACAGCCCTCCTCCATCATCATGATGTGTATGACCATTTTATATATATATATATATATATATATATATATATATATATATATATATATATATATATATTATCCCTGGGGATAGGGGAGAAAGAATACTTCCCACGTATTCCCTGCGTGTCGTAGAA
>NC_092229.1:13185393-13222893 GCF_036320965.1 Panulirus ornatus
TTTCCCTGACATACCTGCAGAGGAATATTAAATTCCTCGGGAGCTGCCTCTCCAGGAAGGGAACTTACTCCTCAAGTTCTATTGAATGGCTAAACAAATTCTTGAGACTTCAATCTTGTGCATGTCTGGCCTGAGGGGCGGGGCTTGGCTGCCCATGTACGGGGCGGTGGTGACCCCGCGGGGCAAGAGAGCGCGGGGTGGTGTCCGCGGGGAGGGAGAGGTGGCGCTGCTGCCACCACCACCACGGGAGGATCCTTCCTCATAGCAACACGATCCTGTGGTAAGGATTCAGAACCTGTGCTTGTAGAGGAGGAGGAGGAGGAGGATCCTTCCCCCCAGCAGGACACAGGAGGAGGAGGAGGAGGAGGATCCTTCCCCCCAGCAGGACACAGTAGGAGGAGGAGGAGGATCCTTCCCCCCAGCAGGACACAGTTGGACAGGAAGGGTCTAGATCCGTACGAACGTCAAAGGATAATAGACCAAGATAGCAGAGGCAGGTGAAGGGGTGTATGTCAGTTCGAGTCGAGGAGGAGGAGGAGGAGGAGGTGAGGACAGACCTTCAAGACACGGCAGAGCGTAAAAACAACCGAGGATGAAATGACAGGACGATACTGAGAGAGAGAGAGAGAGAGAGAGAGAGAGAGAGAGAGAGAGAGAGAGAGAGAGAGAGAGAGAGAGAGAGCAAACTTCCCTCCCCACCTCCCGACACTATCATGAACCCTCCGCCAAGTCGGGATCTAGACACAAAAAAATAATACTAAAACTTGAAAGAAACGTTGTTAGCGCGAGGGAGCGTCTGGGCTAAGTGGGTAGGACGGTGAAGAAGGAGAAAGAAAGAAAGAAAAAAAGCTTTTGTATTGAGAGGCTGGAAAATATATATATATATATATATATATATATATATATATATATATATATATATATATATATATATATATATATATATATATATACATATACCAAAAAAGAAAAAAACACCTCGGTGGCGACCTCTAACAACTCCCCCCCCCTCCCCCCCCAAGGGTAATTAGGCAGAGAATTGCGCGCGCATCACAAACGATGCGACGGAATAGGTAAAACAAGGTAGTTTTGGGAGGGAGTCTCGTAGCGACCCATCTGGCCCTGGATGGACGATAGAAGTCAAGACACTGAGGAGAGGGGTGAGGATGCGGGCCGGGAGGGAGGGAGGGAGGAAGGGAAGGAGGGAGGGAGGGAGGGGGTGAGGGAGGGAGTGAGTGAGGAAGGGAAGGAGGGAGGGAGGGAAAGGAGAAAGCGAGAACGAATGGGGAGGCAGCGGTGTGTCTGCACGTACATTGCCAACCAGAGGTCAGCACCCACTGCTGCGCGAGGTCTGAGAGGCGCCCTCGGAAAAGGTGAAAATGGAATGCTCCTGACGAAGGGATGCAAGGGAAGGGGGGAGGAACCGCAAGGAATTGAAGTGAGGACACTGGTGGAGGGACGGAGGTGTTGGAGGGAAGGGGGGGTGGGGAGGAGGAGGAGGAGGGGCGGGTTAGATGGCAGAAGAAGTAGGGTGAGAGGGGGGAAATGAGAGAGAGAGAGAGAGAGAGAGAGAGAGAGAGAGAGAGAGAGAGAGAGAACCCACCTGTCGCAACCGCAAGCGACCCAACCTCAACACAAGCAACAGACTGAGCAATATAGCTGTATATTCTCTCTCTCTCTCTCTCTCTCTCTCTCTCTCTCTCTCTCTCTCTCTCTCTCTCTCTCTCTCTCTCTCTCTCACCAACCCCTCCCCCTTCATCCCCTCCTCCCCCCGTCGTGCATGACCACGTCCGTGGGTTGTACAGACGGTGCGCGCGCCATCATGTGTGGTTGTGTACACACCACACATACATACATAGTCTTGTCCAGTTGACACTGCTTCTCTGGGCCGTGTGCTCTCTCTCTCTCTCTCTCTCTCTCTCTCTCTCTCTCTCTCTCTCTCTCTCTCTCTCTACACGGTGACGGTCAGGCTACACGCACCACCTTGGACACCATGCACGAGAGAGAGAGAGAGAGAGAGAGAGAGAGAGAGAGAGAGAGAGAGAGAGAGAGAGAGAGAGAGATCCGCAACCCCAGCCCAGCTAAACCCCCTCCTCACCCCACCTTTCCCCCAATCCCCTGCCACCGCTGCGGGGGATTAAAAAAAAAAATAATACTAAAAAAAAAAAGGGGGGAAACATGGAATTGGCTTCGCCCTATATATCAGACCCCGGGCTATTATGAGGGAGTGATACAGAGCTTGCTGGAGGAAGCGAAAAATATCGGAGACTTATGGAGCTGACTCGAGTCTCGTGGCGTACAGGTAATTAACAGTGGCCCCCCACCCAAAAAAAATATTACGCATCCTGTTCTGGGATTCATATATCAACGGGTGAGAGTGGCTCTGCTGTATCCTGCTGTATTACTGGCCATCCCTGAAACCTCTCTCTAATCCCTTCTGCAGTACGATAGATGGTCCCTGAACACGACGGGACGACCCTTGTGTTGGACGACAGGGGTCCCTGAGAAAACGACGGTACGACCCTTCTCAACACGACGGTATAATAAACCTTAGGCGTTTTTCCGGGTCGTATGGTCTGACCTTTGACACATATGCTCAAGGGTCGTTCCCTGATGTTCCAGGGTCGTACTCTTGTGACGAATGTGCTCAAGGGTCGTTCCTTGATGTTAAAGGGTCGTTACTTGATGATCAAGGGTCGTACTTTGATGTTTAAGGGTCGTACTTTGATGTTTAAGGGTCGTACTTTGATGCTCAACGGTCGTACCTTGATGCTCAAAGGTCGTACCTTGATGCTCAAACGTCGTACCTTGATGCTCAAAGGTCGTACCTTGATGTTCAAGGGTCGTACCTTGATGCTCAAGGGTCGTACCTTGATGCTCAAGAGTCGTACCTTGATGTTCGAGAGTCTTACTGTCGTATTAAGGGACTGATGAAGTAATCTCTTTCCACACCAGAGACCCCACACATCCCACTCAGCCTCTTCTCTTCCTCACTGATTCACTCCAGCCTTTGAGGGGGATCCAGCCCCATCTCCTGGCCACACTGTGGGGCAGACTCCCTCTTCTGACCCCACTCTAGGGGCAGACTCCCTCTCCAGTGAACTCGATCACTGCTGACAGTGCCTGGGGGAAGGTGTATCACCGCCAGTCGTCCCAGGTTTCCTCCACCTTCGTTCGGGCAGTGTCTGGCCAGGTGCTGGACGGGTGGGGTCACACAATCGACTGGCGTGTGCCCGGGGTAAATCACCATCATCATCCCAGGGAACAGTGTCGCCTAATCCCTCCCCAATCCCTGAGGACCGTGCCAACCCAATCCCACCCAATCCCGTGAGCTCATGGCGTCATCAACATGGTGGTTGGCAAAGTTCCGCAGTAGCTTCGTCGCATTTTCTCCACTACTTCTTACAATGACGTTACGACAAGTCTTCAAGAACAGTGAAAAAAAAAAGAATACAAGGTTGAATACGCCCATCGTTGTACCCAACCCATATTCGACTTCATATGATGATGATGTGATGATGAAGATGATGATAATGATGATGATGATGAAGATGATGATGATGATGATGATGACGGGCCACATCATCATCATCATGCTCTCCAGCACACCGCGTCCCTGCCACCTACAGATGGCACGTGCGACAGCGCGTGAGGAGGTACGAATGATCGCTCATATGTACATGAGGGACGGCACCCGCAGTCCACACGCGGACCAGAATACGCAAAATGTGTACCCATGCCGACGTGGGAGCGTACCTCCTCCGGGAGGTACGCAAGATGAACGGGGTACGCCAGCGTTATTCTGATGAGAAATCTGTGGGTTGTTTTACCCCCTGAGGGAGAAAAGAAAGGGTCATACATTCCACTCCTACTGTACGGAGGGCAGGTTTATTACAGTGGCTTGAGGCTGGGTATTATTGCAACTCCTTGTCTTCCTCCTCCTCCTCCTCCTCCTCCTCCTCCATACGGTCCACACCACCATCATTTCTTGAAGGAATATGAGCCCAAATGTCACGTAATGAAATAAGGGTCTCTCTCATATTCTTCTCCCTCCTTCCCTCGTCTTCCCCCAGCCTGTGATGTGTACCACATCCGCCAATAACAAGTGTATGAAACTAACAAACTATGACGGATCGAGTTACCTCATCTGCCTCATCAGCGTGGCGAACCACGGGGTCTGTGAACCATGGGTCTGTGTACCATGGGTCTGCGAACCATGGGTCTGTTTACCATGGGTCTGTTTACCATGGGTCTGTGAACCATGGGTCTGTGAACCATGGGTCTGTGTACCATGGGTCTGCAAACCATGTGTCTATGAACCGCGGCCCTGTGAACGATAACCCTATGAACCACGGCCCTGTGAACCACGGCCCTGTGAACCACAGCCCTGTGAACCACGGTTCTGTGATTTCAGAGGACGACAAAAACGCTGTAAGTGCCGATAACAACACCACCGGGTTTAAAGGCGGGAGAGCTAGGCGCGCACACACACACACACACACACACACACACACACACACACACACACACACACACACTGTGTCTGTCGCCTGTGAGGTCTCTAGAGTGTCAGTGTCGAGGGTCTTATGGGGTCTGTTATCAACGCCAGCGACACCCAACTACACCCCCGCCCCCCCAAAAAAGCCCCAAGCAACACTGATGATGGCACGAATGGCGGCGATGACCCCCCCACACACCTCCCGCCCCCACCAAGCCCCACGTAGACGTCCTCAGACCACGGATGACCGACCATCTGGGTAACCCTGGATGAAAGTCGACCCCTCTCTCTCTCTCTCTCTCTCTCTCTCTCTCTCTCTCTCTCTCTCTCTCTCTCTCTCTCTCTCTCTCTCTTTCTCCTCCTCCTCATCCAACATTATTAACCTTAATGGTCATCCATTACTCAAGGAACAGCATGGGACTTTAGGGTGGGGAGAGAGTGGTGGAGGGTTTCGACATTCGTGCTATCTGGGGATCCTTGATCATCAGCGACACAGACACACACACACACACACACACACACACACAAACACACACACACACACACACACACACACACACACACACACACACACACACACACAAACTTCTGTCGGCCTCGAAACACCCCACCACTCACCCGCCCACCCACTCCTGGTCCCCTGTGATTGAGAGAGAGAGAGAGAGAGAGAGAGAGAGAGAGAGAGAGAGAGAGAGAGAGAGAGAGAGAGAGAGAGAGAGAGAGAGAGAGAGAGAGATTTTAATAACGACACAGCTAAGCACTTGGAGGAAGGCGCGACACCTGGCGTGGCAGACGCAGGGGTGGGTACACATCAAGGCGGAGACGGACGAGAGTAATGTCATAAGAGCCCGGTAGGGTAATGCTAGTGGTGTGACGGAGGGGAGGAGGGGAGAAATAGGTGGGGGAATTTGAGGTGGGAGAGGAGGAGGAGGAGGAGGAGGAGGAGGAGGAGGAGGAGGAGGAGGAGGGAGGGGAAGGGTGGATCGATATTAACATTGCAGCCCTGAGGAAGGTGATGGCCAACCAGGCTCGACGCAAATGCCCTGTAACAAGGCACGGGCGTCAGGCAATGGCCTCATCCCACAGCTGTGTGGCAGTGGTGCCTCACCGCCGTCGCTGCTGCTGCTGCTCCCCATCACCACCTACCACCCTCCCTCCCTCACACCGTGACATACACACTGTCATATGCCATGCCACCACCTCCATAAAGAAACAGGAGGCAATCATACTAACTCGACTGCTTCGAGGAGGAGGAGGAGGAGGGGGAGAGGAGGAGTTTCTTTCACACGCGAGACACCAAAGATCACTAGTTCGACCCTATTGCCCCCACCCCAAGCTTTCTTTTTTTTTTTCTATATCTTATTCTAAAACAAACCCGTCTGTTCAGGGATATTGCAACGTGTATATATATATAAGATAGAATCCATTAGCAATGGCGGGAAAATAAAATAAAAAAAGGGGGGGGCGGGCTTTCAACTTTATTAAAACCGTCGAAGAAATAGCTTTTTATTTTTTCTTTCAGTCCAGTGCTAGGGCGGTGTGTGTGTGTGTGTGTGTGTGTGTGTGTGTGTGTGTGTGTGTGTGTGTGTGTGTGGTGCGGTCGACACTCGCGTTTCCCCACACCGTCCACATTCGTTATCGACTTCCGCAGGTGTTACATTCTGCCGTCTGCCCATCCAGCTGAGAGCCCCGTCAGCTGGACGCTGACGGGGCCCCGGCTGACAGTAGCTCCTGACGGCCCGGTCAAGCCGTGGGAGACCCCCAGCTGACGGTACCTCCTGACGGGCGCGGTCAAGCTGAAGATCCCCCCCCCGGATGACAAGTAGCTCCTGACGGGGAGGCATTGCCACGATCCACCCACTCACTCATCCACCCACTCACTCATCTCCACACCTCCCTGCCCCTTACTCTGTCCTGAGCCCGCCCACTCGACACACCCACCCCGCCCACACTACGACACCCAAACGAGACCCTCCTCCACACACCCACTCCTGAAGGCACTGCTCGAGACGTCTGCAGGAACCCGCCGAAATGTCGACCGAGCCTCGCTACCTCACACACAATGAGGCGCAAACTTGGGATCGCAGTTTATTTTTCGTTTCTTCTTTACTTATTTCTTGGCGGTGCGTCTAAACGTAGAAGCTGGAGGATGAGTCTCCAATCTTTCAGAGGGATTAGAGTGAAATTCTCCCCCCAATCCAAATTATCAGCAGCAAAGCCCTACATCAGTAAGGTCATAACATCTGGGGGCAAAGTGCGACAGCAAGAGATTAGAATGGGTCAGGTCAAAGGCCGCGTGTCCATTCCTGAAGGAGAAGTTGTCGTTCTCAAGGGTCGTACTGTCGTCGTGATCATGGATCGTACCGTCATCGTGCTCAAGGGTCGTACCGTCGTTGTGATCATGGGTCGTACCGTCACGTACCGTCGTCGTGCTCAAGGGCCGTACCGTCGTCGTGATCATGGGTCGTACATGTCGTCGTGATCATGAGTCGTACCGTCGTCGTGCTCAAGAGGTGAGGACGACCTCGACCATATCTCGACCAACTGAAGGACGTTCCTCACGACTCCTGAAGGCTGCGCCTTCCCTGGGTTCTGTGTTTACGTCTTGACAACGCATCCGCCGAACGAGCTTTGTGTGTTGTTGGCAACCCTCATAAAATGGATGATAGGCTATGTAGCTTTGTAGCTATATAGACACATACATACATACATACATACATACATACATACATACATGCATACATACATACATACATACACACAAAGACGGACGGATAGATAGATATATGGAGAGATACGTGATACACTTCATCTTCATAAATATACTTTGATGTAGATAGACTGACAGATAGATAGATAGATAGAGTAGAGTAGAGTAGAGTAGAGAGAGAGAGAGAGAGAGAGAGAGAGAGAGAGAGAGAGAGAGAGAGAGAGAGAGATACAAACAGAAGCGAGTTGGAGTAGGTTATCACCCCACGTATACACCTAGGCAGACAAGTCTGGCGGTAGAGCAGGAGGTGACGGCCCTCCCTCCCCACCATCACCACCAGGCTGTGTGTATCCCTGGATGAAGATCGTGTGAGTGTACCCCAGATTCCAGTGAGGGACGAGTTTGTGTTAATGATGCACCAATGGGGGGTCGAGTGTCGGGAAGGGGACACCAGGGACTGGGAGGCTGGGGAGGTGGGGGAAGGAGAGGTCTCTGGGGGCGTGTGTGCTTGGGGCCAAGTTGTTTTAATCACATGGAAGGAAAAGGAAATGATAAGGAGGAGATACAGATCCCGTGAGGCGGTAGACAGGGGACACAGCACAGACTGGACACAAGACAGAGTCCTCAGAGACACGTATTCCTCTGTCTGTATACAGGCTCCAGACGGAACGACCAGGTCAGAGGGTAATCCTTCATAACCAAGGGATAGCATGGTCGTGCTCAAGGGTCGTGTCTTCGTTCTCAAGGGTCGTGCCCTCCTGCTCAAGGGCCGTGCCATCGTCCTCATGGGGTTACTTATATACATACACGTGATGAGACACAAGTCTGGCTTCCCTCATTAATACTTCTGACTGATGACCTGCAGCTCACACACACACACACACACACACACACACACACACACACACACACACACACACACGAGTATTCAATCGCTTCTCCGTACAGTTCAAATAGATAATTACAATGAGGATTACACACACACACACACACACACACACACACACACACACACACACAAACGAATCTAATGCAATCTTTAACTACTTAGCACGAAGGTACGATCCCATAGCACGACGTTACGACCCTCAGCAAGAAGGTACGATCCTAGAGCACGACGTTACGACCCTCAGTAGGAAGGTACGACCCTAGAGTACGACGTTACGACCCTTTGCACAAAGGTACGGCCTTAAGCACGACGGCACGACCCTTTCAGCACAATGGTTAAGCCCTTTACTGAAGGTACGTCTTATAAAAGAAACATAAAATACATTTTTTTTTTCGAAAAGTATCCACAGGGAAGGAAAGGTGGCAAATGGTTTACAGTGAAATATAAACGTTTCAGACACGTTTAAATGATGGAAAAAAAAATGCCAAAAGAAAATTCACATCACTGAGCAAACATCTGCTGTAGGGACGTTTGTTTCGTGGGGCGCGAGAGGGGGCGTCGCCTCCTCCTCCTCCTCCTCCCTCTCCCTCCTTCCCCCCTTGTGACGTCATTAACCCCCTACCCCTCACCACTTATTAGCCGGGTTGACTGACTCACCCAACCAAGTCCCCTCTCTCCACCACCACCCTACCCCTTCCCTCTCTCTCTGTACCCCCATACCACCACAACAACTCCCTCCTCCTCCTCCTCCTCCTCCTCCTCCTCCTCCCCCCATTCCTTTAGCCTCGTTGACCCCCCCGTCGTTGAACATGTCGAGTGAATGGTTTCGCTTCCTTCGTTCGTTTATCTTCTGATTACATCTTCCCCCCCACATTAAGTAAGGGAATCTCCGTGATGCACGCCCTCGCCCCGCGCACGTGTGGGTGCGTGCCCGCGCGCGTGCTGCCGGCGCACTTATCAGGGAATATATATATATCTCTCCCCCCAGTTCACGAAGGTCGTTATGCATGATTCGCGTGTGGCCACAGACACACCAGGACACGACCCGCCCTCACACACGACTTCCTAGTGACGCCAGCGTCGTTGATCCACCACCCCATCCCCTCACCCGAGGATGGCCTGGCCCTGTACCACAGACCAGACACACACACAGCAGGAGTGGTCTTCCCCTCACAGACCAAACCAGACACACACACAGCAGGCGTGGTCTTCCCCTCACAGACCAACTAGACGCAACAGACCTGGTGGTTCCCCCCTCCACAGACCACACAGGCACAGCAGGCGTGGCCCAGACAGACACAACAGACACCTGACAACTGTGGCAGCCGGAGGGCTGTGGGACACCCCGCGCCCCCCGCGCCCGCTTCCCTCAGAGCTAAGTGGTGTGTCGTGTCGCTAAGTCTAAATGTCGCGCCAATCCGTGAATGCAGCTATATTTCTATTTCGTAATGCATCAGGAGCTATATATGCGGCTATCCAGCCATTCCGCCCCTCCTCCCCCAACTCTCTCTCTCTCTCTCTCTCTCTCTCTCTCTCTCTCTCTCTCTCTCTCTCTCTCTCTCTCTCTCTCTCTCTCTCTCTCTCTCGTCCTAGCTACGTATCTCCTTATTCTCTATATCTCTATGTCCCTCTCTATACTCCTTTCTACTTTCCCTTATATAGTCGTCTGTTCATTTCTTAACCAATTCATCCAACCATCCATCTATATAGACCAAGTCTCCACACTTCTATGTACCTACGTCATCCTCCAAATTTGCATGTTGTCAAGTCTGACTCATGACATCAAAAAAACCTCAAATAACAAATCCAGCAACAGAGGCGCCTGCCGCCCCCCTAAGCCAGCCACCCCCAGCAAGCCACCCTTAAGCCAGCCAGCCCCAGCCAGCCAGCTAGCTACCTAGCTAGCAAGCTTAGCTGTGCGCTGGGGAAATTGGTCGGCCTGATCTGGCGAACCCCAACCAGCGAACAACACCCACACACACACAAACACACACACACACGCTAACACCACCAATGCCACCGCCAATAAATTCCCCTCCCCCTCTCCCCTCCCTCTCCCCTCGCACCACCGATGCACCAGAAGTCAAATCCGTAAAAGGGGGTAATATAAATGCAGATGAGCCGGCCGGTGCACGAGAAACGACTGTCCCGGATGGTTCATCCCCGCGGTCCAACAAACGCGCGCAGCGCCTTTCATATAAAATCATCGGCCGATGGTCTGCGCGCTGTTCCGCTGTTCCTTCGCCGCCTCCGCAGCGATGACCGGCCCTTAGTATAGGCTTAGACGAGAGGGGAACAGAGGGAGGGACGGAGGGAAGGAGGGACTGATGTGAATAACGGCGAAAGAATTAAAGTCTTGTGGAGTGATAGAGGGGGAGCGAGCGGGCGGGCGGGCGAGCGGGCCGCCCTCCTCCTTGCGACGGCCCTGCGAGACACAAGAGCAAAAGGACTTTTAAGACCCCGGTAGTGAAAAGTGATGGGCTTGTCCCCGGGAGTTGTAGGTGTTAGTCCTGGTTGTGTCTTCCCTTCCTCCTCCCACGATAGTACGACCCTTGAGCACGACGGTGCGACCCTTGAGCACGACGCTACGACCCTTGAGCACGACGGTGCGACCCTTGTGCACGACGGTACGGTCCTTAAGCACGACAGTGTGACCCTTGTGCACGACGGTACGGTCCTTAAGCACGACAGTGTGACCCTTGAGCACGATGGCACGACCCTTGAGCACGACGGTGCGACCCTTGTGCACGACGGTACGGTCCTTAAGCACGACAGTGTGACCCTTGAGCACGATGGCACGACCCTTGAGCACGACGGTGTGACCCTTGTGCACGACGGTACGGTCCCTGAGCACGACGGTGCGACCCTTGAGCACTACGATAAGGTCCAGGAGCACGACGGTACGACCCTTGAACACGACGGTATGATCCATGATCACTTGGCCATAACCGACCCATCCTCTGCCGTGAGACCTTCACGATGTTATCGTACATCGCCAACATCTTCGTATTCACCCGACTCTCCAAACGCTTAACGTATTCGTCCATTTTGATGCCATAGTCTTTCATCTCTTTGAACTTCGTTCAGCCATGGAGGTGGTGTCTTTAAACGTATGCACCATCATGGACCAGTTGATCACTGCAGTCCATCTCTTTACAGAAAGGGAACCGAAAGAATAAAAAAAAGATAAAATTACAGACTGATTTGTCAAATATTCAGTGTAAGTTATCAGTCAGTCAGTCAACTGACTGGCTAAGCAGACAGTCTGAGAGTCTCGCTGAGTGGCTGTCGCTTCCAAATCGCCACAGTCGACATTTTCCAAAGACTTTCAAGAACGTTGCCGCCGTCGAGTTGGTGACAGACGGGTTAGCAGACTCGGGTTGAGGGTAGAGAGGGCCAGGACTACGCTAGTGACCCCTCACGCTCGTGGAAGATGGAAAGAAAACGGTGCTTTATATAAAAAAAAAAAAGAGGGAAGGCGGGTAGGTTACGACCACAGCAGGCTATGACTGTAATGAGCTTTGCAAAGGCAGTAAATAAGTAAATTATCATTAATTTTAAGGGAATATCTATTACTGACTATCGAATCCTGACACCATCAGTGACAAAACTGAACGCCACCACCACCACTACCACTGACGAAAACGAACCCCCTAACATGAACCCCCCTACCACCACCACCACTGACGAAAACGAACCCACTCCCCCTAAACACCACCACCACTACTGGCAAGAACCAAACCACCCCACTACTATTACCGAGGTCACATCCCTCCACTACCACAACTCACAAGGCCGGACCCCACCTGCCACCACCACTACCAGCGAAGACCACCTCGCCACAGGAGTGAGAGGAACCCAAGGCCTCCAGTACCCGGCAAGAGGGACTACTTTCCTTCCCCCACCGCTGTCTCACCGCATCAGGGCAACTGACGGCGGGTCCTGGCGACGCCGCTGGCGAGGTCGACGTGTCGCTGGCCTCCCCTTCCTCCGTCCGGGTGACCACCACCAGCGCCACACGGGAAACCTCGGCTCCATCTTGCAAGAAGGAAGAGCTGGCCGAGTGG
Organism: Panulirus ornatus; assembly: GCF_036320965.1. Classification (NCBI taxonomy): domain Eukaryota; kingdom Metazoa; phylum Arthropoda; class Malacostraca; order Decapoda; family Palinuridae; genus Panulirus; species Panulirus ornatus. The sequence continues at coordinate 13,197,558 of NC_092229.1, forward strand.
CTGCTGGTTGGCGACGGTTATGAGATAAGTTTTGACGGCTCCGGAAAGCATCACTCCAGCAGGCACGTCACCATCAAGATGCCCTCAAGAGGCCCATCTGCCTTAGAAAGCAGGAGAGAGGACTGTGATGGGTTTAAACCCATGGCTACCAAAGCTCGACATGGTACAGTGATCTTAAAATCTTGGTGTATGAGAAACGAGTCCTCTCAGCGCCTTAACCTGAACCCGTGAGTCTGAGGAACCTGACTGCTTGAAAATGGACATGATTCTCTGAGCATGAACCTTGAATCTCTGAGCATGAACCTTGAATCTCTGAGCATGAACACTGAACCTTCGAGTACGAACCTTGAATCTCTGAGCATGAACCTTGAATCTCTGAGCATGAACACTGAACCTTCGAGTACGAACCTTGAATCTCTGAGCATGAACCTTGAATCTCTGAGCATGAACACTGAACCTTCGAGTACGAACCTTGAATCTCTGAGCATGAACCTTGAATCTCTGAGCATGAACACTGAACCTTCGAGTACGAACCTTGAATCTCTGAGCATGAACCTTGAATCTCTGAGCATGAACACTGAACCTTCGAGTACGAACCTTGAATCTCTGAGCATGAACCTTGAACCTCTGAGCATGAACACTGAACCTTCGAGTACGAACCTTGAATCTCTGAGCATGAACCTTGAATCTCTGAGCATGAACCTTGAATCTCTGAGCATGAACCTTGAATCTTTGAGCATGAACCTTAAATCTCTGAGCATGAACCTTGAATCTTCGAGTGCGAATCAAATCCCCTGAGCAGGAACTTACTTCCCGAGTCCGAAACTGAATCATTCAGTATGAACTTCAAGTCGTGAGTAAGAATTTGATTCCTTCAATATATAAGCTTAAACTTAACCTGAGCATGAGGTTCAGCCCACTGTCATCAAAACTGAATTCCTGAGCATGAACGTGATTGATTCTCTTGGGATGAACTTAAAACCCCCTGAACTACCCTTTAACTATCACTACTCCACCTAACGAGGATCGTGAATAATTACAAACAGATAATTACAAACAGATAATTACAAAAAAACACGTAATCACATATATGAGAGTAAGGACTCGATGAACCTGGACCTAATCATCCCAGAAAATGAACCTCACGAGTTCAGTGCACAGCACTGAAAGACCACAAACAAACCCATCTTCCTGGTTCGTCGAAGACCATTCGTTGTGGCTTCAGGAAAAATGTGGTCTTCCGTGGTTCCGAGATCGTATATATATGTATTGTGTGAGACGCTTTATCATCTGCTACTGTTATGAGTAAAGTACTCATCACCGACAGATAATTAGAAAGAAGTTGATGAAGATGATGATAATGAGAGTAATCATAATACGACCATCATCATGTTCTCTCTGTCACCAGTTGCACGACCCTTGAACACGACGGTACGATCCTCGAGCACGACGGTACGACCCTTGGCTACGACGGGCTGGCTATCAACCCAAACTCCAGCCCCCCCAGGGTCGTACCGTTGTGTTTAACCTCCCGGATGTCCCGACCTACAGTTACACAGCATCCACGAGGTAATTAATGACAGATAATTGCATGTCTTAATTACCAGTCTCTGACAGCCTAATTCGAAGAATATCTCTCACTTCGTTTCACGGTCCGGCTCTCCTTCTGTCTTTTGCTTCCAGGAGATAAGAGGGAAGGGGGAGGCAAAAACAGACAGACAGAGAAGACGGTTACGTTCTACCCCTGACGGTCCTGACGACGGTAGATACTGACAGAATAACTGTCTATCTATCTAACCCCCTCCTCCCCCTACACGTTTTCTAACATGCACTTTCCCTACCCACTCGTACATCACGTCACTCACTAATGTTGAATGACACGCAACACCACGCGAGGAAGAGAATGTTGACTGGGTGGTATAAGGTAACATCTTTCCTACGTCTATGGTTTTCTCGGGACTATCGCAACGTGATGCTGCTGTCAACGGCACGTGAGGGAAGACTTGGAGATGTCAATCTTCTTCAAGAGCTAACACGGTGAGAGGATACGTATCCGACCTGTACTAAGGGTCAGTAAGGGTGACCCTCAGCCAACCACATCTGGGGGTCAGTAGAGTCCACCCCGCCCCACCTGCAATGCTTAGGTCTGACACACACACACACACACACACACACACACACATCTGTAAATGCAGTGAGTTTCCTCCCTCACCACAATCATTAACCTCACCACGATCGAACTGACCACCAATACCACTACCAGTAGGGGCTTTAAGGCAGGAGCAAGCAGCACCCACTTCGTGCCGGGCACAGCAGAAGCAGCAGCGCCGTCACCACCAGCAGGAGCAGGAGCACCAACACTGAGCAACAGGAGGAGCAGCAGCTATGGCACCAGCAAAACAACAAAATCGACAGCACCATCAGTGACAAAGACAGCCAATGCAACAGCGGCGCCGACAGCGGCGGCTGCAGCTGCAACAACAGTATGAAGAAGCATCACCCCAGCCCAGGAGGAGAAGCAGCAGCGGCGGCGGCATCATCATCAGTACCCAACAGCTGTAGCGCCCCCGCGCCCGCGCCCCCCCCAGCACCATTAAGGATCATGGGGTCACCCCACCCGCCCGAGAGCTGGGCCAGCGCCGCGTCAGGTCGTTGGGATAACTTATCAGGCTGGGGATGCCCACCGATGGCACACATTTTGCATAATAACAGTAATTAAAAGACCCTCGAAACTTGCACGAATCGTCATTTTCGTCCGGCTACAAATTATCCCCCCTGGCGGAATTAACTGATACTGTACCACGACCGGAAATGCCTAGACTAAATTATATTCATAACGAAAAGAACGCCACAGATCCCCCCTCCTCCCCCCCCCCAAAAAAAAATGAATAAATAAACAAATAAGTAAATGAATAACCTCTTATTCACGTCTTTCATTACGACGTGTATGGCAGCGTGTAAGGGGAAAGAAAATGGAAAAACATTGTCAACGTGAGATCCTTATTTCTAAATAAATTCATTTGCATATTCTCGTTCGGGACACAGCAGGCCTTTTTCTTTTTTCACCTCCACCGCCTGTGCCAGGCTGGAGGTGGTCTGTCTTCAGTATTCCAGCAACGCCCAGGGTCCCAGCCATGTTCCAGTAATTTTCCAGCATCGTTCCATCAGAGTTCAGTAAGGTAAAGCGGGTCACCGGCAATCCTCCAGCACTATTTCAGCAACGCTTGGCCAGGTTTCCAGCACAGTCCCAGCACCGTTCCAGCAGTGACCTATCAGCTTTCCAGCACAGTCCCAGCAGCGTTCCAGCAGTGATCCATCAGCTTTCCAGCACAGTCCCAGCAGCGTTCCAGCAGTGATCTACCTGCTCTCTAACACAATCCCTGCTGCGCTTCAACGGTGTTCTGCCTGCTTTCCAGTACAGTCCTTTTAAGAGTTCCTGTAATAATCTACCACCAGCTTTCCAGAAGAGAGTTCCAGCAATGTTCCATCGGTGACCTACACGGCTTTCTACCACAGTCCTTCCAGCGTTCCAGCAGTAATCTAGATTAACCAGCTTTCCAGAACTGTCTTAGAGCGTTCTCCCAATGATCGGCCAGCTTTCCAGAAGAAGTCCTTGCAGTGTGTTCCAGCAGTCATCTGCCAGTTTTCTCTAATTCAGTCCTTGCAGTATTCCAGCCATGATTTACCACTCTCTAGGGGGAAAAAAAAACCCTGGAAACGTTTCAGCAATAATTCACTAGCTTTCCATGACAGTCCCTCCAGCATTCCAGCATTGCTCCAACAGCAGTGTGGCTCAACTAGAGCAACATTCCACCAGCCCTCTAATGATGTTCCAGCAGTGCTTCAGCGTTCCAGCCACACTCCATAAACCTTCCAGCGGAGCCACCACGGAGCGCCCGCGCGCGCGCGCACTTCAGCAAGGTTCCATCAGACAGCTCTACCAGTGTTCCAGGGGCATTACAGCAGCCCTCCGGCAGCGCTTTACGAGTGCTCAGCGGCGTTCCAGCAGTGCTAAAGCAGCCTTCCAGCCAATCCCCAAACTGCGTTCCAGCAGACCACACGGAGGGTGCACTGCGGAGGAATGCGTGGCCTCCCCAACATCCATACTACCCCCCCACCACCCAGCGCCTGAATGAGACCAGCAAGCATGGCGCCACGTGACCACCACCACCACCACTCCCTCCCCTCCCCCTACCCACCAAGAGCCCCTCCCCTCACTTCCCCCGTACCCACCCAGAGCCCCTCCCCTCACTTCCCCCTACCCACCAAGAGCCCCTCCCCTCACTTCCCCCGTACCCACCCAGAGCCCCTCACTTCCCCCGTACCCACCCAGAGCCCCTCCCCTCCCTTCCCCCTATCCACCAAGGGCCCCTCCCCTCCCTTCCCCCTACCCACCAAGAGCCCCTCCCCTCCCCTCCCCCTATCCACCCAGAGCCCCTCCCCTCCCCTCCCCCTACCCACCTAGAGCCCCTCCCCTCCCTTCCCCCTACCCACCTAAAGTCCCTCCCTTCCCCCTCCCCACCTAGAGACCCTCCCCCTACCCACCCAGAGCCCCTTCCCTTCCCTCAGACTGTAACGGGAAAGGGGGGAAAGGGGAAGAGCCAGCTCTGTCAGCGTCCCGTGCTCCTGACTTAACATTAAATCATTTGAACTTTTTCTTTCGTTTTGTTTTTGTTTTTTTTTCTTTTCTTTAATGTCGTCTCTCCCTCACGCAGCACCCTAACCTGACGGGCCTCGAGCAACATTCCCATTTCCATATCAGAAGAATAAAAAAAATGGGGCAAAAAAAAAAAAAGAGAAAAAGGAAAAAAAAAATCCTCTGTATTTTTTTTTTTCTATCGCCGTTTCCCGCACTAGCGAAGTCGCTCCAGGAATAGCCGAAGAAAGGCCGCATCCGCCCACATCCATCCTCCAGCTGTCATGTGTGCTACACTGAAAACCACAACTATATATACGTAAAAGCCAATCCGCCAGAGCGATTTCCGAAAAAAAAAAAGAAAAAAAAAGACGAGGTTTTATTTATTGCGCCTCACTTCACGTCAGACATGCAAGTATGGCGCCACGCACACCCCTCCCTCCCTCTCTCCCCTTCCCTTCCCATCCGCCCTCCTACACCCGCCCTCCTCCCTCGACGCCCCCACACACACCACCTTCCTCCCTAACCCCCTTCCCAACACAAGCGAATCCCAGTAATTCCACTTGCATAACCCAAGTAGTTCCCTCCCTACCCCTCATGGTGGCTATTTATCTTCCCTCTTTATTTATAGCTTCTTTTTTTTTTTTCAAATGCCACAGAGCCGTAAAGTCGGAGGTAATTAGGCAGTGGCTGAGAGGAGAAAGAAAGAAAGAAAAAGATGATAATATCGAGAAATACTTCGTTTATTAAGTCGGAACGCACAGCAACAGGATAGGTGGTGGCGGGAAAAAACCCTCCCTCCTTCCTTCCCCCAACCTCACCCTCCTACCGCCATCTTTGGCCCTACGAGCAAGATGGCCTGACCTGACCCACCTTTGACCTGACCCTTAAGGACTAGGTCTGAGGCCTGGGGGGAGGGATCGTACCGTCGTGCGCTCGAGGGGGTCCGTACCGACCGTCCTGCTCCTCGAGGGAGGGAGGGGAGGTAAGTCACCAGTGCGTTAAGTGACACTTGGGTTTAGCGTTACGTCACCATGACAACCCAGTGTGGCCCTCCGTCTCCCTGGCGCCAGCAATGGTGTCGCCATTTTAGACCGGGGAGGGAGGGATCCTAATGGTTCCTTCTTTCTTCGCGAGGATCACGGCCGAGGGCTTAATACACACTCCCTCCTCCTCTCACTGTTGACGGTGGCGACCGCAGAGGAGGCGTCCTCCTCCTCCTCCTCCTCCTCCTCCTCTTCCTCCTCCAAACCCTTCTCAGATACCTAGATCCACTGACGCCCATTCCATACGTACTTACCTGACTCATCTCCTGTACCCACTGACGCCCCTCCTTCCATAAGTACTCACTTGACTCATCTCCTGTACCCACTGACGCCCCTCCTTCCATACGTACTCGACTCATCTCCTGTACCCACTGACGCCCCTCTTTCCATACGTCCTCGACTCATCTCCTGTACCCACAGACGCCCCTCTTTCCATACGTACTCGACTCATCTCCTGTACCCACTGACGCCCCTCTTTCCATACGTCCTCGACTCATCTCCAATACCCACTGACGCCCCCATCCATAAGTACTCAACTGACTCATCTACTGTACCCACTGACGCTCCTCCTTCCATACGTCCTCCCATGCCTCATCTCATGAGACACGTCCTCCATTATACATGGCGTTTATCATGCGTCCCCGGCTAGCGAGCGTCTCTCCACCCCCCCCCCCCCCCCAACTGTAAAATCATACCAGACTCTTTACCATAAACCCACCAACCCACCTACCCACCAACCCACCCACCGTCGTAATGTACAGGGCAGACGCCAAGAGTCAACACAGGCCGCCGCCCCTCACCGACCACCGAACTTGTAACTTAGTACGGCACTCAGAGCCGCTCCGCTTCGCCATAGCACCTGCGTGACGTTAGCGGCAAGATCTGCCATCGCTGCTAATGCCTCCTCCTCCTCCTCCCTCCTCCTCCTCCTGGCATCATATCTATGCTACTATTACCAGCAAAACCCCCCAGAGACGCTCGAGGACCCGCCACGGGACTCTCCCTCCTCCTCCTCCTCCTAGAGAGATCTTGCACCTCCATATGCGTCCAAATGAGCATCTAATGTAGTCTGGGGGATTCTCCTCCCGCCTTATCTCGCAGCAACTTCTGTTGTCTCTCTCTTTCTTTAAAGGACTCAACACACCTCAAGACAGTATTGGATTTTTCCTTACCTCACCTTCCCCTTGCCTCTGGCGTTGTCGTGTGTGTTTTCCAGCAACACTTTGGGGGGAGAATATCCCATGCATTACGTTATTGTTGACGTATTGCGTTTAATTAAGTGTACCCCGATTTCTTCTCGTCATTGTGTAAAAACCTTTAACCATTCCACGGGTTTTTCTAGTTAAGAATCTATTGTCTGGTTCGTGAGGGTTCTCAGATAAGAGAGAGAGAGAGAGAGAGAGAGAGAGAGAGAGAGAGAGACAGACAGACAGAGAGAGAGAGTCTGTCTGCGTCGCCATCATCATCATCCCCCCCACACACGCACACACACATAAACCTACTCCCGGTCTTGTTGCAAAGTCCAGCGCGGCCGCCTGAGCCAACCCTACCAGCCCAGCCCTCACACACACACACACACACACACACACACACACACACACACTAGCACCCTCGCTTACCGGAACATTTGCGACATTAGGAAGAGAATATATGAATCCAATGAGCACTTTCCCTGATCTCTTTACCAAGCCCAGCAGCCGCTCACTCTCTCTCTCTCTCTCTCTCTCTCTCTCTCTCTCTCTCTCTCTCTCTCTCTCTCTCTCTCTCTATCTATCTATCTCTATCTATCTATCTATCTATCTATTTACATAGATGTGTGCGCGTGTGTGTGTGTGTGTGTGTGTGTGTGTGTGTGTGTGTGTGTGTGTGTGTGTGTGTGTGTGTGTGTGTGCGCGCGCGCGCGCGTGCGTGTGTGGTGTCTACCCACAATCTTGATAACTAAGACAAGCTTACACACTCCATATACTCCCCAGCTCTCACACTCTACGTACCCTACCATCCCCGACATAAAACGCTACCTTGACTCCCAATACTCCACAACACACTCCAGGCGGCGCAACGTAGCGTGTGCACGGCAGACGCATGACCCGCTGGAACGCACACGTCACAACACCAAGAAAAAACAGAAACTGTGCGCAACAATAATGAACAAAACACACTCGGGCACGAAAGGCAAGACACCATCGAGTCTCAAGGTAGATCTATGACCTGAGACCCCGTCTAGCACCCCACCCCCGCTGCACCTATGGGGCTTCAGGGGGCTGCCGGTGAGCACAGACAAGGAAGGAGGGAGGAGAGAGGGAGCAAGGGAGGGAGACGGACAGACTCCGCGGCACTTCCTCCCTCCGTGTGACTCGCTAGACACACGACACAACACAAGAATATGATCACGTCTTGCCTCCTGTTGTATAAGCTTTCCCAAGGGCTACGCCTCCCAGCCAGAGTTGCTCCTACAGTCTCTACAGGATGATGATGAGGAGGAGGAGGTCTGGAACCCACCAGACTCACTGACGCCTGGAAGAAGACAGTCGAACTCAAGCCTTCTGAACGGTTCGTCATCTGATTCGAAGACGGTGTACTTCTCCCACACATTATGTCTTCTGGATACACCTTCGGTCGACAGTCTCCAACAGCCTGATTGCCCTTGGTTCCAGGACCAAGCTGTAGGGGTGGAGGACCTCTCACACCATCGTAAGGTATGTATAAGGACCGAGGTATGGCGGTAGATGTGTCCTTCGGTCCCATCGTAAGGTGAGGTAAAGTTCCAGAAATAGCACTGAATACCTCTGAAACCGTCGTAAACTCTACGTAAGGTAAGGTCCAAGACCCACCTGTAGGAGTAGAACACCTCGACAACCATCGTAAGGTACACGTAAGGTAAAGTCGCAGATTAGGCTATGGGGACAGCCAAGACCTATGAAACCATCGCAAAGCACACGTAACCTTTTTTTTTCCCCCCAGGACAGATCACTTCGGGGGCCGGGGCAGGAGGCTCCTCTCTCAGACAAGCAACAGAAGAAGAGCTCTTAACAATAGCCCACAGCCAGGGCATCCCGTAACCCCCCCGTAGCTGAGACGGTAACGAGGAAGGACCCCTGATAGAGAGCAACAGCGAGCGCCTATTCTATACACGTTATTTACCGTAATTGCGGCAAAAACCTTTTTATATATGCATATGTATCAATAACGAGAATCACAGGTAATGATTACGAAGCATTATGGAAATTGTTGAGTTCATTAGCGTTCCCCCGGGGAAACGTCAGGACGAGTCGCTCGTGAGCCTCTCTCCTTGTTAGGGACGAGGCTCTTTGTCTGGGCCAAGAAGGCACCAAGGGTAAGCGAGGGTAATTAGCGTACGGGAGGGAATACGTCCGATCCTGAGCGCAGAATCAGTGAGCTTATAAGCGCAGGTTTAGGTGTAAGTGTCTCTTAAAGAGGATGAAGAAGAAGAAGAAGAAGAAGAAGAAGAAGATGAAGAGAGGGGAGAAAGAGAAGAAAGATGATGATGAAGAAGGAGAAGAAGAAAAAGAAAAAGATGAAGAGGAGATGATGAAAGATGATGATGAAGGAGGAAAAGAAGAAGAAAAAGAAGAAGAAGAGGAGATGAATGATGATGATTAAGGGGGAAAAGAAGAAGAAGAAGAAGAAGAAGAAGAAGAAGAAGAAGAAGAAGAAGAAGAGAGGAGGAGGAGGAGGAGGAGGAGGAGGAGGAGGAGGAGAAGAAAGATGAAGAAGAAGAAGAAGAAGAAGAAGAAGAACCATCCCCTTACAATCTGGAGTCCCCCTCTCCTACGTCTCTCACACTCCATCTCTTCCCCTGTCTCCCCTTCTGTCTCTTGAACACCCTCACCCACCCCCACAACCCTCCTCCGTCTCTCTCTCTCTCTCTCTCTCTCTCTCTCTCTCTCTCTCTCTCTCTCTCTCTCTCTCTCTCTTTCTTCCCCCACCCCTTCAACCCTCACGTACCCCCCTCCCCTCTTCATCCACCCCTCTCCTCAACCACCCACCTACCCCTGGGCGCGCACCGTCTCACCCACCTCCAACGCGATCGTTCTACAAATCATTTTATTACGCACACAATACCAATCTCGCCCCTCAAGAAAGAGAGCAAAAAATAATATCTTCACTTCTATATCTGGCGATGTGTGTGTGTATATATATATATATATTTATATATCGCCTCCATCTTGGGTCGCGGGAAATGGCGCCCGATGGCCATCATATCGCCGTAATGTCGTCGATTAGTAGCCAGCAACAGTCAATTTCGCCCTAGTGATCTCGCGCGTCGTGCATTACGACTCCTTGAAAATGAATCGAACGCGTCTCGGATCACCCGCTTTGAAAGCCCCTCCCGCGTCCGATTGCGTCCATCACGATCACGTGTGATGCATCGCCGTCCTCTGTGTGTGTGTATATATATATATATATATATATATATATATATATATATATATATATATATATCCTCTTTCATTTTCTTATTCGTTCATTGATACTGATTCTCTCTCTCTCTCTCTCTCTCTCTCTCTCTCTCTCTCTCTCTCTCTCTCTCTCTCTCTCTCTCTCTGAGGTGAACGCTACGAATGGCGTTTGCCGCCCAACCTCAAAATATCAAATGACGGAAAAGATGTAAAATGGGATTACAATTCGTTGATGAACGTACGTAACGATGAACACTCACGGGACGTAACCTGTGCGACTAGTTTTTCGCTACATTAGCAAAGACTAAAGAAACGACCACCAGCTCTACACAGAGAGAAGAAAAAACCGCTGTGAATCCTTGTGAACACTACGAGAACACAGAATCCAACCTAATGTTACAAAAAAAAAAACGCGGATTATACGACGCTACATTACGCGAACGGCATGAATACTTTGCTGCTACGGCCAAGAAAACACTAAGATCATTTTTTTATTGGCAAACCTCAGGAAAATACTGAAAGACCGATCCCTACTACCATTACGACACGACGCTAGGGAATCCGGGTTACCATTACACGAACTCTTAGGACTTGTAGACGACTCAACACCTCTGGGTGAGAACCGGGACGTGTGTGTGTGTGTGTGTGTGTGTGTGTGTGTGTGGACAAAGTTGTGGCTTTCAAACGCACTCATGCAATCCGTCTGAAGTCCAGCTGGTTCATTCCAGTCATTTCAGACCCTCCTGTCACCTAAAGATCACGAGAACGACCACAGATAGAGTCCACGACTTTGGAAAGTTGATGAAAAAAAAAGTATATATAGAAAAAAGGTTTTTGTTCAATGTCTCTCTCTTAATATCACTTGATCTCCGAGAAATATTGAAGTCTAAAAGGATCTATTATGGACTCATCAAATATCACATTCAATATATATCATTTCGTCTCACTTTTGACCTATAAGTATGTCCATCCATGACGCACACACCACTGCATACACGTAGTCACACACACACACACACACACACACACACACACACACACACACACACACACACACACACACACAAACACAGAACCAATGCTGTGTTTACCGTACACCAAAGCCTCGTCTGTAAACCTGAGGTAAACATCTGGTGATGCAGACCACAGGTAAACCGCTGGCGAGAACACAACGAGAGAGAGAGAGAGAGAGAGAGAGAGAGAGAGAGAGAGAGAGAGAGAGAGAGAGAGAGAGAGAGAAGGTCGGACATCAAAGGCGAGAGTGAGTTTCTCTTGTGATCAAAGTGAAGTTGGTTTACGAGACATGAGCTCGGTTGAGTGTTTTAAGAACACAGGTTCATTAAGTGCTCTCGGTAATTAACGGATTGGGTAAGAGGAGAATCTGTTAGTTGGCTACTGTGTCTTTAATTACCGACTGACTAACAATTAAGCGCCCCTCATCCCTTGGACCCACGACTTAGCACCACAACCCCCTCCTCTCTGGACTCACTACCAAGCACACCTCTCCCTCTCTCGAGACCCACTACCGAGCAACCCTCCCCCCATCTGAACCCACCATCAGGCACCTCTCATCCGCTTGAGTCTAGACCCACCAGCGGGCACTCCCCCCCCCCCCTGTAAACCCACCACTAGGCGCCCCTCCCCTATGGATTCACCTCCAGACGCTCCTCCCCCACAGAACCCAGAGCCCCTCCCCCTCTGGACCCAGCGCCCCTCCCCCACCGGATCCAGCGCCCCTCCCCCTCTGGACCCAGCGCCCCTCCCCAGCAGTTAATCAGGAGGAAGACGGGCCTGCCTGGCACCTCCACCACCCTCACAATGGCCCAGTTCGACCGCTGATCGCGAGCCACTTTGCCCACCACCCGATGAGGAGGGTGGCGAGCGAGCTAGCTAGCGGCCGGCCGGCTGGCCAGCCTCTGGCCTGGGTGGTTAACTGTGGTCGTGTGGTGGCAGGATGGCTGGCTCTATGGGTGCAATGTGGTGGGTGAGGTGTAAGGGGCCGGCGGCCGGGCGGCTACACAATGCCGGGGATGTGTGGAGTGGGGGAGACGGGCGGCGGCTGGGGGGCGCTCCTCTGTGGTGTCCCATGACCACGAATGTGGAGCGTTGCGACTCCGCCTCGGACGTGGGAGAGGCAAGGAACTGCACCAATCGATGGTGAGACTGTCTACTGTGGATGGTGTCCGACGGGGATGGTGAGAGTGAGGAGGGGGTCAATAAGGCTGTGGTGATGGTGAAAGGAGGAGGAGGAGAAGGAGGACACGAACGACCTGCTTCCCGATGAAGGATGGTGAGGGCTGGAGTGGTCGAGCTGCGTGACCATGGTGCTCACTGATGCTGCTTGGCGATGGTGGCTCGTGACTCACTGGGCCAGCCAGCCAGGCAGAGCCGTGCAGGAAATTAAAATCCTATCTTCAGTCGTCTCTCTGGTGTGTGTGTGTGTGTGTGTGTGTGTGTGTGTGTGTGTGTGTGTGTGTGTGTGTAGCTTCACCATGGCAACAGGAAGTGACGCTGCCTTCAAGAAGCGACGCCACAGATCATGGGCGTCCTCGTCCACGCCACCTACCCAACTGGTGGACCGACCACCACTTGACGCACCCACCTACCCTCCACCTAACCCACCTGGACTCCGCCACCTCCTACCACCACTATCATCACCACAGCCCAAAAAAACCACACTCCCACCAACACCATTCCCTCCTGATCCTCACTCCTCACCACCCACCCCAACCCATGACTTTCCCCACCCAGCTCCCTTCCTCTCTCTCTCTCTCTCTCTCTCTCTCTCTCTCTCTCTCTCTCTCTCTCTCTCTCTCTCTCTCTCTCTCTTTCCAGCAGCAGCTGGCACCAACACTCCGCCCGTCTCATCTCCGTCTCCTGCGCCAACTCACTCTCTATCTCGAAGACCTGAGGAGCCCGGCTTCTGAGACGTGACTGTATGCAGCTGGTCTCGCGTGCCCACAAAAGCAAACAAAGAAAACTATGATAGAAATGGCGGGTGGAGGTGGGGCGGGGGTGGGCGGGTGATAGATAGATAGATATCAGGAACACGAACAAACAAACAAGGAAAAAGCCATTGCAACACCGACGTAGATATTCACAGGTATACGGAACAGCGACGCGAATGAGGACAGATGACGGGAAACAGCACGACAGAAGGGCGTGGTGTGAGAGGGGCGGGAGGGGGAGGAATTTCACGTCAATTATACCGTGTCTATCATCGCAGGACGCGCCCACCGGAGGATGCTGATGCAACCCCCCTCCCCCAATTCCCCCTTCCCCCAACCTAGCCCCCCCCCCCCCCCCCCCCTGGAAGAGAACTCTTGAAGAAGCGTCCGTCCTCCACTCGTGGAAGAGGCGGTGAGCCAAGAACGGCATCTGGGACAGGTCATGGGACAGAGGACGACATGCTTGACGAAGCAGACGGAGAGGAGAGGACGGAACCCGGCAATGAATAAGGTGGATGATGATTGGCCGGGAGGGAGATGGGGGGTAGATGGAATGGAATGGCAGACGCGTAGGCCATATAGAAAACGTGAGTATGGGCTAAACCCAAGAGAGAGAGAGAGAGAGAGAGAGAGAGAGAGAGAGAGAGAGAGAGAGAGAGAGAGAGAGAGACAGACAGACAGACAGACAGACAGACAGACAGAGAGAGAGAGAGAGAGAGAGAGAGAGGAGTGTGACGAAGGAACTGAAAAAGGAAATGAGACAGCGACAGAACCAATGGGTCCGAACGGGGGGGCGATGGAAGGAGCCGAAAGAACACGGGAGAATCACAGAAAATGGGGCAGGTGCGGGTGAGGAGCAAAAAGGAGGAGGCACATGACTTACAGAACAACAAAATGATAATCAATAACTTTTACTGGGGGGGGGGGGGAAATAATCTTTACATAATCAATAACTTTGACTGGGGGTGTCGAGGTGGTGGTGGAAGGGGGTGTGGATATAATCTTTACCTGCCAAAACGAACAAGAGAAAGAGCAGGAAATGAAGAGAGAAAAACGGAGAGAGGAAATGAGGAGAGTGTGGAAGATGGGGGAGAGAGAGAGAGAGAGAGAGAGAGAGAGAGAGAGAGAGAGAGAGAGAGAGAGAGAGAGAGAGAGATGAGAGAGAAAGATAAAAAAAAAGATGAGATACGAATTACAGGGAAGCCTTGAGGTAACTTGAAAAAAGTTGTGCGTGATGAAGACAAATGGGGAGGTTAGGGTGAGAGGGGAGAGGAGGGAGCATGGGGGAGAGGAGTGTGTGTGTGTGTGTGTGTGTGTGTGTGTGTGTGTGTGTGTGTGATCTGGGAGTACTGGAGGCGAGGGGAGACAATGAACAGAAAATATAGACAAGAAAGAAGAGAGTAAGAGAAACGAGAGGAGGAATGAGGAGGAGGGGAAGATGAAGCGAGAGAGAGAGAGAGAGAGAGAGAGAGAGAGAGAGAGAGAGAGAGAGAGAGAGAGAGAGAGAGAGAGAGGATAATAGGTAAATGACAATATTAAGAAAGAAAAGAGGGGCAAAAAAAAAAAAGAAACTTAAAAGAATGAAATGAAATCAGTCATAAATCTAGACCCCGTGTGTGTCTGGGTGGGGAACACGTCAGCTGGCGGTGATCTACGTCAGCACACGACGACATACGTCATTAACGACGATATCCTAACGATGACGGGAGAGAGAGAGAGACAGTATCACGTCTAAAAGAAAACGGGGTGTGGATAACTACTTTACACGTAGGAGGAAAATGGGAAAAAAAATATAAATCTCGTTTTCTTTTATAGGGGTAACTTATGAAACGCCTGATAACTACGAACCAGTGTCTTGAAGTTGGGGAATTTCTTGAGCTGTTTGAGGGGGTTAGCAGCGACCAGGTGACTGAGCCGGGCGGAGGAGATGTTTGCGTGACCACAGCGAAGGTAACGAGGAAGCTTCCGTTACCACAGGAGGAGGAGGAAGGGTGGCGAAAATTGGTGTCACTTTATGGAAGGGTGATAATAATTGGTGTCACTTTAAGGAAGGGTGGTGAAAATTGGTGTTACTTTAAGGAAGGGTGGCGAAAATTGGTGTTACTTTAAGGAAGGGTGGCGAAAATTGGTGTCATTTTAAGGAAGGGTGGCGAAAATTGGTGTCATTTTAAGGAAGGGTGGCGAAAATTGGGCTACGGAGAAAACAGGTGTCTCCTGGCGGACTACAAACAAAAAACGGGAGGTTCTACCTAAAAAAAAAAAAAAAAATAGAAAAAGAAAATGGCATAAAAGTTGCATTGCTCGGAGGGGGAACTCCCATAAAAGCTTTAGTCTCCTGAGGAGAAAGTAAAGAAAACGGTGCGTATGCAAGACTTTGAAGAAAATGGAGCGCGTGTGAGAAAGAAGGAAAATGGGCTACTACTACTACTACTACTACTACAAGTGCTACTACTACTACCACTACTACTACTGCTACTACCACTACTACTACTACTACTACTACAAGTGCTACTGCTACTACTACTACTACTACTACTACTACTTCTACTACCACTACTACTACTTCTACTACCACCACTACTACTACTTCTACTACTACTACTATTACTACTGCTACTACAGCTTCAGGTAAACCTGGCCAATTTTGTGGCTGGTGGTAGTGGGGGGGTGATGTTCGGGAGGGGGGGGGTCGTGGCGGCTCGAATATCACCGTAAAGGATTAAATTCTAACTTGACTTGCACACTTCAAACTTTCCGTATAAAGTTCACTATCGCCACTAATACGTCTTTTACTCAAGGAAGATGGCGGGAGGAATTTTTTTAAAGTTCCCTCCTGCATTATGTAGAAGTTTAAAAAAAATGGATTATTTATATATATATATATATATATATATATATATATATATATATATATATATATATATATATATATATATTCCTATGAGTCCACGGGGAAATGAAACACGATAAGTTCCCAAGTGCAATTTTGTGCAATAGTCACATCCAATATATACATATATATATATATATATATATATATATATATATATATATATATATATATATATATATATATATATATATGTAAAGAGAGAGAGAGAGAGAGAGAGAGAGAGAGAGAGAGAGAGAGAGAGAGAGAGAGAGAGAGAGAGAGAGAGAGAGAGAGAACTCCACAGAACATTTCCAAAAAAAAGTAATCAAATCCTAAAAGAACTCCCACGTTCATTTCTTTTTCCCTTGTCGGGGATTCAGACGTTCAGATAGATGGCTCGTGGTCGCTGCAGCTGGAGACGATCACCACCTGCCTACCTTTCCTTTCCTTCCCTTCACCTTCTTTCCTTCCTTCCCTTCCCTTCCATTCCCTTTCCTTCAAGCCCTCGCCCCCGTTATTAAAGGCGCCCGCCAACTTTTGCGCGCCAAAATTACACCGCCCGCGTATTTTCTGCGAAAACGTATTACCGCCAGAGATTTTATTTTTCTTTTTTTTTTTCTTTTTAATCCCAGGTCATTCCATAACAATGGTAAAAGCCCGTTTGTTGCATATCACTTGTCCTTTTTTTTTCCTAGTCTCCCGAAAGACACACACACACACACACACACACAAACACACACACACACACACACACACGAAAAAAACCACTCGTAAAAACCATATTGTTTAGATAATTACTTTTCCAAAGCTAATGAAGGGAAATATGCAAACAGCCAGGACGATTGGCCGATCTCTGGGGGGAATATCTTCAATTTTTTTTTTTTTTTTGCCGGATTGGAAGATTAGGGCATCTCACATCTCCTCGGATTAGGGCAGGTAAGACTCCTTGGCCTCTGCACTGATTAGCGCCCAATGCGGCCCATTTATCTGCTGATTGGCCGTAAATTTGCCCAGATTATTGGCTCAATGGTCAGGTTTATTTATAAGGCAACGGGAAGGAAAGGGAAAGGGCGTGGGAGGGAGACAAAAGACAGGAGAGAGGGGGGGATGAAAGAAAAGGGGGGGAAAGGGGAAGAATGAACTCAGGATGGGATGGAGGAAGTAAAGAAAGAATTTTTTAATAAAAATGGAAAGAAATTAGAAGAAATAAAATTGAAAAGGAAGAAGATGATAGTAAAGGGAGAGAAGAGAAGAGGTGGAGAGGAGAGATGATGAAGAATGAGGAAGGGAAGATAAGTAAAGGAAAGATGGGAAAGGAGGACATGGGAAGGACATGATAACAGGAGACGTTATGGTCCAGGTACTGGTAGAAACGGGATAGGAAAGCAGAAGGGAAAGGAATGGGAGAGAGGAAGAGGAGGGTAAATAAGGAAAGACAGGAGACACATAGATGGAGAAAAGGAAGGGAAGATATGTGAGGAAAAAATAAAACTTACCCTGCTACTGCAAGGTGTACGTCTCTCTCTACACTACCTCCCTATCCAACGCCCTACCGCCCCCTTTCCAATGCACTACCGCCCCCTATCCAATGCACTAGCGCCCCCTATCCAATGCACTACCACCCCCTATCCAATGCACCACCACCTTCTCTCTCCAGTGCACTACCACCCCCTACTCAATGCACTCCCGCCCCCTATCCAATGTACTACCGCCCCCTTTCCAATGCACTACCGCCCCCTATCCAATGCACTACCACCCCCTTTCCAATGCACTACCGCCCCCTATCCAATGCACTACCACCCCCTTTCCAATGCACTACCGCCCCCTATCCAATGCATTACCACCCCCTTTCCAATGCACTACCGCCCCCTATCCAATGCATTACCACCCCCTTTCCAATGCACTACCACCCCCTTTCCAATGCACTACCGCCCCCTATCCAATGCATTACCACCCCCTTTCCAATGCACTACCACCCCCTTTCCAATGCACCACCACCTTCTCTCTCCAATGCACTACCACCCCCTACTCAATGCACTCCCACCCCCTCCCCCTATCACAGGGTAATGAAGGTGGGTGATCTGGCTGGCTGGTCGTGTGACGGACCCGTCTTTACTGTACTGCATTATATTGACCCCACTCTTGTTGCGTATGGACCCAGGACGCCCTCTCAAATATTCCCCCTCCCTCCCTCACCCTCATACCTTTAACTTCCTCCCCCAAACCCACAATAACTTGACTCCCCCATCCCGCACCACCCCCTAAACCCTTCATACAACTCCCCTCCCTATCAGTAACTCCCAGCTTGTAAGTAACTCCCCCGCCTTAAACAAACTCCCCTCCTATATCTTCCTCCTCCCTCCCCAATCCGCGTCTATATCCTCTCCCCCCTCCCCTCCTCTCCTCCTCTCGCTTCCATCGACTTCATTTCGTGAAATTCCATTTTTCTGGTCCTTCCTGTGGCGCTTCTTCTCGTCCTACTTCATCATTTACATATTCATGCTTCCCTCCACCTACCCCTATATATATTCATGCTTCCCTCCATCTACCCCTATACATATTTATGCTTCCCTCCACCTATCCCTATATATATTCATGCTTCCCTTCACCTACCCCTATACATATAAACCCCCATCCACGCCAGCAGTCAAGTCTCTTGTCTATATACATCTACACAAATATAGATTTAAAATCAAAATAACTAAAAGAAAATCCTTCAAATATCTTTGCAGTCAATGCCTTGGGAATGGTTTCTTGTGCGGGGCGTCACGCTACATCACAGCATATATATATATATATATATATATATATATATATATATATATATGAACCCAGTAAGCCTACTCATATATTTAGAAATAAATCAAAATTCCTTATCTATACCTAAAAACATGTTTTTTCATGACAACCTTCCTCCAACCCCCCCCCCCTCTAACCCCAGCCTCCAAACCCCTAACCAACCAAGCCCCACAACCCCACAACCCCCTAACCTCTACCCCCCCTCCTCCCACCCCCACCGTGACCCGGCTGGCTAATGCGCAGTAGAATAGATGGCCAGACTACACCACCATGACCTGGCTCGCTACACCTACGGTATATTTACTTTTTTTAGGAGGGGCGATGGGTGGCTGGGGTGGGGGATGTGGTGGAGGTTGCGTAGGGGGAGGAGCTGGGTGTGGGGGGGGGAGAGGGCGTTTAAATTGGCCGTTTGCAATCACATGGTCCGGCCTTTTCTACAAAAGGCTTGACCTTTTAAATGTAAGGCAAGAGTTCTTGTGTCCACAAGTGACCTGACCTGGACGATTGTGAATGACTTGACCTGGGTGATGGTGAAGTGACCAGACCCGTTGACTGTGGATGACCTGACCATCGTATCTCTACCTTCCTCCTCGTCTTGACCTTCCATCAAACCCAACACGACCATTGACCTGACACTCCTCTCTCTCTCTCTCTCTCTCTCTCTCTCTCTCTCTCTCTCTCTCTCTCTCTCTCTCTCTCTCTACAAGACGAGGAGCCTATCAGCCAATCGACCAACCTATTAACCAACCCATCCACCAACCAAACAACTCACTTATCTATCAACCAACCCACTCACCAACCAGCCAAACAATCTACCAACCTATCAACCAACCCACCCACCAACCAACCAACTAACCCACCAACCAACCCACCAACCAACAAACCAAATGATCAACCCACCAATAAACCCACCAACCTATCAACCAACCAACCAACCAACCCACCAATCTATCACCCAACCCACTCACCAACCAACCAACTAACCCACCAACCAACAAACCAACCAACCAATCAACCAACCCACCAACCTATCAACCAACCCACCCAGCCAACCCGTTCCCTCCCCAGAGTTACAATCAACTCCTGCCAAAAGACGGGTACACACACACACACACACACACACACACACACACACACACACACACACACACACACCCGCCCACCCCCTCCCCTCCTCTCCCCCCCCCCCCCACCCCACCCCCAAAATATGCAAATTTGATCGGTGTATATTGTGATTAGCGGGTGGGCTTTTACCTGTGGAGTCCTGAACACCAGTTTCGTTTGACTTGTAATTAGGAGAAAGGCCCCGAGGAAGGAAAACTTGGCCCGGCCAACAAGGAAACTGCATATTTGAGAGAGAGAGAGAGAGAGAGAGAGAGAGAGGTGGGGGCAAGGGGGGGCCCTCGGGGGCGGCGCGCGCAACACATCTCCCCCCCCTCCACACACACACACACACACACACACACACACACACACACACACACACCCCACGCCAACCCGTAAAGTACAGGATACGAATATTCACCCACGATGTAGACCAGGATTAGGATGGGATATGCACACACGAATCACGAACGAACGCGAATCACGAACGAAGAGAATGAAGGAGAGAACTAATCTTTATCTTTTTATCGAACAAACCCCCACATCTTTGGAGATAAGATGATAAGACAGATAAATGTAACTTTTCAATAAACGAAGGGAAAAGATAATGATATATATATATATATATATATATATATATATATATATATATACTTTTTTTTCATACTATTCGCTATTTCCCGCGATAGCGAGGTAGCGTTAAGAACAGAGGACTGGGCCTTTGAGGGAATATCCTCACCTGGACCTCTCCTCTGTTCCCTCTTTTGGAAAAAAAAAAAAACGAGAGGGGAGGATTTCCAGCCCCCCGCTCCCTTCCCTTTTAGTCGCCTTCTACGACACGCAGGGAATACGTGGGAAGTATTCTTTCTCCCCTATCCCCAGGGAAATATATATATATATATATATATATATATATATATATATATATATATATATATATATATATATATATATATATATATATATATGAGCAAATCAGCAGAGAAAAAGATGTGTAAAGACCTTCCCATAAACGAAAAGATATGATATGAGTGAAAAAAAAAAAAAGAAAATACTCTAAAGTACGAATACACTTTACAGTCGCCTTGGAACCAAACATTCCCAGCTACACAGTACGCAGCGCACACTACAATGGACCTCACATCCCTAGCGAAACACGACACCTGTGTCAAGGCAAAGGAGGCTTAACTACAGAACTACTACTGTTGTGCCGGGCTAATCTCACCCAGTGCTCTCTCTCTCTCTCTCTCTCTCTCTCTCTCTCTCTCTCTCTCTCTCTCTCTCTCTCTCTCTCTCTCTCACCAGCACTTAAGCACACACACACACACACACACACACACACACACACACACACACACACACACACATACATAATTACCCCTCCAAACAACACAGCTTCTGGCTTTATGAATCAAAAACCTACAAAAAGAGAAAAAAAATTGAAAGAAAATAGCCAGATTTTTGGGAAGATACTTAATTAGATTCATAATCATGTACAAAGAACAGACTGCCTCACATGGGGCAAGCTTGGTGCACCTATTTTTTTTTTCAACATGTCGGAACTCTGACCTGAGTTGATCTTTGAACTGGTCGCAACGGTGAACCTGAGTGTTACGACGGCAGAGATGGTTCAGTACAGGGTTGCTGTTGGCAGGTTAGTTTTGACAACGATAATTGCTTTGTTGGCTGGTGATGGCAGTGGTGGCTCCTGGTGAAATTGTGTGTTGGCCCCTAGTGTTGTTTGTGGTGGTGGTGGAGACAGCAGTGTTTGCTGGTGGTGGTGGTCATGACGTTTGGTGGTGATGGCAACAATGTTGGAGGAGGAGGAGGAGGAGGAGGAAGAGGAGCTATTGCCGTTGGTGTAGTGCTGGTGTTCGAATCAACCTGTGTCTAGCTACAGAGACGAGGAATATCAATACGTAAGGTAAAAAAAAAAGGGAAAAGAGTGACATCACACACACACACACACATACACACACACACACACACACACACACACACACACACACACACACACACACACACACGGATAGAGGGAGGAGGCGGAGGAGGAGGAGAAATGAGACACCAGTGCTATAGAAGGATGCCATCTGGCCTTGTCTTACGTGCTGACCATGACGATGCTCAGGAGGCAGACGACACCCGATCCTCCAGCCTCCTGCACTTCCTCCCACACACACACACACACACACACACACACACACACACATATATATACTCTTACTGAAATGGTTTCTCTAAGTATAACTAGACAAAAGATATTTCAAAACTCAAAAACTCAAACTCCTCATAACACCCACCCCACCAACACCGTCTTACAGGGCGGCCTCCTCCTCCTCTCTCCTCCGCCTCCTCCTCCTCCTCCTCTCTCCTGCTCCGGCAAATCTTCCTTACTCCTTCGCCCTCGCACACTCTCGTTCTCCACAACAGCAACCCGTCCAAAACATCATCTTTAACAATTAACACCCACCCACCCACCTCTCTTCAGCACCACCCCCTACACTCGACCACTGTTCCCATACATTATGGCACAGCTCCCCATCACCCATATCGGTATACCATCACCCTCGACACGAGTGCCCATCACACATGTACCACACAAAATCTCTCTCCAAACCCGACATCTCCCCACACACACCCCCTCCTCCCTACGTTTCACCTCCCCTCTCCCCTTTAAGGTCCATATCTCCCCTCCCCACACCTCTCCCCTTCTCCCCCGAGGGTGGTGATGGCCGGCAAGAGAGTGATGCAGCAGCAGGTGGTCGCCTCACCCCGGCTGTCACCTCCACCCGTCATGAGATAGACACACTCACAACACAACACACACACACACTCAGGCCACACACCGGTGACCCACCACCCTCGAGCACAGCAACATTGCACTTATGGTTTATCACACGGATTCTCTCTCTCTCTCTCTCTCTCTCTCTCTCTCTCTCTCTCTCTCTCTCTCTCTCTCTCTCTCTCTCTCTCTCTCCTTCCACGGTTCTCCTTCAGTTACCCTTCAAACCAAAGACGGGGTCTGGAGATACGTGGAACACCAATGTCGAGGGAATGTGTCTACCCAGTGCGCGCACACCAGGGAATGTATCGCCACGTCTTCCATACTTTGGACACAGGAACACGGGGCCAGGGAGGAGCAACCTGCTGGCACGCGATTTTGCTCCCACAGACAGGGGCGGGGGGGAAGGGGGGGAGACCAACAACACCCTCCTTCGCCATACAAAACACATGACAAAACCTCGAGGAAATCAATATAAAGCGCGTTTGACAAAAGCCCGGTGGACGGAGCGGGGCATTAGAATGAGAGGCGAGCCTTCCTTCCTGCACGAGTAGGTGTCACTTAGGCTAAAAAGTTGAGAGGAGGAGGAGGAGGAGGAGGAGGAGGAGGAGGTGGAGGAGGGTGGAAATGTGTCGCATTTCACACTGTAAAAGGGGAGATGTATCGGGCATATTCCACTTAAGCGAGAACAGGGCTCTTGCCTCAGCGCGCGGAAGAGTCGGCTACAGTTTAGAACATTTTCTACGTGACGTATTCAACTGGGGACACTGGCAGAGGACCAACCGGCCCAGGAAAAGGCATTTGGCCGAGCACGTCACAGGCACAATCCTCCATTCCCGCCACATTCCGACTCTCCTGTACAAAAAACTATATTCGCGGGCGGGTTTAACCTTCCTTGCCTCACCCTCCTCGGTGTAGCAGTGAATGTCGTCCTTCACGCAAGGCCCTGTGCAGCAGCAGGCTGCACCAGCGGGTCTCCAGAGAGATGGGATTACCTACCTGCCTGCCTTGCCTACCTCCCTCCCGAAGCCCCTGGCCAGCTCGCACGACAGAGACACATTCACCATAACCCCCCACCCCCAAGTTTGACTGTTCCTCCCTCTCGCCCGCTCCTCCAATCCTCCACCCCCTCCCCCCCCCCCCCCTTCCCCGGGGGGGGCTTTTAGGGTCCTAAATTAATCTTCGTTCTCCATCTAGTGTGATCATTTAATGGGTCTTTCTTGCCATCGAGGATTCAGTCCGGTTCCATCTCCGGGCCAGTTAACGGGACGTGGGCATCTGATTCTCACGGTTGAATTTCGATGTAACGCGAGGTTCTCAGAAATGGTATGAGGACAGACAGGCAGGCGAGCAGGCACGTTCTACCCTCCTCCTCCTCCTCCTCATGTGTGGGAGACTCACATACCTCCACGCCCTTTGTGGTCAATAATGTGATTTCATCTTTCTGCTTCCCATTCATTCAGCAACTTTTAATCTGTCGGGTGGCTATTCATTTCATTCTTCACCCGTTCTATTTCAATCATCTTCTGTTGGTCGTCCCCTGTTCGTTATCAATGTTCTTTTGTTCCATTCTTCTGGTTTCCACTGGATCAATCTTCCCTCTCTCTTAATTCCCATTCAATTCATTCAGTATTCTCTTTCGTCTAGTTCATTCGGTATTCCCTGTGCATGTACACTTCATCCCTCATTTTTTTTAAAATATCTTCTCTTGTGATGTAAACCTGGATCTATATCTTCTTTTAACTCTCTCATTGAGTAGTTCACATAACATTTTTTTCCTTTCTCAACTAATTTCCTTTTAGTGGCACTTCCTTCACACAGGCTATGCAAGTGTTCATTCATATTCCAGGCACCGAAGATATCTTAGAGAGACAGAATATAATTTTCTAGCGACTCATCAAGATCGTATCCAGGTACCTGGAACCATAACTGTTTCTCCAACTCCCTGGAACTTACAATACGTCTCTAGCTTCCTGGAACTAAGATTCTCTCTAACTCCTTGAAACTTAGAATATCTCTCGACTTTCTTGACACTCAGACCTGTCTCTCCAGCTTCCTGGAACTAAGACTGTCTCTCCACCTTCCTGGAACTAAGAATGTCTCTACAGCTCCCTGGAACTAATACCGTCTCTCCAGCTCCCTGGAACTAGGACTGTATCCCCCAGTTCTCTGGAACTCGAACTGGCCACAGACCCGGAATATTCCAGCACAAGGGTTAGGCATCATGTTCGGGACTCCTCCGCTAAGATACGTGCGGTGAGAGTTGGGATTGGCGATGGCTTTGGTTCCATAAATAGGGAATCAAGCTTGTTCTGCCGAAGCAATGGTCAGACCCAGTGCCACCCATGCGCAGCCTCACGGCTCTCGTGACACACACACACACACACACACACACACACACACACACACACACACACACACACACACACACACCGCTAACGAAGAAGGTCGACTACTGGAGGAACTTCGAACTGGATAATTCGACTACTGGAGGAACTTCGAGCTGGATAGTTCGACTACTGGAGGAGCTTCGAGCTGGATATTTCTTGAAGAAAAAGAAGAAAAAACATCTGGCCTCCACACGTCGCTGAAATTAAAGCTAACACAATGACCTAGATGTAGGGATACGTGGGACGACGGGGTATATGAGGGAGGATACGAGGACGTACCTAGGCCGAGGTAAATGCGGGAGGACATGAGACAAGAGAAAGACCACTGAGCCGATCAA
>NC_092229.1:13225393-13257893 GCF_036320965.1 Panulirus ornatus
CAATGTTGTATGGTTGCGAGGCGTGGGCTATGGATAGAGTTGTGCGCAGGAGAATGGATGTGCTGGAAATGAGATGTTTGAGGACAATGTGTGGTGTGAGGTGGTTTGATCGAGTAAGTAACGTAAGGGTAAGAGAGATGTGTGGAAATAAAAAGAGCGTGGTTGAGAGAGCAGAAGAGGGTGTTTTGAAATGGTTTGGGCACATGGAGAGAATGAGTGAGGAAAGATTGACCAAGAGGATATATGTGTCGGAGGTGGAGGGAACGAGGAGAAGAGGGAGACCAAATTGGAGGTGGAAAGATGGAGTGAAAAAGATTTTGTGTGATCGGGGCCTGAACATGCAGGAGGGTGAAAGGAGGGCAAGGAATAGAGTGAATTGGAGCGATGTGGTATACCGGGGTTGACGTGCTGTCAGTGGATTGAATCGGGGCATGTGAAGCGTCTGGGGTAAACCATGGAAAGCTGTGTAGGTATGTATATTTTGCGTGTGTGGACGTATGTATATACATGTGTATGGGGGTGGGTTGGGCCATTTCTTTCGTCTGTTTCCTTGCGCTACCTCGCAAACGCGGGAGACAGCGACAAAGCAAAAAAAAAAGAAAAAAAAATTATTATTATTATTATCATTATTATTATTATTCTTATTTGTGCAAGCGCGAGCCTGCACACACACACACACACACACACACACACACACACACACACACACACATATACATACACCTCCATCAGTATCAATATCGGATGATATCATACAAGGGGAGGAGGGAAGGTTGGGGAGGGGAGGAGGGGAGGTTGGGGTGGGGAGGAGGGGAGGTTGGGGAGGGGAGGAGGGGAGGTTGGGGAGGCGAGGAGGGGAGGTTGGGGAGGGGAGGAAGGGAGGTTGGGGAGGGGAGGAAGGGAGGTTGGGGGGGGGAGGGATCCGACACTACGTCTGTAATGCACACACGCACACGTCCCCGGGGGAGTCGCCAGGTGCACGCAAAGGGAGGGACGCGGTGGCGGAAGGGCAGGGTGGCGGTTGGTTCGGGGGTGGAGGAGGAGGAGGAGGAGGAGGAGGAGGAGGAGGAGGTGGAGGAGGAGGAGGAGGAGGAGGAGGAGGAGGAGGAGGAGGAGGAAGAAGGAAGGGTTTAAGAACACACTGTTCTTCAATAACACCCCTTCAGTCAATGAAGGAAACTCCCTCACCGGGAACTTCGCCTACTTCACGTGTTATTCAGTATCGTCCGCGTGGGAGGGGGGGGCGCGCGAAGACAGACGCAAACCACATCCAAATGGAGAATGACCCTTATATCAGACAGCAGTGTCTCCAGCCGTTATTCGTATTCACATCTGTACGCGCCATTAGCCTCGCCGTGGAGACTGAATGGTAATGGTGGTAGATGCCGGCTGCCATGAGGCTGGCTGGGGCTCAAGCTTAGGACGCGTGTGGCTGAGGGGCATGCTCGATGGCCAGTCATGTCGGCTGGCAACCAGTTCCAGCGGTGGTAACGTCCCTGGCGATGACTATGAACAGCAGTCATGTTAGCCAACGCTCAAGTTTCGGCATCAGTCATGTCAGCCACCGCTTAGTTTCAGCACCAGTCACGTCAGTCAACGTTCAGTTTCGGCATCAGTCATGTTAGTCAACGCTTAGTTTCAGCATCAGTCACGTCAGCCAACGCAACTTCCAGCACCAGTCACGTCAGTCAACGTTTAGTTT
Organism: Panulirus ornatus; assembly: GCF_036320965.1. Classification (NCBI taxonomy): domain Eukaryota; kingdom Metazoa; phylum Arthropoda; class Malacostraca; order Decapoda; family Palinuridae; genus Panulirus; species Panulirus ornatus. The sequence continues at coordinate 13,227,096 of NC_092229.1, forward strand.
CAGCACCAGTCACGTCAGTCAACGTTCAGTTTCGGCATCAGTCATGTTAGTCAACGCTTAGCTTCAGCACCAGTCACGTCAGCCAACGCTTAGTTTCAGCACCAGTCACGTCAGTCAACGTTTAGTTTCGGCATCAGTCATGTTAGTCAACGCTTAGTTTCAGTACCAGTCACGTCCGCCAACGCTTAGTTTCAGCATCAGTTACGTCAGCCAAAGCTTAGCTTCACCACCAGTCACGTCAGCCAACGCTTAATTTCAGCATCAGTCACGTCAGCCAACACTTAAGTTTCACCACCAGTAACGTCAGCCAACGCTTAGTTTCAGCACCAGTCATGTCAGCCAACGCTTAGTTTCACCACCAGTCACGTCAGCCAACGCCTAACTTCAGTACCAGTCAACGTCAGTCAGTCAGTTAAGTGCTGATCAACACACACACACACGCCCACTCGTATAATCAACTCCAGCTTTAATCAGTATTACCAACTCCAGCTTAATCAAAGATCAACAAAAAGAAAGAGAGAAAAAAAAATTAATCATACGCAAGAAAGACTTTATTAAGTAGAGATACTTGGCAACTCTTTGACCAGGTCACCCACTTTACATACTTAATTGAACAACAGCACTTTATCAGCTCTGGATTTAGTTATAGAAGACTTTGCTGTAAGTATACAGGGACGAGGCCATTCTGTGGTCGTAGGGGTCGTAGGTGGAGGCAAGCACAGGTGTGTACACAGAGTGTAGTGGCTGGGTACACTCCATATGGGTTAACAGTATCAAGGTTTGAGTATACATTAGGTGTACAGTGTAATGGTCGAGGTTTTGCACGGGTGGTTTACACAGGTATTCGTGTGAGTCTACACTGACCCAAGTTCCATTTTCATGATAGTTTCCAATCAACAAAAAACGACGTCTAATGTGAATAAATATATATATATATATATATATATATATATATATATATATATATATATATATATATATATATATATATATATATACATATATATATATATATATATATATATATATATATATATATATATATATATATATATATATATATATATATACAAAGGCAAAGGGGATAAGAGTGAGTGCTCAAATTACAGAGGTATAAGTTTGTTGAGTATTCCTGGTAAATTATATGGGAGGGTATTGATTGAGAGGGTGAAGGCATGTACAGAGCATCAGATTGGGGAAGAGCAGTGCGGTTTCAGAAGTGGTAGAGGATGTGTGGATCAGGTGTTTGCTTTGAAGAATGTATGTGAGAAATACTTAGAAAAGCAAATGGATTTGTATGTAGCATTTATGGATCTGGAGAAGGCATATGATAGAGTTGATAGAGATGCTCTGTGGAAGGTATTAAGAATATATGGTGTGGGAGGCAAGTTGTTAGAAGCAGTGAAAAGTTTTTATCGAGGATGTAAGGCATGTGTACGTGTAGGAAGAGAGGAAAGTGATTGGTTCTCAGTGAATGTAGGTTTGCGGCAGGGGTGTGTGATGTCTCCATGGTTGTTTAATTTGTTTATGGATGGGGTTGTAAAGGAGGTAAATGCAAGAGTCCTGGAAAGAGGGGCAAGTATGAAGTCTGTTGGGGATGAGAGAGCTTGGGAAGTGAGTCAATTGTTGTTCGCTGATGATACAGCGCTGGTGGCTGATTCATGTGAGAAACTGCAGAAGCTGGTGACTGAGTTTGGTAAAGTGTGTGGAAGAAGAAAGTTGAGAGTAAATGTGAATAAGAGCAAGGTTATTCGGTACAGTAGGGTTGAGGGTCAAGTCAATTGGGAGGTGAGTTTGAATGGAGAAAAACTGGAGGAAGTGAAGTGTTTTAGATATCTGGGAGTGGATCTGTCAGCGGATGGAACCATGGAAGCGGAAGTGGATCATAGGGTGGGGGAGGGGGTGAAAATTTTGGGAGCCTTGAAAAATGTGTGGAAGTCGAGAACATTATCTCGGAAAGCAAAAATGGGTATGTTTGAGGGAATAGTGGTTCCAACAATGCTGTATGGTTGCGAGGCGTGGGCTATGGATAGAGATGTGCGCAGGAGGATGGATGTGCTGGAAATGAGATGTTTGAGGACAATGTGTGGTGTGAGGTGGTTTGATCGAGTAAGTAACGTAAGGGTAAGAGAGATGTGTGGAAATAAAAAGAGCGTGGTCGAGAGAGCAGAAGAGGGTGTTTTGAAATGGTTTGGGCACATGGAGAGAATGAGTGAGGAGAGATTGACCAAGAGGATATATGTGTCGGAGGTGGAGGGAACGAGGAGAAGAGGGAGACCAAATTGGAGGTGGAAAGATGGAGTGAAAAAGATTTTGTGTGATCGGGGCCTGAACATGCAGGAGGGTGAAAGGAGGGCAAGAAATAGAGTGAATTGGAGTCATGTGGTATACAGGGGTTGACGTGCTGTCAGTGGATTGAAGCAAGGCATGTGAAGCGTCTGGGGTAAACCATGGAAAGCTGTGTAGGTATGTATATTTGCGTGTGTGGACGTGTGTATGTACATGTGTATGGGGGGGGGGGGGCATTTCTTTCGTCTGTTTCCTTGCGCTACCTCGCAAACGCGGGAGACAGCGACAAAGTATAAAAAAAAAAAAAAAAAAAAAATATATATATATATATATATATATATATATATATATATATGTGTGTGTGTGTGTGTGTGTGTGTGTGTGTATGTGTGTGTGTGTACAGGTAGAATACTGGTACGAAGAGGCAATTATATTCTCTCTCTCTTCACCTCGAAACTACCCATAGTTTTCAAAAGAGTTTTCTCTCCAGCCTGGCCAGGTCCTCTGAAGTGCTCCTTATAAAGTATGGAGAACACTTAGTGAGGGAGGAGGAGTCGTAGGTCCTTACCTGGAAGGCTGAGGGAATTAGTAAGGGGTAGAGGGAGTCGTAGGTCGTTACCCGGAAGGCTGAGGGAATTAGTAAGGGGCAGAGGGAGTCGTAGGTCGTTACCTGGAAGGCTGAGGGAAAAACATAGGAACATCAGTTTTCCAGGTACAGAATCATCAGGCACTTCGAGGAAGCATTAGCTAACACTCGAGAGAGGTCACCACACACACACACACACACACACACACACACTCAGACACTAGAGGTCCTCATAAGAAATATAACAGTTATAAATTAAGCGTGAGAGTAGATCTGGTCAGAGTAGATAAGGTAGACTTGAATGTCATCCATGTGCATGTGTGTGTGTATGTGTGTGTGTGTGTGTGTGTGTGTGTGTGTGTGTGTGTGTGTTAAATCACTCTCTTGAGTTATTCCTTTCAAATCTCGCGCGTCTCGTGTGAATTCTGCCTAATCAACAAACCCCCTCTTTTATTACTGAAATCTGACCCCGTCGACGTATATATAGAGAGAAAGGTGCAGTCGACCTGAAGTGTACACGGTTATCAAGGATGTCTAGCAAGACATCTGACGAGGTGGAGGCAGCCAGAGGCAGCCCCATCATCAACACAGGTGGATCAGTCGACAATCTGTTACCAATACTCTCAAAAAATGTCCTTAAACGTGCATGTCTCCCCGCGCCACAGAACCATGCTTGCATGACATTCTGTACACGTCCAGACTTTCCAACTTCTCAGAGCAACGTTGGAAATCAAACCTCTCGTGCATTCAGATCACCAGCCATTGCTCCTCCTTCCTCCTCCTCCTTCTTCCTCCTCCTCCTCCTGGGCTCCTCCTTCCTCCTCCTCCTTCCTCCTCCTCCTCCTTCTTCGGACACTACGGTACACTGGTGACAACGGGAGGTGTATTCACATGAAGGTGACTCGGTGTGACGAGACATATCGGATAAACCCAAGTTCTCATATCGTATGGGAAGGTGGGTCAAGTTATGGAGAATAATGATGGGCGATTCCATTTACCTTCAAGTCAATTCGTCTAAAGATATGTTATTGATGGTTTATTGGCGCCCCAGTTTAACGAGCGTGATAAGGGTTGTTAAGGGGGAATGGTCTGTCTATGGGTAATGTAAACAGAACACGCCTCTGGGAGCACCACAACGGAACAACAGGTTATCAAAGTAACGGATGTTTGCATATCATTAAATCCTCTAACACGACGGTACCGCCCGTCAGCACGATGGTACGTCGTGTGAGGACGACGGTATGCCCCTTGAAAATGACGGTACCCGTCCTGTGAGAACGATGCACCATCCTTCAAACAGAACGGTACGACCCCCTACAGCATAACGGTACATGTACGGCCCCGTTGAACACAACGGTACCATACATAAGGCTGGTACCACCGTACGTTACAGTAGTACCGTCCATCATGCTCGTACCGTTGTACCTGTAGCCATTCTACCAAGACTGGTACAAGTTTGTCACATACCCGTCCCACTGGACAAGTCCTTCTGTCCACTGAACTAAACTATATCTTACATTGAGTGCCACCTTCCACTGTCTCAATTAACTGTTTATATCTGTCTACTCCCTCCTCTGTCTCTCTTTGTCCCTCTGTTCCAGCCATATATATATATATATATATATATATATATATATATATATATATATATATATATATATATATATATATATATATATATATTTCCTCTCTCTCTCTCTCTCTCTCTCTCTCTCTCTCTCTCTCTCTCTTTGTCCCTCTGTTCCAGCCACATATATATATATATATATATATATATATATATATATATATATATTATTTCCTTTCCTCTCTCTCTCTCTCTCTCTCTCTCTCTCTCTCTCTCTCTCTCTCTCTCTCTCTCTCTCTCTCTCCCAGGGATAAAGAAGCTCTCGTTAGCCTTCCAGATTTTGTAAGCGCTTCCGATATCTTCTCTTTTTTTGTTTCCCCGTGTCTTACATTTTCTTTATCTTTTTTCTGTCATAACATGAGCTGGAAAGGATGACACATCCTAGTGGGGTTTTTTAGTTCAGTATTTGTTATTCTTAATCAATAATAAATAAATATATATATATATATATATATATATATATATATATATATATATATATATATATATATATATATATATATATTATCCCTGGGGATAGGGGAGAAAGAATACTTCCCACGTATTCCCTGCGTGTCGTAGAAGGCGACTAAAAGGGGAGGGAGCGGGGGGCTGGAAATCCTCCCCTCTCTTGTTTTTTAATTTTCCAAAAGAAGGAACAGAGAAGGGGGCCAGGTGAGGATATTCCCTCAAAGGCTCAGTCCTCTGTTCTTAACGCTACCTCGCTAACGCGGGAAATGGCGAATAGTTTGAAAAAAAAAAAAAAATATATATATATATATATATATATATATATATATATATATATATATATATATATATATATATATATATTCATTAGTTATCTATTCATTATACGTGATCGTCATTTCCCGCGTCACCGAGGTAGCGCCAGGAAACAGACTAAGAATGGCCCATCCACACACACACATATATATATATATATATATATATATATATATATATATATATATATATATATATATATATATATACATATATATATATATATATATATATACAAAACAGCAAATAACACAGTAGTTCTTTTCGCATATCCTATTTTTTCTCTCTACCTGTAGAAGGAAAAAATACGTGGGCTCGCGTCCCTGGGCGCATCTCCCTGGGCGACTTCAAACGAAATCTAATTATCAATTTTTCCTCCGGCTGTTGGCTTTTCAATGTCCCTGCCTCATCGACTCATGTGCAATCTGAACCTCCTGACGAAATCCAATTACCTACATTTCACACAGGTAAATGTTTACCTCACATTCAGAACTAATCGAACGTCTCCCTTCGTATGCTCCCCCGCTGGACATCTATATATATATATATATATATATATATATATATATATATATATATATATATATTGGAAGAGATCACAACTGAGCGCGTGATCAACTAAATCCCCTTCTTTAACCACAGGGAAATGGAAGGCTATAAGTTCCCAAGTGCACTTTCGTGTGATAATCACATCATCAGGGGAAGATACAAAGAAAGAGAGATACCACACAGTTGATGCCCAACGAAGAGACAATCCAGGACGGTCATACCTTCACACCACGAGGCAGTACCCCTTCACCACACAAGGCAGTACCCCTTTACCACACAAGGCAGTACCCCTTTACCACAGAAGGCAGTACCCCTTCACCACAGAAGGCAGTGCCCCTTCACCACACTAGGCAGTACCCCTTCACCACACAAGGCAGTACCCCTCCACCACACAAGGCAGTACCCCTTCACCACAGGGCAGTACCCCTCCACCACAGGGCAGTCCCACGAGGCACAACGATGCTCGTCAGGCCAATAAAGCGATCAGGCAATAATCTCGGCCATTAGCACGGTGTAGGCCACGCCAGCAGCAGCATTTAAGGACAGGGTCAAACCAATATAATCCCGATCTGGCTCTATTTGCCAACATCGGTGTGTGCTGTTTAGTTCTTGCCGTCTCTGGCCCTGCGGGTTGTCGTGGTTCATGAACCCTGCAACCCGAGCGTTCGAGACAGTCCGAAGCAGAGAGGGGTTACATTTGTGGTGTTGGCGGACCTGTGTTCAGTAAATACTGGAGACACCAGCGGTAACCAGAAGCTGCAACAGCAGCAGCAGCAGCAGCAGCGAGGACTAGAACAGCAACAGCTGCATCATCAGGTAAAAAATAAGAACAGCACCAAGCAGCTGTGGGGGCGACACTGGGTGAAATACGGAACGAACCACCGTTCCGACACGGCGTCATTCCAATATACAGCAGCATCCATCGCAAACCTAACACTGATATCTTTTATCTCGGTCAATGGTTACGGCCACACAGCGCTCAAGGCTGTCCAGTAACTGTATGTGTTACAGTAAAACACACAGACACACACACACACACACACACACACACACACACACACACACACACACACACACACAGTAATCACATCCTTCACCTGGCAGTAATCATGATCAGCTCCGAACACGACGACGCGACGCTTGAGCTGGACGGCAGGAGAGCCCTTGAAGACGACGGGTACCGAAACGACTCGTCCCGTGACCAGGCCCTTGCGAGGGGCGTACCCGTGTCGTGCTTGACGTAGCCAGGCCCTTGCGAGGGGCGTACCTGTGTCGTGCTTGACGTAGCCAGGCCCTTGCGAGGGGCGTACCTGTGTCGTGCTCGTCCCATGACCAGGCCCCTGCGAGGGGCGTACCCATGTCGTGCTCGTCCCGTGACCAGGCCCCTGCGAGGGGCGTACCCGTGTCGTGCTCGTCCCATGACCAGGCCCCTGCGAGGGGCGTACCCGTGTCGTGCTCGTCCCATGACCAGGCCCCTGCGAGGGGCGTACCCGTGTCGTGCTCGTCCCATGACCAGGCCCCTGCGAGGGGCGTACCCGTGTCGTGCTCGTCCCATGACCAGGCCCCTGCGAGGGGCGTACCCGTGTCGTGCTCGTCCCATGACCAGGCCCCTGCGAGGGGCGTACCCGTGTCGTGCTTGACGTAGCCAGGCCCTTGCGAGGGGCGTACCCGTGTCGTGCATGACGTGGCTCCGGTGGGTGTCACTCAGGAAGGCTGGGCTGCTTGCTTGCTTGCCTGCTGGGTGGAGCGATGCCACCACCACCCACCTCAAGGAGAGACCCCGATCCTCCCCAGCAACCCAAGGATGGTTCGTCGAGTTCAGCCCAGCTAAAGGCGATATGGTGTGGCAATAGAGGCGGCGTTCCGTCCATCCGTCCCTGATGGTTGGCTGACTGACTGACGTGGGGGCCTCCTCACCCAACACCTGACTTGACTCGCTGTTCTCGTCTCCCTACGACTAACGCCCCTCAACGAGGCAGGTCGTAAAGAAATTCCCGAATATGCGTTCGTAAAGGAATTCCCCCGAATGCATTCGTAAGGGAATTCCCCCGAATGCATTCGTAAGGGAATTCCCCCGAATGCATTCGTAAAGAAATTCCCGAGTATGCGTTCGTAAAGGAATCCCCAAATATGCGTTCGTAAAGGAAATTCCCGAATGCATTCCTAAGGGAATCCCCCGAATGCATTCGTACAGGACTTTCCCCCGAATGCATTCGTAAAGGAATCCCCAAAATGCATTTCGTCCCTACAGCATATTTTTTCCCCCACGTACCTGGTGATCTATCGCGGTTGGCCGAGGCCAATAGATAATAGATAATGCACAGCTCTGAACAAATATACGTAACGTATGGTCTACCATCTGGTGAAGAATAGCAGTAAACAGACCCACTAATGAGAATAACCATTATTGACAAACTGCAAGATACGTCTGGTTAATAATAATAATAATTATTATAATAATAATAATAATTATAATAATAATAATAACAATAATAAAAATAACAATAATAATAATAATGATAATAATAATAATAATAATAAATAATAATAATAATAATAATAATAATAATAATAATAATAATAACAATATCAATAATAATAATAATAATAATAATAATAATAATAATAATAACAATATCAATAATAATAATAATAATAACAATGTCAATAATAATAATAATAATAATAATAATAAGAAGAAGAAGAAGAAGAAGAAGAAGAAGAAGAATAAGAAGAAGAAGAAGAAGAGGAAGAAGAAGAAGAAGAAGAAGAAGAAGAAGAAGAAGAAGAGGAAGAAGAAGAAGAAGAAGAAATACCATTTGCTTTACAAGCAAGTGTTGTTGGATAACAAGTTATAAAGATTGTATCACATGGTCAGCCACCTTGTTTTCCCTCCCAGGTCAAAACGCCTTAAACGTTTTCTGATTTTCTTTAAAAAAGAGCAAAAATCACATCATATTTGGGAAGACGTACATATATATATATATATATATATATATATATATATATATATATATATATATATATATATATATATATATATATAATGACAGCTGACGCAATTACAGTAATGACTACCTTTGGCGTTTAAGGTAAATTCTAATCGTACAACTCATTTGGAGAGCCAACAGACACACGCTCCACACTACGCGTGTGGCTCACGTGATCACTGATAACGATAAAAATGAATCCATGGTTTATGTATCCCTAAGAACTCCCATGCCATCTGATGTGTATGTTAAATCCAGCCACGGAAGTAAAAGAAGAAAGAGAGAGAGAGAGAGAGAGAGAGAGAGAGAGAGAGAGAGAGAGAGAGAGAGAGAGAGAGAGAGAGAGAGAGAGGACATGTATTTCTCTTACATCAATAAGGTTATTCTCTAGAATAAATGAGAACATGTATTTCTCTAATATAAATATTTTTCACATGATCCATCAGATGTTGGTAACAGTTCTCAATACACAAGATGGCTGGCTCTTCATCCCGACACAAGAGTCTGTATACACTGCGACGTACACCACACGTCAATGCACGATCGTAAACGCACGATCGTAAATGCACGATCGGGTATCCACCACATGCGACCCATACCATAATCACTTGACTATGCAAATTTAATGTAAAAAAAAAAAAAATTTCTCCCCCCAAAAAATTAAAAATCGTGGACTCTATTGCTCTCTCCGTGATTAAAATATTAATGGTATTAGAAAATATCAGGTTGAAAAAAAAAATTGTATTTTTTTTTGACATTGCGTGATTAAAACGCTGATGGAAACCTTATGATTTCGAAATACCTATCAAACATGACACTTTAAATCGAACACACACACACACACACACACACACACACACACACACACACACACGCACGTTTAAAATGAACATCCTTATTATAAAAAAAATATATATGGGGGAAAAAAAAGTCATGAGGATTGCTGGACCAGAATTTGATCCCACACGAACATATATATGGGGGGAAAATCGTGAGGATTGCTGGACTAGAATTTGATCCCACACGAACTTGTTTCTGAAGCGAATCCGTCTGGGGCGGGCATGTAGACAAGTTCTTCACGCGTGATACAAAGGATATTGAAAGAGCAGACGTGTCCGCTGGTTTTCCTTTTCCAGGGTCTTTGGTGACGGTGGAGGATGTCAGGTTTACGGTGTGCTACGACTACCCAGTGGTATACACAGGATCGGAAGAGAAGCTGTCGTAAAACTTACGAGGCAAGACGCTAATACTGATGATGATGATGACAGTGGTAGATGGGATCGGACAGGAAGTGTGTGTTGCTCTAAGACTAATTTCTAAAAAGAATCTGAACTTCTCTTGATTGGGTTAATCATGTCATTTGTTGGAACTTCTCTGATTGGGTCATTCATACCAAATGTTAACAATCCTGTTGGAAAAAAAAATAAAATACTTCCCCTCATTCAAAGTAAACTTACCTCACTGGAACTTCTCCATATAGGTTTTCCTCCCCAACATCCTATATAGGATTTTCTCTCCCACATCCTATATGTTTTCTTATATATGATATACGTCTATGGATCATTCAATTCGGGTCGTATTTTCATGGAGCAGATGGCTGATTAGGTGAGAATGTTATTCATTATGCATAATGCATAGCCTTGAAACGTGTATGTTGGTATGGCCCCTGGTCCTGAGCATTGTATGACAGTATGGTCCTGAGCATTGTATAACTGTATGGATCTGAGCCTGTATGACAGTATGGCCCTGAGCATTGTATGACAGTATGGTCCTGAGCATTGTATGACAGTATGGTCCTGAGCATTGTATAACTGTATGGATCTGAGCCTGTATGACAGTATGGTCCTGAGCATTGTATGACAGTATGGTCCTGAGCATTGTATGACAGTATGGTCCTGAGCATTGTATGACTCTATGAACCTGAGCCTGTATGACTGTATGGATGTGAGCCTATATGACTATAACCCTGAAATGTATAACCCAAAGAACAACAATGTATAACCCTAATCTTGCATGACTGCATGACCCTGTGTGGTTCTATGACCCTAACTAACCCTGCATGACCCTGTGTGGTTCTATGACCCTAACTAACCTTGCATGACTCTGTATGACTGTGTGACCTACATCCTCTTTGGCTCTATGACCTTGCATGATCGTCCAACCCTTAACCCTGTATTACTGCATGACCCTGATTTACTGTAAGACCCAAACCTTGTATGACACTCAAACAACCTGAGCCCGTATGACTGAATGGATGAGCCAATGGGAGGTACACACACACACACACACACACACACACACACACACACACACTGGTCGAAGTGTATGAAGGCCATAACTAACCCTAAAGACGGCTGGCTACTGCAAGCGCTGGCATTCGATGTAGGAGCAAGTTCCTCACCTGGAAAGAGAGGAGAAGCCAATTAGGGAAATGTCTAAACAACACCTGAGTGAGGAACAGACGGACGTGTGTCCTCCTCCATCCTTCCTTCCTCCTCCTCCTGACGGTGCATTCATATCACAAGCGTGTGACGTCCAGTCATTAGAGACACTGGTGGACAATGTTTGATATAATGTCTCACATGGGTCAAAGGTCATTACATAGTACGTATTGCTAATATGTGGTTATACTCTAGGGGGATCTATACTCTAAGGGGATCTGAGCTCTAAGGGGATCTAAGCTCTGAGGGAGCCTGAATTCTAAGGGGTTTATTCTCTCTGGGGATCTGAACTCTAAGGGGGGGGTCTGAACTCAAAGGGGCTCTGAAGTCAAAGGGGTAATAAGACAAAGGTATATCTCTGTATATACATATGCATATCATTATATGCACAAAAAATGATACATACGCGATACGTATGTATAAATGGGAGTTGTAGAATACAACAGGTTGTATGTCTTGCTGTCAGTGGACTTTTCTCGCCAGTGGCAATGTTGCATGTGGCATGAGTGGTGTTGACAATGGAAAAGATCATAGGTTCAACCATCTCCACGTTTAACAGCTGATGTCGCGACTCGTTAACCTATAACGAATCGCGACTCGTTCAACGACATGAATCGCGACTCGTTTAACGAAACGAAACATAATGTGACAGCCTTACTGAAAGGTAGGAGAGGCCAGTTTTACACACACACACACACACATACACGCACACACACAAACACACAAACCACATATGTACCTTTACATGACGCAAAGGCATCTGAAACACATTTACATATTCCTCCACACAATTTAGAAAAAAAAACTTCGGCAAACATTTAGCGTTGCACATAGTGCTGATAAGAGAGCCTCTCACTCTCTCTCTCTCTCTCTCTCTCTCTCTCTCTCTCTCTCTCTCTCTCTCTCTCTCTCTCTCTCAGCTGACGACCACAAAAGCGTCTTCCGCCGAAACTTCGCCTCATAACTTCCTATAAACATTTCGAAGGTGGCAAAAAAAAAAAATATAAATAAAGAAGTTCTTCTTAAGCTTTGACTTCCCACGAGCTTAAAGCAGTACCGAGAGAGAGAGAGAGAGAGAGAGAGAGAGAGAGAGAGAGAGAGAGAGAGAGAGAGAGAGCCTGCCGTAGTGGGGGCTGTGCTCGCCTACTGCAGGTGTGTGTGTGTGTGTGTGTGTGTGTGTGTGAGAGACGCGGCTACGCACACTACACCACACAACCCTGCAGCTTCTCTCTCTCTCTCTCTCTCTCTCTCTCTCTCTCTCTCTCTCTCTCTCCCCCCCCCCCAGCATCCAACTAAGCCTCGACGCATGGCGTGATCTAAACAACAACAACAACAACAACAACAACAACAACAACAAAGACACGCATTACCGTATAACAAATATGGTCATGATTTCACAGGCGACGGGGAGGGGGGGGGGGGGTAATTCCCCATTAAGCAGTTTACTCGAAATCGGGTTTTTTTTTTCGACTCAATATTCAATGTTTAGGGGAGTAATTAATTCACATCATACATATAATGGTATTCTAATGAGGATACAATTCAATTAACAATTAAAAGCTTTAGTGATTTGGAACGCAATGATTTTAGTGTGGGATTCATCCAGAGGTTTCAGCCCCCACGGCCAACATTTTTGAAACATACAGTTTCCCTCTGGCAAAAAATAGTATCGATTTTGAACCCCCATTTTGACCATTTGCTGTAGATGAAATCCCCCTTTAGAGAGGCAGCACAGGAGACCGTAGGCAATGTAATTGGTTGGTGGAGCACAGGAGACGTATGTGGTTGGTGCACTGGATCACAACAGACCACAGTACTACCCTTGATGTAGGACACGTGAGCCATATTGGTCGCGAACTGAAGTGGTCGCTGGCGAAGGTCCTCGCTGGTGGTGAAGGCCTTCAAGCTGCCCATGGAGTAAGCAAGCTGTCCACGAAGCAGGAGTTTATAATTGGACACAGTGCGTAGCAGTCTACAAGGTCACCAGCAGACGAGCTTCGTCGCTACGGGCTAGGCTCTAACTACAGTCTACGAGCCAGACGGGAATACATTAGATAATAAGAATAATAATAATACTCTACAGCTCTACTCTACCACTGCAGTTGCTGATGTAGGGTAATAGAAGAAGAGACAAACGTAATAATGACACTGAAGTAGCGTTTTATGTTGCTGTCCAGGGAGTAAAAGGGTAATAGAATGGTTTTTAAGCGGGGCACAGAGAGAGAGAGAGAGAGAGAGAGAGAGAGAGAGAGAGAGAGAGAGAGAGAGAGAGAGAGAGAGAGAGAGAGAGAGAGAGAGAGAGGCTCAGTAACTTCTTACACTGAAGCCTCTGCCTATGAGCAATATCAATCGCAACGTTTTTTTTCTTTTCTTTTTTGACCCGAAGGAAAAAATGGTGTGTTGTGGACTTATGCCACCTGTGTCAACAGGGCAGGGAGGTGTCAGCGACGTGGGGAGCGCCATACTGCAGCGAGGACAAGGTCGGCTGCTCAAGATGATGGGTGGGTGAGAGAGAGAGACACAGAGAGAGAGAGAGAGAGAGAGAGAGAGAGAGAGAGAGAGAGAGAGAGAGAGAATGAGAGAGAGAGAGGGAGGGCGGGTGGGTCAAGGGCCAGAGACAGCCACCCTCTATCTATCCACACTGGGCTTTTGACACACTAGTTGCTTGTTTACTGTTGCATGGGGCAGACTACGCCACATCCCTTAGCGGCGGTGCCCTTGGGGCGTCAGCTGTCGCGCCCTGGCTCGTAGCTGAGGCATACAGCTACAGATAACAGTCTGAGCACAAGTGCCTCTTTCATATATGTAAGCACAGTACTCCACAAACGCAGTTCAAGATACGTAATATATATATATATATATATATATATATATATATATATATATATATATATATATATATATATATATATATATATAATTTTTTTTATTTTATTATTATTTTGCTTTGTCGCTGTCTCCCGCGTTAGCGAGGTAGCGCAAGGAAACAGACGAAAGAATGGCCCAACCCACCCACATACACATGTATATACATACACGTCCACACACGCAGATATACATACCTATACATCTCAATGTACACAATATATATACACACACAGACATATACATATATACACATGTACATAATTCATACTGTCTGCCTTTATATATATATATATATATATATATATATATATATATATATATATATATATATATATATATAAAGTCCCTTACGTTTCCTTTCTGTCCCTGGAAACCATTTCCGTAAGCAAGACTTAAAATATCTCAAGTCTACAACAATCGCCAGTTTAACCTTCAACACATCTGTTCTCGTGAATATACCCCAAACGTAAACATGGAGGAGAGGCGGCAGCGGCGGGAGGCGCAATAAACATCGAAGTGAGACGCTGGAGGAGGAGGAGGAGGAGGAGGAGGAGGAAAAATAATAATAATAATAGTAACAAAAAACGACATCGCGTCCGTTTTCTTCAGTCGGTTCCTCTTGGGATTGGATCGAATTTCGCCGACGTCACCCGAGGCGCCGCTGGGCCACGACTTCGACCACCACAGCCAGCCAGCCAGCGAGCGGCCCCACCACGGCCCTCGGTGCCCGTAAACCAGATAGATATGTCTTGTGAGTGAGGGAAGGAAGTCTCCTGGACAGAGAGGGAGAGGGAGGAGGAGATGGAGGGGAGAAATGGATGTGAGGGAGGGAGGGAAAGGCGACATCTATGATGTAGGGTAAGAGACAGGGTCGACGTACTGAAAATAAATGGTGCGAAAAATTATTAAGGAAGCGAATGCAAACTGCGCGCGCGCATGTGAGAGAGAGAGAGAGAGAGAGAGAGAGAGAGAGAGAGAGAGAGAGAGAGAGAGAGAGAGAGAGAGGAGGAAGAAATCTGTGAAATGAAAAGCTTGGACTATTGGTATAGACTCTTGGAGAGGAGCATAATATCTTAAAGAAGAGAGACTTCCCAGGTAATTAGGTCAGAGAGAGATAGAGAGAGAGAGAGAGAGAGAGGGGGGGGGGGGAGTTGATCGATGGCGTAGATGGGGAGAACACAAAGAAAGACTGGGGAGAGAGAGAGAGAGAGAGAGAGAGAGAGAGAGAGAGAGAGAGAGAGAGAGAGAGAGAGAGAGAGAGAGACAGAGAGAGAGAATCTCGTGTCATACATCAACAAAACGTAAGAAACAAACGAAAAACTATGACTCAAAAAAAAGGAAAAAAATAAAGAATAAATTCGAAAATAAGAAAAAACAGAGAGAGAAAAAAAATTAACGTACGCCAGCGAGAATAAGTGTGAACTCGAAGTGGGTCTCTTGACAGAGCAAGTGAAGAAAATTTGAATAATAAAAAGCATACTGGCTGAGCTCACAGCTGAGTAATGTCAAAGGCGCCCAGAGGCTGGGGAGAGAGGGAGAGGGAGGAAGAGAGGGGAGGAGAAACGAGATAGGAAAAAATGAGAGGGAGGGAGGGAAGAAAAGAGAGAGAGAGAGAGAGAGAGAGAGAGAGAGAGAGAGAGAGAGAGAGAGAGAGAGAGAGAGACCAGAAAGTGGAGGAGGGGAAGTACCAGGAAGTGGATGAAAACCAAACACACACACACACACAGACACAGAGAGAGAGAGAGAGAGAGAGAGAGAGAGAGAGAGAGAGAGAGAGAGAGAGAGAGAGAGAGAGAGAGAGAGGTCACAGGACGGCTTCTAATGAAGGCGAAAATGTCAGGAGGTGCGGCGCTGTCAGGAGGGCAGGAGGAAAATTGAACGCGTCATCAAGACGATGCTTTATCACCCTCCCTCCTTCCCTCCAGTACGCGATACCCTCCCTCCCTCCCTTCTCTCCAGTACACGATACCCTCCCTCCTTCCCTCCAGTACGCGATACCCTCCCTCCCTCCCTTCTCTCCAGTACACGATACCCTCCCTCCTTCCCTCCAGTACGCGATACCCTCCCTCCCTCCCTTCTCTCCAGTACACGATACCCTCCCTCCTTCCCTCCAGTACGCGATACCCTCCCTCCCTCCCTTCTCTCCAGTACACGATACCCTCCCTCCTTCCCTCCAGTACGCGATACCCTCCCTCCCTCCCTTCTCTCCAGTACACGATACCCTCCCTCCTTCCCTCCAGTACGCGATACCCTCCCTCCCTCCCTTCTCTCCAGTACACGATACCCTCCCTCCTTCCCTCCAGTACGCGATACCCTCCCTCCCTCCCTTCTCTCCAGTACACGATACCCTCCCTCCTTCCCTCCAGTACGCGATACCCTCCCTCCCTCCCTTCTCTCCAGTACACGATACCCTCCCTCCTTCCCTCCAGTACGCGATACCCTCCCTCCCTCCCTTCCCTCCAGTACACGATACCCTCCCTCCCTTCCCTCCAGTACACGATACCCTCCCTCCTCCCCTCCAGTACACGATACCCTCCCTCCTTCCAGTACACGATACCCACCGCGGCAAGAGACACGATACAAGCGATACCGACCAATTTACACACCTCCTCCCCTCCACCACAAGCCTGCAGGGGAAGTATTGTCCACGGACTAAGGAGGAGGAGGAAACACGAGCGGAGAAATAACTTTTTTTCTGTTTGGAAAATACAGAATCAGATCAAATGCGTTTCCGCAAACATCTGTACATAGGTACATGAAAGTAATGTCTCATATAAAAGACAAAAAAAAGGTAATGTCTTAAATAAAAGACAAAAAAGTTTGGACATATTGCTTATGTCTTAAATAAAAGGAAAAAAAGTTAGGACATGTAAGCAATGTCTTATATATAACAAAGAGAAGTCCATAAACAATATCTTAAAGTAATTTACAGATAAGTACATCAACAATATCTTAATGTAATTTACAGATAAGTACATAATATCTTAATGTAATTCGCAGATAAGTACATAAACAGTATCTTAAAGGAATTGCCAGATAAGCACATAAACAACATCTTAATGTAATTCACTTCTGTAGATTACATTATCATCAGGACGAGCACTGCAACGCCATCCAAGACAGGCCCTTCCCTACCTTGAAGTCGTAGACTTGTCATTCGCACGGCCAAATCACACCAGCAGCACCACGGAGCACCTCAGACCATACGTGAACCTACATCCAGTTACGTGGAACCCCACCATACGTAGCTCACCACACGGTCACTACACACCCGTGGAACACACCACGAAGAGCTCAGCGGCAGCCAGACTAAGAGTAGACAGTGAAGGGCAACGTGACCCTTCCCTACACGTGTTGCTGGACACACGGGCTCTTAAAAACCACACAGTTTATGTACCTCTGTGTCAACACTCAACCACAACAGTTGGGAGGATGAGGGAGTTACTGAGTGAGCTACACTCAGCCACAGCAGTTGGGAGGATGAGGGAGTTACTGAGTGAGCTACACTCAGCCACAGGAGTTGGGAGGATGTGGGAGTTACTGAGTGAGCTACACTCAGCCACAGCAGTTGGGAGGATGTGGGAGTTACTGAGTGAGCTACACTCATCCACAGCAGTTGGGAGGATGTGGGAGTTACTGAGTGAGCTACACTCAGCCACAGCAGTTGGGAGGATGTGGGAGTTACTGAGTGAGCTACACTCAGCCACAGGAGTTGGGAGGATGAGGGAGTTACTGAGTGAGCTACACTCAGCCACAGCAGTTGGGAGGATGTGGGAGTTACTGAGTGAGCTACACTCATCCACAGCAGTTGGGAGGATGTGGGAGTTACTGAGTGAGCTACACTCAGCCACAGCAGTTGGGAGGATGAGGGAGTTACTGGGTGAGCCGCCTCACCAAGGGGGGAGTACTTCCCGACTTGTGGAGGGAGGGAGGGAGGGTGACATAAGTGAACAGTATTGACAGACACTCGCTCACAACACTTCAGGTGATGTTGGGAGAGTCCAAATACTATTACTCTTACAGGAAGAAAACAAGGAATACGTGGCTACTTGACCTTTGACCTCATACGGACCTTTTAAAAGACTTTAAAAAGAAAATTACAACCGGGAGGTACACTGAACCGAGGTCCCGAGTTCCAAATCAATCGGACTAGAACCTAGGAATGGCGCGCTGTTGTCCATTGTTGGTAAGAGAGAGAGAGAGAGAGAGAGAGAGAGAGAGAGAGAGAGAGAGAGAGAGAGAGAGAGAGAGAGAGAGAGAGAGAGAGAGAGAGCGAGAGAGAGAGAGAGAAGGAAAAACTTTGAAAATTTAAGAAAAACAAGAGACGTAACAAAACAGGGCACGTGTGTCTCCCCTTCTACGGAGGGAGAAATTTAGTCGATCGATTTCTTCAAGTACGTCTGAACACACGCACACACACACACACACACACACACACACACACACACACACGTCCCCGCTGGTGCTCTCATGGTCGCCCCGGTTAACACGCGACGCCGCTCGGCTCCACACAACCCTGGGGTCAGTTCAGTGTCGTCATCTGGGCTCATGTCTGAAGCAGGAAGACTCCAATAATCTGACCCAACTACCTCTCTATTCAGACTCCATCCTTATAAAAGCTTCTACACTCCTCTTCACACAGAATACGTCTCTTCCCCACCAACCACCACCACCATCCATACCACAACTCCTCCACCACCCCTCCACTCTCTCACGACATCACGACCACCTCCCCACCTACCTACATTCCTCCTCCACACCATTACAATATCCCCCAGACCACAACACACTTCTCCTCCCAATGCACATTCCCAAACCAGGATCATTTCCTCTCCCACACAAGTTCCCCACCTTCAACACAAGTGTGCAAGTCGACAATAAAGACATCTTATCTTATCTTATCTTATCACTAACGCAGGCCACCACTACATCCCCCCAGCCCTCTCCCACTCCATCTTCACTGCCAATTCTTCCTCCCTCTCGCCTTATCAGATCCGACCTCCTCCTTCTTGTTTCCATCTCACTAAGAACCCTACTCCTTCCACCACTCCTCCCTCTTAAACCCACTCTATCCATCACGACCCCATCCATCCTCTCCCTCTCACCCCACTCCATCCTCTCCCTCTCACCCCACTCCATCCATACCTCCTCCAGCCTAATCCCACACTCCAAGAAATAAATGAACTCATCAATATGCATGTTCGCCGCACATATTTATCACCCCTGAAAAAGAGATGTATGTCACTCTCCCCCATAACACGAATGAGAGAGAGAGAGAGAGAGAGAGAGAGAGAGAGAGAGAGAGAGAGAGAGCAGCTGTGGCTGCCCCAGATGATGCACGAGGTAGAATAAAACCATCAAATGAGAGGATAAAGAAATACTGCGTCTACAACGCGGAAGTATATCATCACCCCTTCTCTCCCCTAACTCCTCCACCATGCGGACACCATCCTCACCTCACTCATCCTTAAAACCCCTTCCTCCGCCCCACCCCTATACCCATCCCTCACCACCCCACCTTTCCCTTCTTGCTCCCTGGTGGCCGACCTGCCCGACACCAGCAGCACCTGCTGCTGCCCCCCTTCCTCTGTGGTACCCGAGCCGTGGTCGTGGGTGCCGGCGCTCGGCCTCACAGGTCGGCAATACTGCGGCATGGTGTGAGTGTCTCCCATGAGGGTGGAGTGAGGGAATGCGTGACCGCCGATCCAGTACATTTATGCAGGGATATTTCGCGGTAATAGCCCCGCTGACGGCCGCTCGACACGGCACCGCCAACTTCCTCAACACGAGCCCGTGCTACGCTATTTATCGGTCTGAGGCGGAGTCGTGCAGCGGAGGGAGGGGCTGGCCAGTGGAAGGCGGGAAGGAGGGGGTGAGGTAGGGGAGGCGCACAAGAACTAGGGAGGGAGAGGAGGAGGGGAGAAGCCTGGTACAGCTGTCATCAGAAATTCCGTGGTGGGAGTTCTTAGAGCCTAAGAAGTCCACCGTGTCCTTCAACTCCTTCCTTCAGACTATCCTCCCATGACTCAACACCCACCACCTGACCTCCCCAGAGAGCCATCCTTCCTTAACCTCCCTCGGGACTATCCATTCTGAGCCATTCTCGGGAGGAGGAGGAGGAGGAGGAGGACGAGGGAGGAGAGAGAGAGAGAGAGAGAGAGAGAGAGAGAGAGAGAGAGAGAGAGAGAGAGAGAGAGAGAGAGAGAGAGAGAGACTTCTCCTTCCCCGGTAGGATCTCGTGCGGAAGTGGCTGGGCCCAGCTCTGTCGTCGGCTCGCGGAGGCCGGAGGTGCCCCCAGGCTCCAGCGGTCCGCGGGTTGGCAGTCACAAGTGCCACACACGCCAGAGACGCCCGCCGGATCAATGGGCCGTTCCCGCCGCCAGCCAGGGGCGCTACCTTGGGTTGACGACGATATCACACAGGTCACCTCCAGTGTACTGCCCCCCCTTGCTCACCCTCCCTCAGGACGAAGATTGGCCACCCGGGGACACAACAAACCTAACCCCAGACGCTGCCACCAAAACACGCCACACACACACACACACACACACACACACACACGGCAGAACTTCGGGGCAAACGCACCTTTACTGTACTGGATTCAAATGCTCGTTACGGCGTGTGTGTGTGTGTGTGTGTGTGTGTGTGTGTGTGTGTGTGTGTGTGTGTTCTACAGGTTAGCCCGCATTGCAAACGCTGACAAACCAAAACACTGTCAACCCAACAGCCACACACACACACACACACACACACACACACACACATACACGTGCAAGCGAGGTGGACGCGCGTGAATCACGCCATCAAAAATTAATGTACGTGTGAACGTGGAGAAGCCAGGCGCTCGGAGGGGCCAACTCCAACGGTCAGTTGAGGCAAAGCGACGCTCTTTTGTGTTTCATTCATGCCTGCAGTAGTTGGGTGGAGGGAGGGTGTGTGTGGGGGGGACGGGACGACGTAGGTCAGCAAAGTGCCGACCTACACCACACACACACACACACACACACACACACCACAACCACCACCACAAGACACCCCCACGACCCTTCCTGGAAACCTGCGAGGCCAATTATAGCATCTGAACGACTGAACCAGGTGTGCGTGTGCGTGTGTGCGTGAGAGAGAGAGAGAGAGAGAGAGAGAGAGAGAGAGAGAGAGAGAGAGAGAGAGAGAGAGAGAGGCTGACGCGTGCTTGTGGAGTGTGTACGAGTAAGTAGGTCAAGCGAGGTCTCAGGTGTGTGTGTGCGAGTCTGGGCCGTGTGTGCACCAAGCATGTGCGCACGTGTGCATGCTGAGTATACATGTGTACGTGTGTATGTATATATATGCGTGTGCACCAGGTGAGGGTGTGTGCACGTGGTGTGCACTCGAGAATACTAGGGTCCTCCCTCCCTCCCTCCCTCCACCACCACACCCCCTCCACCACCACCACACCCCCGCCACCACCTATTGATTCCTCACCCCGCCTCAGTCCCGGCCACGCTGGGGCCCGGCCTCCTCCTCCTCCTGCTGGTGCTGGTTCCCCTACGAGTAGTAGTAGTAGTGGTAGTGGTAGTAGGACTGCTGCTAGCAGGTTGTAGTGGTAACAGCAGTGGTGGTAGGGAAGAGAGAGAGGTGTGTGGGAGCGTGAGCAATGGGAGTGTGGTATCAGCAAACTACATGTGTGGTGGAGGAGGGTGGCAGGTAGGGCCATTTTTCGTAATGGGGAGGACGTGTGCACGACCATGCTACCGGAGAAGTGTTGACAGTGGTGGTGGTGATGGTGGTGGTGTTGGTGATAGTGGTGGTGTTGGTGATGGTGGTGATGGCGATGATGGTGTTGGTGTTAGCGTTGGAGTTGGTGGTGTTGGCGATGGTGGGGATGTAGTTCAAGCACGTGGAGGAGGAGGAGGAGGAGGAGCGTGAGTGGGTGTGTGGGTGTGGGTGTGTGTGTGTGAGTGAGTGTGGGTGTGGGAGTGGGCGGAGTGGATCCTGGTGGCGCTGGTGGACTGGTTCCCTCCTGGTGGTGCAGGGATGTCGATATAACGACTGATCCTCGACTGGTGGTTGACAGATATGGAAACCCCCCCGCACCAGTCGCCCTTGTAGACTTGTATCTTATTAACTGCAACTTGTAGTTAGTTATTGCTTCTTAATGCAACAAAAATGAAGCTTATTTTTGTATTAAAATCGCAATTCAATTACCCCTTAACATAAATGGTTGCGCTGGTAGACTCGGTAATAAGGGCCATTACCTGGTAGACTCGGTACTAGGGGCCATTACCTGGTAGACTCGGTACTAGCGGCCATAACCTGGTAGACTCAATAATAGTGGCCATTACCTGGTAGACTCGGTACAGAGAGGAAATGGTACATTGTACCTGCGCTACCTGGCAATACCTGGACACAGCCAGAATGACATCGCCTGACAGGTTCACACCCGTGGTATCGGGATTTTGCAGAATACCAGATATTTCGCGAAATTTACGGTCTGGGGACGGTGAGATATTTCGCGAAATTCGCGGTTTGGGGGAAATTACGTCACTCCGCAGAACACGGAGTCCAGGGGCACGTGTTTTATGGTGTGTGTGTGTGTGTGTGTGTGTGTGTGTGTGTGTGTGTGTGTGTGTGTGTGTGTGTGTGTGTATGTGTGTGGTGTAGTAAAGGTCTATCTACACCCAACCCCGAGTGCGTTACTAAGGTCTATAATCTCACAAAGACCAGGGCGAAGAACCTGGCATACCAACCCCCCATCGCCAGCAAATTATATGCCCCATGGGGGGGAGTTAATGGCGAGGATGGATGGCACGTGTGGAGTGGAGGGCACCTGTGGTGGGGTGGAGGGCACCTGTGGTGGGGTGGAGGACACCTGTGCTGGGGTGGAGGACAACTGTAGTGGGGTGGAGGACAACTGTAGTGGGGTGGAGGACACTGTGGTGGGATGGAGGACAACTGTAGTGGGGTGGAGGACAACTGTGGTGGGGTGGAGGACACCTGTGCTGGGGTGGAGGACAACTGTAGTGGGGTGGAGGACAACTGTAGTGGGGTGGAGGACAACTGTAGTGGGATGGAGGGAACCTGTGGTGGGGTGGAGGACACTGTGGTGGGATGGAGGAACCTGTGGTGGGGTGGAGGGCAGCTGAGGTGTGGAGGGGTGGGAGACACCTGTTCACCAGCAGCAGGAGGGAGTGTAGCATCAGCCAAACTTCGGAGGGAAAACGTCCACCTCCCTCATGTAATCTTGTCTCTCCTACTTCAGTGTTCCCTTCCACTGGAATGACTAGGGAGACGCAGGGAGTGTCCCCTCCCACTAGGGAGACGCAGGGAGTGTCCCCTCCCACTAGGGAGACGCAGGGAGTGTCCCCTCCCACTAGGGAGACGCAGGGAGTGTCCCCTCCCACTAGGGAGACGCAGGGAGTGTCCCCTCCCACTAGGGAGACGCAGGAAGTGTCCCCTCCCACTAGGGAGACGCAGGAAGTGTCCCCTCCCACTAGGGAGACGCAGGGAGTGTCCCCTCCCACTAGGGAGACGCAGGGAGTGTCCCCTCCCACTAGGGAGACGCAGGGAGTGTCCCCTCCCACTAGGGAGACGCAGGGAGTGTCCCCTCCCACTAGGGAGACGCAGGGAGTGTCCCCTCCCACTAGGGAGACCTTGCGAATGTCCTACCCACTGGGGCAGACCTAAGGTATGTCCTCCTACCACTAGGGAGACCTAGGGTGTGTCCCCCTACCACTGGGGTGACCCTAGCAGTATCCTCCGTGACTAAGCTGACCTTGGGAGTGTCCGTTCCCACTGGAAAGACGTTGGGAGTGTCCCCTTCCACTGGAATGACCATGAAATTGCACGGCAGTGACCCTCGAACTGGGATGACTCATGGCAGTGCTCTCTCTCTCTCGCTGGAATGACCTTCCGTTGTCCTCTCCCACGGGGCTGTGACCTTGGGAGTGTCCCGTCCCACTGGGGTGGCCTTGGAAAAGGCCGGTCCCCTCCCACTGCTGCGATGACCTTGGGAATAATGTTACCCCTTCCCAATTGAGGCAGCTTTGGATGCATCCTCGCCCCCCCCAACCCCACACCCCACCCCTCGGCTTCCCCTCTCCACCCACAGGGGAGGGGGAAAGGAGGAGGGGAGGAGGGGAAGCGAAGGGTTGAGCCCTTCATCAAACTTTCCCTTCTATTGACATTTCCGGGCCGCCCCCCCTTTCCCCCCCGTCTGAAGTGTTCCTTTCTCTCCCCTTCAAGTAATTATCTGGAACACGGAACTCTCTCTCTCTCTCTCTCTCTCTCTCTCTCTCTCTCTCTCTCTCTCTCTCTCTCTCTCTCCCTCGGGGGTGAGGGGACGCGGCTTCTCTCTCTCTCTCTCTCTCTCTCTCTCTCTCTCTCTCTCTCTCTCTCTCTCTCTCTCTCTCTCTCTCTCTTCCTCGGGGGTGAGGGACGCGGCTCTCTCTCTCTCTCTCTCTCTCTCTCTCACTCTCTCTCTCTCTCTCTCTCTCTCTCTCTCTCTCTCTCTCTCTCTCTCTCTCTCTCTCTCTCTCTCTCTCTTCCTCGGGGTTGGGGTTGGGTGGATCGCGGCCGGAGAACGCAAACTGATGATGGACATCAGGAATTTCGTGACGCTGGTAATTTTGATGATGATGTGGCCAAATAGTTTATCGAGTGTTCCGTGCAGACCCCACGGCGCAGGGTCCCGTGGGAAGGGGCACGTGGGGTAGGGCCCGCATGATGGTGGTCAGCGGGACAGGGTACGTGGGGTAGGGCCCGTAGGATGGGGGCCTGTGAGACAGGGCACGTAGGGGTAGGGCCCGTAGGATGGGGGGCCCGTGGGACAGGGCACGTGGTGTAGGCCCCGTAGGATGGGGGGCCCGTGGGACGGGGCACGTGGGGAAAGGCCCG
This sequence comes from Panulirus ornatus, assembly GCF_036320965.1. Lineage (NCBI taxonomy): Eukaryota > Metazoa > Arthropoda > Malacostraca > Decapoda > Palinuridae > Panulirus > Panulirus ornatus. The sequence goes on from NC_092229.1 coordinate 13,252,083, forward strand.
CAGGATGAGGGTTCGCAGGACGGGGCACGAGGGGTAGAGCCCGTAGGATGGGGGCCCGTGGGACAGGGCACGTAGGATGAGGGCCCGCGGGACGGGGCACGTGGGGTAGGGTCCGCAGGATGAGGGTCCGCGGGACGGGGCACGTGGGGTCGGTAGGGCTCGTGGGATGCGGCACGTGGGGTTAGGGCCTGCATGACAGGGCCCGATGGGAGAGACCCCAAGGGCAGCAGGGGCCCGCGTTCACCCTTCTGACTTAATATACAACCGTACGACATGTGTGTGTGTGTGTGTGTGTGTGTGTGTGTGTGTGTGTGTGTGTGTGTGTGTGTGTGTGTAGTATCGTAGCGCATCACCTGCTTTCTCATTCAGCTTCACCCATCCCGTCCAGTAATGTCATATCATGAAACCAATACTTTACATATCTTCTTTTTTTAACAAGTTCCTCACTTAATTTCAAGTCATGTGTTGATATGTGTTCCTGCATCTCTCACAGAACCATTCACTGCATGTCACCATTTTGGTTTAAAGGGCTTAGAGGGTGTGATCAGGTCACCCCTCACTCTTCTTTCTTCCATCGTGGGCAAATTCAAGGCATCTGGCTTCTCCCCTGTAATGTGTGGGGGTTCCCTCCCACTGGAACGACCTTGGTGGTGCACGGCACAAGTCCCCTTTCCCACTGGGATGACTTTGGCAGTTTTCTGTCCCACTGGGATGACCTTGAAAGTGTTCCTTCCCACTGAAATGACCTTGGGAATGTCCCTCTTTCCACTGAGATGACCTTGGGAATGTCCCTCTTTCCACTGAGATGACCTTCCATTGGCCTCTCCTACGGGGATGACCTTGAGAAATGCCCCTTCCCACTGTGTGTGTGTGTGTGCGGGGGCCGCCAGCACGCATGCCACTGGGCGGCAGGAGCGTGCTGGTGCGACCATATCATCCTGAACTTCACCCGCTCCGTGAAAACCAGAGGCGCCTACGTCATTCTGGACCGATAACCTATCAGCTTTGAAAGCACAAGACAATCTATGAAAAAACAATCCAAATTTAAAGGGAGAAGAATAAATTCGCCCTCAGATGTTAAAATCAACAAAACATAAAATACATACGTACTAAAATGTTAAATCAATGAAGCATAAAATACATATAACAAATGTTTAACTCATGAGTGAAAAATATCCGATTACCTTCAAAAAAAAATTCCCAAATATTTCTTTGCTAAAATATATATATATATATATATATATATATATATATATATATATATATATATATATATATATATATATATATATATATATATATATAACTTTTATGCATGGTATCGAATATCTTTATGCAGCAGTGAACTTGTGTAAACCGATCAAAAGAAATACAAGCCATACAACTAGCCAATTTAAATCACCCTGGACAGAATAAATTCACTCTAAAAATTTCAACCAATATAACATGAAATACGCAATTATGTAGAAAGTATCACAAAATCATCTTTTCCCTAATACACATAAACCTTTTCAGTATATTACATTAGATCACCCTGGACAGAAGAAACTCACTCTTAAGATCTAAACCAATATAACATAAAATACGTAATTATGTAGAAAGCATTACAAAATAATCTTTTCCCTAATAAACATAAAACTTTTAAGTATATTACATAAGTATATTACATAAGATCACACTAGAGAGAATAAATTCACTCTTAAAACTTAAACCAATATAACATAAAATAAGTAATTATGTAGAGAGTATTACAAAATTATCTTTTCCCTGATAAACATAAAAAAAAAAACTTTTAAGTATATTACATAACATTTCTCTCTCACGTCACCTGTTCATTTATCTGTCTTCCCTTTCACCACACCTCCACCTTGGGCATGTTCAACATGTTAGAATAAACTTGTGCAACGCAAAAGCAAACTTGTTCAATGCAAAAGCAAACTTGTTCAATGCAAAAATAAACAAGAGACAGTAATTGTTATAGTTCACAATTGTTACGCTCAAGAAGTGTTCTCTTAAAAGCTTCTTCCCATTTTCTTTAAAGAACGTTAACTGTCACCAGACATGATAAAAAAAAAAGAGAAAAGAAGTCTTTCTGCGGTTGTATCCAACAAAAAAAAAGGGGGGGGGGGGACGGTAGATCGCTACTTCACATTTTCCATGGCTGTAAAAAAAGAAAATGGGCGTGGTAAAAAATATATATATATATATATGTATATTGTTCGTCGTTAAGCTGTAAACACTTTACGTGTAAATATATATATATATATATATATATATATATATATATATATATATATATATATATATATATATATATTTTTTTTTTATTTTTTTTTATTTTTTACAAACGAAGGCAACGAACTGCCTAAGCTTTTCACACACGAAGGTTACTGAACTGCCTAAGCTTTTTACAAACTTAGGCTATCCAGCTTCCTAAGCTTTTCACACACGAAGGCTACTGAACTGCCTAAGCTTTTCATACACGAAGGCTACCGAACTTAGTGCTTAAGCTTTGACAAACGAAGGCTACCGAACTGCCTAAGCTTTTCACACACGAAGGCTACCCAGCTTAGTGCCTAAGCTTTGACAAATCAGCTGATGCACGGTTGCCATGGTAACGCATGGACCATAACCATTGAATGGGCCAATCAGCTGTAATCTACGTCATCACAAAATAATTAATGGACCAATCAGTTGTCATTACAGGTTACAGTGATAAAACGTGTTATCAGATTAATGAATGAACTGGATATCTTCAATTGGTTGCTGCCCTGGTGACACATTCATTTGAATAATGAACAGGGGAATTGGCTGTTACGCTCGTCCACGGTCGTGGGAAGGATTTATGAATGGGACAGCACACTATAGGTCTCCAAGCCTATAGGAATGGGACAGTACACTATAGGTCTCCAAGCCTATAGGAATGGGACAGTACACTATAGGCCTCCAAGCCTATAGGAATGGGACAGTACACTATAGGCCTCCAAGCCTATAGGAATGGGACAGTACACTATAGGTCTCCAAGCCTATAGGAATGGGACAGCACACTATAGGCCTCCAAGCCTATAGGAATGGGACAGCACACTATAGGCCTCCAAGCCTATAGGAATGGGACAGTACACTATAGGCCTCCAAGCCTATAGGAATGGGACAGCACACTATAGGCCTCCAAGCCTATAGGAATGGGACAGCACACTATAGGCCTCCAAGTCTATAGGAATGGGACAGTACACTATAGGCCTCCAAGCCTATAGGAATGGGACAGTACACTATAGGCCTCCAAGCCTATAGGAATGGGACAGTACACTATAGGTCTCCAAGCCTATAGGAATGGGACAGTACACTTTAGGCCTCCAAGCCTATAGGAATGGGACAGCACACTATAGGCCTCCAAGCCTATAGGAATGGGACAGTACACTATAGACCTCCAAGCCTATAGGAATGGGACAGCACACTATAGGCCTCCAAGCCTATAGGAATGGGACAGTACACTATAGGCCTCCAAGCCTATAGGAATGGGACAGCACACTATAGGCTTCCAAGCCTATAGGAATGGGACAGTACACTATAGGCCTCCAAGCCTATAGGAATGGGACAGTACACTATAGGCCTCCAAGCCTATAGGAATGGGACAGTACACTATAGGTCTCCAAGCCTATAGGAATGGGACAGTACACTTTAGGCCTCCAAGCCTATAGGAATGGGACAGCACACTATAGGCCTCCAAGCCTATAGGAATGGGACAGTACACTATAGACCTCCAAGCCTATAGGAATGGGACAGCACACTATAGGCCTCCAAGCCTATAGGAATGGGACAGTACACTATAGGCCTCCAAGCCTATAGGAATGGGACAGCACACTATAGGCTTCCAAGCCTATAGGAATGGGACAGTACACTATAGGCCTCCAAGCCTATAGGAATGGGACAGTACACTATAGACCTCCAAGCCTATAGGAATGGGACAGCACACTATAGGCCTCCAAGCCTATAGGAATGGGACAGTACACTATAGGCCTCCAAGCCTATAGGAATGGGACAGCACACTATAGGCTTCCAAGCCTATAGGAATGGGACAGTACACTATAGGCCTCCAAGCCTATAGGATTGGGACAGTACACTATAGGCCTCCAAGCCTATACATGCCACTGTGGCATGTATGACGGGTGACGAACGGTATATACATACATACATACCTACACCAATTGGTTGTAAGAGTGGAAAATAAGAGACGAACTGGCTATTTGGCTGTTAAGCACCATCCCCTTCCCATGCCCGGATTAATATTGTTGTCCTTCTACCTTGCACACACTTGCGTTGTTGGCCCCACACACACACACACACACACACACACACACCAGCTTACGTATGACGCGTGACAATACATCTATCACACATGACACTGTAATGTTGACTCAAATTCTCCTGCCCTACGTGTTGGTCTAGCTTGATGGCAAAGCCTTCAGGTTCAGGAGATGAGGCACTCCCTCGAGTGCAGTAGATGCGTCTCTCCCTCCCCTCCTTCCCTGTACAAATAGGTAATTGCAACTAGGTTGATTGCAAAGAGGTAAATTGCACACAGCTTCGATGCAGAGAACGAACCCGACCATTCTGAAAGGAGTGAGGCTCCGAACACCACCCTCATCACCGGGTGTCGAAGCTTCGGACGTGTGTTCATTAACTTCCCAGCAACCAATGAGAAAGGTGGGGGTTTGCGACAACCCCTGATGGCTAGGGTGTGTTCAGATGGTGTTGAGAGTGCGTTGAGCCCTTGCTGGAGTGTGCTGAGCCGTTGCTGGGGTGTGTTGTGTTGCTGGGGTGTGATGAGCCGTTGCTGGGGTGTGTCAAGGTGTTGCTGGGGTGTGTTGTGTTGCTGGGGTGTGTTAAGGTGTTCATGGAGTGTGTCAAGGTGTTACTGGGGTGCGTTGTGTTGCTGGGGTGTGTCAAGGTGTTGCTGGAGTATGTTGAGCCGTTGCTTAGAGTGTGTCAAGGTGTTGCTGGGGTGTGTCAAGGTGTTGCTGGGTTGTGTTGAGCCGTTGCTAGAGTGTGTCAAGGTGTTGCTGGGGTGTGTTGAGATTACGCTGGAGTGTGTTGCAGAGGTGTGTTCCTTGGAGTGTTAAATGTGTCGCTAGAGTGTGTTTAGATGTCGTTGGAGTGCGCTGAGGCGATAAGAGGGTGTGTTAAGGTGATACTGGAGTATAACAGACACACACACACACACACACATACACATACACACACACACACACACACACACACACACACACACACCTTAAGAACATGCCGTCAACTCGGCCACGAAATGAATGCAGCCTCACGCACGATCGTGCCGGGGGGGGGGGGACACCTGCGTTCACACAGTAACAACATCTACCTTCCATCATTTTCTTTCTTTTACAAGCTTGTTTTACTTTTTTACCAGCTTGTTTTACATTTTACAAGCTTGTTTTACTTTTTACAAGCTTGTTTTACATTTTCACAAGCTTGTTTTACATTTGTACAAGCTTGTTTTACATTTTTACCAGCTTGTTTTACATTTTTACCAGCTTGTTTTACATTTTTACAAGCTTGTTTTACTTTTTACAAGCTTGTTTTACTTTTTACAAGCTTGCTTTACTTTTTACAAGCTTGCTTTACTTTTTACAAGCTTTACTTTTTACAAGCTTGTTTTACTTTTTTACAAGCTTGCTTTACTTTTTTAAAACTTGCTTTACTTTTTTACAAGCTTGTTTTACTTTTTACCACCTCGTTTTACTTCTTTACAAGCTTGCTTTACTTTTTTACATGCTTGTTTGTCTTCTTTTTACAAGC
>NC_092229.1:13262893-13270393 GCF_036320965.1 Panulirus ornatus
TCCCTTTCTCAATCCCACGGGATATCCATGACCCACGGGTGGGGACAGGAGGCGAATCCCTGAGGATTAAGCTAACGTTTCTTGAGGTAAAAAGTGAGAGAGAAAAAAAAAACCTTAAGGGTGACAAAAACCCGTCCTGAGGGACGCCCTCAACGCTGCCACCTCGACGGGTCTACGGCGGCGTAAATGAGATCGCCAGGCGCTGCTGACGGAGGAGGGGAGCAACACACCCACCCCCACATCCCCACACCACCCGGCCTTGTCTTTGTGGTGTGACCCTGCGTCTGGCTCACGACGCTGTGCAGCCACTTGGTCTACGACCTGACGTCCGGGTAGATGATTGGTCCATGACCTGACACTCTGGTCAGTTAGTTGATTGGTCCACGACCTGAACACCCTGGTCAGTTGATTGGTCCATGACCTGAACACCCTGGTCAGTTGATTGGTCCATGACCTGACACCCTAGTCAGTTGATTGGTCCACGACCTGAACACCCTGGTCAGTTGATTGGTCCATGACCTGACACCCTAGTCAGTTGATTGGTCCACGATCTAAACACCCTCGTCAGTTGATTGGTCCACGACCTGAACACCCTGGTCAGTTGATTGGTCCACGACCTGAACACCCTAGTCAGTTGATTGGTCCACGACCTGACACCCTGGTCAGTTGATTGGTCCATGACTTGAACACCCTGGTCAGTTGATTGGTCCATGACCTGACACCCTGGTCAGTTGATTGGTCCATGACCTGAACACCCAGGTCAGTTGATTGGTCCATGACTTGAACACCCTGGTCAGTTGATTGGTCCACGACCTGACACCCTGGTCAGTTGGGTGGTCCACGACCTGACGACACTCGGGTCAAATGACTGGTCAACGACGTGACATCTAGGTCAGCGTTCCTCTTCTTCACGGGAGGAGATGACCAGGGAAAATACACCTCCTTACAAACCCCTTCAGTAGGAGGGTAAGCACACGTGTGTGAGGGGTGAGGTGAGAGAGACGGAAACTGACCACAGGACACCTCACCTCCTCATCTGCGAAAGTCAGACAAAAAATAACAAAGAACATTCTTGCACTAAATCAAACTTCTGAATCTTTGCGTATGTGTTTCATATTGTAGAATCATACGACTGTATAAGGGCAGCCGAAGTGAACGATAGTTCAAGAGAATGCAGTCAGAATAACACACACACACACACACACACACACACACACACACACACACACACCAACGTGCAACTCATCACAAGAGCACGAGGGCAATCAGGATAACAAGCGCCCTTTTGAAACCAATCAGTAAATCAACCAGCGGCTGAGGCTGCATGAGAAGTTAGAAAACCCGCATGACGGGTGAGATAAGAAGCCGACATCCATGCGAAGAATTCGTGAATGACGTACTAACGTGCGTGGGGCAGCCTACCGTCAGGCGACGGTGCCTGACGACCTAACCAGGCACACCCGTCGCTAAAGAAGACAAGGTCCTTGATAGTAAGTCCATGGGGAGGAACGGACCCAGCACACGCCCCATGGAAATGCTCCCGAGATGCGACGGTGCCGGCGTAAGAGAAATCTGCTAACAGGCGACATAGAGCATGAAAAATATATCAAGAGCCTGGAAGGGAGGCACGGCGGACCAATTAGCACAGGAGGAGATGAGGAGAGGCAGGCAGAGGAGTGGGGGGTAAAGGTGAGGGGAGGCAGTGTGAGGAGAAGCGGTGTGGCAAGGGTGAGGAGAAGTACGGTGCGGGGTGGCAGTGTGAGGAGTAGAGGCAGGGAGGAGAGACAAGGATCGGCAGTGTGAGGAGAAGTAGGGTGAGGAGAGAGAGAGTGTGGAGAGAGGCAGTGTGAGGAGAGACAGTATGGGGAAAGGAAGGGGATGATGCAGTAGTCTGATCTCAGCAGGATGCGACAGATGAGCACAGAGGGAAGTCAGGGAAGGAAGGTGGGGATGAGGAGTGGAAATGGATGTCGGACGGTGAGGAGGAAGAGGAGGAGGAGGGAAAGTGCAAAGACTGGCACAGACAGAGGAGGAGGAGGAGACAAGTAGGAGGACCGATGGATCAGCAGGAAGCCAATTACCCGAGGCCTTGGCTCGTGTCTTGAGCTAATTACTCCTCTTGACGACGTCTTCCTCCACGTCTCGTTTGTGTCTTGTACTGTCACGATATTTCTGCACACCTCCACACCCAGCAGCCCTCCACACACTTGTATCAACCCAGCTGGCATCCACACACTTGTCTACACCCAGTAGACATCCATATACCTGTACACATCCGGAGGCCATCAACACCTCTTTACACCCAGAGGCCATCCACACACCTGTCTACACCCAGAAGCCCTCCACACATCTGTCTACCCCTAGCAGCTATAAACACACACCTACACATGCCAAAGACAAGCCCCATCATCCGTACATACACTCATCCAAACTAGAGACCCTACACTCGACACATGATACACCCTTAAGCCTCTACACCCACATATCCAACCTACACACACACACACACACACACACACACACACACACACACACACACTACATACCCAAATGTACATCTAACATTTGCATCCTTCAACCCACATTCGTACACCACCACACATCCAACCTCCCCCCACCCCTACAGCTACATCACCACAACTCATCCACATCATCCATCCCTTTCATCCAAACACGTCTCATCCAACACTCGTACCCTCCTCTTCCAGCCTCTTCCTTTTTTTTCTTCTTCCATCACCTCCCACCTTCCCCACCTCCCTCGCCCTTACGTGAGGGTGGCACGGGGCATCCCTGGTCACCACACAGCCACCACTGGCACCACGACCAGTAGACCCTTCAGGGGCTGCCTTACCAACAGGGTGAGACACGGGTGGACGGGGCGGACCCAGAGAACAGGAGACCTTAGGATCGTTGACCACGTCCTGACACACAAGGGAGGGAGGGAGGGAGGGAGGACCACGTCCTGACACACTGGAGGGAGGTAGGGAGGGACGGAGGACCACGTCCTGACACAATGGAGGGAGGTAGGAAGGGAGAACCACGTCCTGACACACAAGGAAGTGAGGGAGGACCACGTCCTAACACAAGGGAGGGAGGTAGGGAGGGAGAACCACGTCCTGACACTCAAGGAAGGGAGGGAGGACCACGTCCTAACACAAGGGAGGGAGGTAGGGAGGGAGAACCACGTCCTGACACTCAAGGAAGGGAGGGAGGACCACGTCCTAACACAAGGGAGGGAGGTAGGGAGGCAGGACCACGTCCTGACACACAAGGAAGGGAGGGAGGACCACGTCCTAACACAAGGGAGGGAGGTAGGGAGGCAGGACCACGTCCTGACACACAAGGTAGGGAGGGAGGACCACGTCCTAACACAAGGGAGGGAGGTAGGGAGGGAGGACCACGTCCTGACACACAAGGAAGGGAGGGAGGACCACGTCCTGACACACAAGGAAGGGAGGCAGGGAGGGAGGGTTCCTGACGGTATGGGAGGAAGGAAGGGAGGAAGGGAGTGACTGGAGTAGTGAGGGAGTTAATGGAGCTCAGGAGGGAGTTAATGAAGATAAGAGTTAAGGTCGCGTTGTGAAGCGGGGAGGTAATAATATATGGGAGCTAAGGAACAAAATGCTGATGGATGATGTGTGTGTGTGTGTGTGTGTGTGTGTGTGTGTGTGTGTGTGTGTGTGTGTGTGTGTGTGTGTGGGCATATATGCACCCTAATCCATGCGTGGTTAATAAATATATTACGCACATACACTTGCGCACGCTCTCTCTCTCTCTCTCTCTCTCTCTCTCTCTCTCTCTCTCTCTCTCTCTCTCTCTCTCTCTCTCTCTCTCTCGTGCGCGTGTGTTTGTATGCGTGTCAGTATGCACGTGCGTTTAGGTAACAATTCGAGTGAGAGCGGCGGGGCGAGCGGGCCCCCAGCGGGCCGAGCCACCCCACAATGCACCACTTAGCAGCGACCAGGCACAGCCAGGGACGACCATCACGCCACACAACTCCCTCCCCAACATTTTCCAACAGGAAATCGTAACTCGTAGAAATTTTTTCGGAGTTGTCGTCCACTGAATATAGTTATTAATAAAATGATGGAGGCGAAATTGTTGCTATGCGCGAAATTCGTAGTAGATCGAATCTCAGTTTTTTATAGCATGAATGTATGTATAGTCCTTGAGCGCGAAGGTACGACCCTTGAGCACGACGGTACGACCCTCGAACACGACGGTACGATCCTTGAGCACGTCGGTTCGAACCTTGAATACGACGGTATGATCCTTGAGCACGACGATACGACCCTTGAGTACGACGGTACGACCCTTGAACATGACGGTACGATCCTTGAGCACGTCAGTACGATCCATAAATACGACGGTACGATCCTTGAACACGACGGTACGATCCTTGGATATAGTGTTTTCATCCTTTGCCATCATACACAAGGAACGTACCGCTGTGCCTGAAGGCTCGTACCGTCGTACTCAAGGAGTCATATCAACTGTAACGGTACAACGGTACATCTCGAGCTAAGCAAGGCGGTACCTGTGGGGTATTGGCAGCACATCTTCAATCGACCGTAAAAAAGAAAATGTATTCGGGGTTTGTTTTCACCGAGTAACTCTTGGATAAACGTCTTGGAATTTTTCCCAACGTACGTGTGCGTGTGTGTGTGTGTGTGTATGTGTGTGTGTGTGTGTGTGTGTGTATGTGTGTGTGTATGTGTGTGTGTGTGTGTGTGTGTGTGTGTGTGTGTGTGTGTGTGTGTGTGTGTGTGTGTTCTGGGGGTTTCCCCGGCGCAAGAGGCTATGCAAACATCCGCCAATAATTCATATACAGTTCTCGGTCACCCATACTGATACTATTCGAGCCCCGAGGCAGGCTCTCTCTCTCTCTCTCTCTCTCTCTCTCTCTCTCTCTCTCTCTCTCTCTCTCTCTCTCTCTCTCTCTCTCTCAAGCATTTTAAACACCCAGGTCTCCTAAACCACAAGTGAGAAATTTCTCCTCCACCCAGACATACGTACACCCATCTGAAACTACGCCTCCCCAGTCATGTGAGGGGTATGCTTTCTCTCTTCTAGACACGCTTCGACTCGCCCAATATAACAGACACGGATTCAGCATACGGGAAGACCTACCACCACCAACCCCCCCTCTCATGCCTAACATGCAACTGCCACATTTGAAGATATTGAGCAATGAATTCTCAACTGTCTTTCACTCACACCACCCAGACGTACATAGAAAACTACGCGCTGTGGTCCAGCTCAGCGGACGTGGCAAGCTTCCTGAGCGCTGTACGATCACCACAGAACGTGATCCTAGAGTAGAAGGTAGAGTTTATATAAACATATATATGTATATATATACTCGCCATTTCCCGCGTTAGCGTGGTAGCGTTAAGAACAGAAGACCGAGCCTTAGAGGGAATATACTTCACTTGGCCCCTTCTCTGTTCCTTCTTTTGGAAAATCAAAAATGAGAGGGGAGGATTTCCAGCCCCCCCGCACCCTCCCCCTTTTAGTCGCCTTCTACAACACGCAGGGAATGCGTGGGAAGTATTCTTTCTCCCTTATCCCCAGATATATATATATATATATATATATATATATATATATATGGCTGAGAATGTGGAGAACTGTAAGCCTGGATACCTTAGTGCTTGCCCTTTCATATTATACGATAACTTGATAATAAAAAAAAGAATAACAAAGATGAAAATATCTTCTTAAAACAGTAGACAGATGATAGGCCCCCCTGAAAAATACAGTACCAAAATAAAGTAAAACGTACAAAACGGATAAAAAGAAAGGAAGTACCACAAAGGGAGCAATCTAAAAAGAAAACGATACAAGAGAAAATAGACACAGACTTTAACAAAAAAAACAAAATATGTGCGTCAGTCAACCACGAGCAGACAGAGGGAACCGTGTGAGCCTTCACTGTACAGATCACACCTGTCCTGAGTGTCACACACGTACACAGACGACAACTTTAGTACATACGTACATGTACCGTAACTGTACAACTTACTAGATCATGCGCAAATGGATGATAAATATGTACAAATTGGTAATGATGAGTATATTAGTCTAGTGTTACTAGTTCACTAGTAAAATACAGCAAGGTCATACAATCATACACTCAAATACCAAACCGCGTTACTTGTACTAAAAAAAAAAAAAACTTCATGTAAATAAACCACAGACAAAAAATATGTGCACATACATCTACATACATTCACCGACAAACGTACACTTGCCTACCGTGGAAGACAGAAGAGTGAGTGAGGGGGGGTGACTTGATCATCATCATCAAGTTTCTAAACTAATTCAGTGGAAGGATACAACAGGCAGGGGGCATAACATGAAATCAGACCAGAATTTTGCTGGCATGTAAGGAACGAGTCTTGCAGCATGAGTCGGGGTGGATGAATGGAATGCACGAGACAGTGAACGTGGACAACATAAACATGTTTCACGAGTTGTACGACAGAAGAGAATGCTTAAGAGCTCGGGGGTCCTGCGAGTGTAGAACGCCCTCCCATTATAGTATACACAGGGACACACAAGAGCTGGAGGTCCTGCGAGTGTAGAACGCCCTCCCATTATAGTATACACAGGGACACACAAGAGCTGGAGGTCCTGCGAGTGTAGAACGCCCTCTCATTATAGTATACACAGGGACACACAAGAGCTGGAGGTCCTGCGAGTGTAGAACGCCCTCCCATTATAGTATACACAGGAACACACAAGAGCTGGAGGTCCTGCGAGTGTAGAACGCCCTCCCATTATAGTACACACACACACACACACACACACACACACACACACACACACAGGGCAGGTAGAAGAGATATCACACACACACACACACACATACACACACACACACACACACACTGGGCAGGTAGAGGAGGTACCAGAGGAACTAGTATTGATTTACCCCCTGCGTCCGCTTACACGGGGGCCTCGCCCCCTCTTCCTCCCTCCCTCCCTCCCGCTTCCCTCCCTCCCTCCCTCCCTCTAACACGGGCTCAAAACTATCTCTCTTTCACACGAGTTATCTCTCTCCCACAAAAGCTCTCTCCCTCATAAAAGCTAACGCTCTCACAAAAGCCATCTCTGTTTTCCCTCGAAAGCTGTCTCACAAAATCTCTCTCTCTCTCTCTCTCTCTCTCTCTCTCTCTCTCTCTCTCTCTCTCTCTCTCTCTCTCTCTCAAAAGTCACACAGTGACACATATCTTCTCGACAACACAAGGATGAGCTTACATACTCACATAATGCCGTGTAAGCTATCATACACACACACACACAAACACACACACACACACACACACACACACACACACACACACACACACGGCAGGTAGAAGAGACATCACACACACACACACACACACTCTGATCAATCAGCACTCATTACTCACACTCTCTAGCCTGCCTCTCTCTCTCTCTCTCTCTCTCTCTCTCTCTCTCTCTCTCTCTCTCTCTCTCTCTCTGCCCACC
>NC_092229.1:13277893-13455393 GCF_036320965.1 Panulirus ornatus
AAGGCCCGTGTTTGTTGAGAGAGAGAGAGAGAGAGAGAGAGAGAGAGAGAGAGAGAGAGAGAGAGAGAGAGAGAGAGAGAGAGAGAGAGAGAGAGAATTTAAGATCTCAAGAGGGATGTGTTTTACGTAACAGTTCGCCAGTGGAGTAAATTGCTACGTCAAATACCAGCTTTAAGCCCCAGCAATACGAACTCTCGTATAATCTACAGAGCCATTATCCCTACCCAGGACACACCAGGACAGAGGTTATTATCCATCAACACTTTATAAGTTAGCGTCGGTATAACTACAACACTTTCCAAGCTACAGTGAGCACTGTACCGTATACAAGTTAGAGCAGAGAACTGAGGGTGAAACTTCCACAGGAGAACGTGTCCGAAACCACTTTTGATACACGACTTAATACCCAACACTTTACGACACTTAAGACTTATCTAAGTGGATTACAGGAGAGTCTCGTCACCTGCAAGTTACCCCCGGACACTTCCTCGTAAGGGCATTACCGGCAACTCCCACCTTACGAGTGACATTAATCCACGCCAGCTGAGGAGTTCCGAATGGGTCTCATTCATGCGAGTGCGATACAAGTCTATGGAGGTCCCAGCCACGCCACAGTCCTCATATCGTACGGTTAAGTGTCCAGTCAGATTACCGTAAGGTTAACTTAGAGGTAAGGGAGTGAGGGGGGGCTGTTATCTAACTCTTCGGTCAGCACCATTCACCTGAGGAGGGAGGTTAGAGCAGGCTGGCTGGAGATCTGGCTGGAGCCCACCTCCACGCAAGCTCGCCCCACAAGACCATGCATTTTTAAACCCTGGCCACACCACACTCCGGCTCTGGGTCTTTGTCTTTGGTCTGCTACATCTCCTCCTCCTCCTCTCTCCTCCTCCTCACAGTCTGGCAGTGTCATTGCACTACGTTCGTGGAAGCCTGCGCCAAAATCTACGGGGACCACAGCAATCTGCAGGCCCCTACAGGCAGGTCCTACGTGGTCAAGCGTCCTAACATACTCAAGTAGGATCCATCCTTCTAAAGATCAGAAACTCTTTTCAAAATCAATACTCACGTTTCCAGAGGTGCTACATGTTAACACCAACACGTACTGATTGTCTCCTGAGGTCTAAGCTCCCATCTGGACACTAGAATGACGATCTAGGTATTCCCTCGTCACGTTCAAAGATATATATTCCAAAGCGATGCGTAATGCTCTAGTATCATATACGCCTTTCTAGATAGCTACGTACGTTCCTAGATATATCTCTAAACAATAATGAAGTTGCTAGAATCACACCCCTGTCTCTAGGAATCCATCCGACCTTTCCAAGTAACTGAATCACTTTGGCCACAAACACAGAACTGAAACTATTTTTCTCTCCCTAAAGAATACTTCAGTAGTTGAAATGACAACTGATTCTCACTTCATTCGTACAAATCACACAAACGGTAAACCAATGATGTGCAAGTGATGAGATATCACCCACATCCACAACCCATACCTAGTACCCACATCCAGTGCCCACACCCAGTACCCACACCCAGTGCCCACATCCAGTGTCCACACCCAGTACCCACACCGTGTCCACACCCAGTACCCACACCCAGTACCCACACCCAGTGCCCACACCCAGTACCCACACCTAGTGCCCACACCCAGTGTCCACACCCAGTATCCATACCGTGTCCACACCCAGTACCCACACCCAGTACCCACACCCAGTGCCCACACCAGTGCCCACATCCAGTACCCACACCCAGTGCCCACATCCAGTGCCCACACCCAGTATCCATACCGTGTCCACACCCAGTACCCACACCCAGTACCCACACCCAGTGTCCACACCCAGTGCCCACATCCAGTACCCACACCCAGTGCCCACACCCAGTACCCACACCGTGTCCACACCCAATACCCACATAAAAGCGGATTATAGTTTACACAGTCACACCCAACACCAGTGCACATAGGCGGTTTATAGTGCCCGCAGGAGCTACACCAGTCACAGCAGTACACCGAGGCGGTTTGAGAGGCGGTTTACAACGACCGCGGGAGTAAAATCACGGCCGTAATCAACCGCAACTCCAACCAATCACAAGACTGAATGACAGACAAGAATCTTATCCGCCAACAGGAGAAAACAACAGCTCCAGTAACGGTAGAGGAACTGTACAGAAGCCCAGTGGAGCCACAACAGGAGCCACTACACAGGAGACTGCGCCAGCGGAAGTAGCACCTCGGTAACTTCAGCTGCTAAATTACCACAGAAATAGCAAAGATAAGATAAAAAATGAATACTGCAAATAAACCCAGAAACAAACACAGAGCAGTAACAAAATTAGGACGCCACAGCACAACAACACCCAGCTTCAAGAACCACCACACCACAACAACACCCAGCTTCAAGAACCACCACAGCACAACAACACCCAGCTTCAAGAACCACCACAGCACAATAACACCCAGCTTCAAGAACCACCACACCACAACACCCAGCTTCAAGATCCACCACACCACAACACCCAGCTTCAAGAACCACCACACCACAACACCCACCTTCAAGAACCACCACAGCACAACAACACCCAGCTTCAAGAACCACCACACCACAACAACACCCAGCTTCAAGAACCACCAAAGCACAACAACATCCAGCTTCAAGATCCACCACACCACAACACCCAGCTTCAAGAACCACCACACCACAACACCCACCTTCAAGAACCACCACACCACAATAACACCCAGCTTCAAGAACCACCACACCACAACACTCAGCTTCAAGAACCACCACACCACAACACCCAGCTTCAAGAACCACCACACCACAACACTCAGCTTCAAGAACCACCACACCACAGCACCCAGCTTCAAGAACCACCACACCACAGCACCCAGCTTCAAGAACCACGACAGCAGGAAGCAGCAGAAGCAGGAGCAGGAGCAGTAATGACCACCCCCACATGACCTAGGCTCCGACAATGGACGCCAACCAATTACCTGTATTGACCACGAAAAACTCAGAGACGTTGTGACCAGCCCGGAGACAATGGACACCCACGGTGTTTGGGGTCCAGGAACTAATTGCCTCTTGCAAGGAATTTATGAAGTCTGTTGGACGTGGATGACCTCCCCCACCACCACCATCCCGCCTACACATCCACCCCAACACAACCCCCTCTTTCCTTGGCTGTCCTCATCCATGTGTGCGAGGTGGATAACCTTCCTTTGTTATCCCTTTGGGTGAGGGGGATGAGCTCCATTTGTTTCTTTTCACCCGTGTGGTTGAGGTAGATGACCACCCTAATTCCCTCCATCCGTGTGAGGTGGATGATGACTTCCCTTGGCTCTCTTCACCCATGTGGATGAGGTAGACGACCATCCTACGTTCCCTCCATCCTTGTGAGGTGGATGACGACTCCCCTCGGCTCTCTTCACCCATGTGGATGAGGTAGACGACCATCCTACGTTCCCTCCATCCTTGTAAAGTGGATGACGACTCCCCTCAGCTCTCTTCACCCATGTAGACGAGGTAGATGACCACCTTAAGTTCCTTCCACCCATGCGAGGTGGATGACGACTTCCCTCGACTCTCCTCATCCATGTGGATGGCGCGGCAGGCAGCAACCGCGGATGACACTCCCGCTTCCATCTCACGTTGCTCTTTCCTTTTTGTTTACGCTCCTTGGTCCCTGTTATTGGCGCTGCTGCCCGGCTTCTGTTGCGGCTGCTGTCCCTATCCTCTGCAGCTGCCGTGCCGCAGCTGCTGTCCCTGCAGCCTGGGCAGCTGGTGACTCCCTCTGCTCCAGCTGCTGCTCCACACACACACACACACACACACACACACACACACACACACATATTGTTGTTGTTTTTTTTTGTGTTTGTTTCATTTGTGTTCTTCCAGAGACCTTGTTCTTTTTTCATGTTCTGGTTTTTGCTACATCTACTGTCGCCAGTGCTCAGCTGTTGTCCATACTGCTGCACCTGCTGCTGCTGCTGCTGCTGGGAGGAGACCAATATGTAAAGGCTGCTCCTCCTCCTACAGCTGTCGACTCTCCTTCTGCTATTGTTTACGTCTACTGCAGTTATGGCTGCTGCCTGCCTGGCGATCTCTCTCTCTTTCTCCAATATCTGCTCCCGATTTGCGACAACGAAGAAGATGAAGAAGAAGAAGAAGAAGAAGAGAAGAATGGAGGAGGAGGAGGAGGAGGAGGAGGAGGAGGAGGAGGAGGAGGAGGAGCAGCAGCAGCAGCAGCAGCAGCAGCAGAAGAAGAAGAAGAAGAAGAAGAAGAAAAGAAGAAGAAAAAGAAGAAGAAAAAGAAGAAAAAGAAGAAAAAGAAGAAGAAAAAGAAGAAGAAGAAGAAAAAGAAGAATGGAGAAGAAGAAGAAGAAGAAGAAGAAGACTTGTGTCCCTTCTCCTGCGGGCCAAAAGAACAACGTGTACAACATGTTGGCCGGTAACATCAAGCCAGACAGGGTGGAGGATGAGTGCTTGTCTTGACTCGACGAGGAGGCGGTGGCACTCAAGGCTTCGAAACCCGGGAATTGATGGTCATCCACATTCCTGCTGGCGAGGAGGAGGAAGAGGAGGAGGAGGAGGAGGAGGGCTGGGCTTGGCTGGGCTGGGGAGGTTCGGCCTCACCCGTCTTACACATCTGGGGGAGGAGGGGAGATGGTTGTGTGCACTTGTTATACACTAGAGCGAATGATGGAGTTTCGTGCCTCCAACACGAGCGATCACCATCACCAACAACAGTGCCACCCAGCACCCTTCTCCAACAACACCATCACCAACAACAATGACCATCACCAACACCATCCTCACATGCTTCAACATCGTCCATAGACCTCCAGATCCCCCGTTCGACGCTCCCCGAGTCTCGAACCCCGGTCCTCCGGTTAATGCTGGTGATGGGGGGCGATCCGACCCGACCCGACTAGCCACATCCCGACACCAGGCACTTACCCCCCCCCCCCCCACACACACACACACAGGAAGCCCTACCACTTCACAATGACTCATCCCAACCCCCACTGACCACCCCCTCCGTGTTTGGGATGGGTGACGGTCCCTACTAGCCATAGGAGATAACTTTTCCTGGTTGACTTGTCGTGTTAACCGGGCACCGACCTTGGTCGACCACTGGCCGACTGGTGCCTGCCAGACTCCCTCCCCATACACACACACACACACACACACACACACACACTCCCATCTAAGCCTCCGTCCTCCTCCCACAGTAATTATCTCCCTCCCATTACCAGCGACAGAGAAGAATTCCCCTAATTACCTGACCAGTGACCCGTCGTTTTCTATGGGGCTGTTTGTTATCCGCATTTTCTAGTTTTCTGTAAGAACGGCAGCGGCACTTCCTCGTTTTCTGTGGAGCCTTGAACCCCCATTCCTCGTTTTCTGTGAGGAACAATATTCGCAATTCCTCGTATTCTGTTGGGACTTTATCCTGATATTCATACATCACAGTTTCCATAGTTAATATACGAGCAATAATAACATGTTTTCAATAATATATATATATATATATATATATATATATATATATATATATATATATATATATATATATATATATATATATATATATTATTGAAAACATGTTATTATTGCTCGTATATTAACTATGGAAACTGTGATGTATATTATGTATATTATGTATATTATCGAGGATGTAAGGCATGTGTACGTGTAGGAAGAGAGGAAAGTGATTGGTTCTCAGTGAATGTAGGTTTGCGGCAGGGGTGTGTGATGTCTCCATGGTTGTTTAATTTGTTTATGGATGGGGTTGTAAAGGAGGTAAATGCAAGAGTCCTGGAAAGAGGGGCAAGTATGAAGTCTGTTGGGGATGAGAGAGCTTGGGAAGTGAGTCAATTGTTGTTCGCTGATGATACAGCGCTGGTGGCTGATTCATGTGAGAAACTGCAGAAGCTGGTGACGGAGTTTGGTAAAGTGTGTGGAAGAAGAAAGTTGAGAGTAAATGTGAATAAGAGCAAGGTTATTAGGTACAGTAGGGGTGAGGGTCAAGTCAATTGGGAGGTGAGTTTGAATGGAGAAAAACTGGAGGAAGTGAAGTGTTTTAGATATCTGGGAGTGGATCTGTCAGCGGATGGAACCATGGAAGCGGAAGTGGATCATAGGGTGGGGGAGGGGGCGAAAATTTTGGGAGCCTTGAAAAATGTGTGGAAGTCGAGAACATTATCTCGGAAAGCAAAAATGGGTATGTTTGAGGGAATAGTGGTTCCAACAATGCTGTATGGTTGCGAGGCGTGGGCTATGGATAGAGATGTGCGCAGGAGGATGGATGTGCTGGAAATGAGATGTTTGAGGACAATGTGTGGTGTGAGGTGGTTTGATCGAGTAAGTAACGTAAGGGTAAGAGAGATGTGTGGAAATAAAAAGAGCGTGGTTGAGAGAGCAGAAGAGGGTGTTTTGAAATGGTTTGGGCACATGGAGAGAATGAGTGAGGAGAGATTGACCAAGAGGATATATGTGTCGGAGGTGGAGGGAACGAGGAGAAGAGGGAGACCAAATTGGAGGTGGAAAGATGGAGTGAAAAAGATTTTGTGTGATCGGGGCCTGAACATGCAGGAGGGTGAAAGGAGGGCAAGAAATAGAGTGAATTGGAGTCATGTGGTATACAGGGGTTGACGTGCTGTCAGTGGATTGAAGCAAGGCATGTGAAGCGTCTGGGGTAAACCATGGAAAGCTGTGTAGGTATGTATATTTGCGTGTGTGGACGTGTGTATGTACATGTGTATGGGGGGGGGGGGGTTGGGCCATTTCTTTCGTCTGTTTCCTTGCGCTACCTCGCAAACGCGGGAGACAGCGACAAAGTATAAAAAAAAAAAAAAATATATATATATATATATATATATATATATATATATATATATATAATGTTCCTATGGGTCCAGTGTGACATGAAACACAGTAAGTCCCCAAGTGCAGTTTCGTGTAATAATCACATCATCAGGGGAGATACAACAAGGAAATATCACAGTCAGTTGATATACGACAAAAAGACGTAGCTAGGACGCCATTTGGTATATATATACACAATATACATCACACACTAAAGTATCACTGTGGCTTATACATAATAATGCACCTTTGGTTATCATCACATCACTTAATGTTCTCCCCCTATCTACCTTCCTACCATCATTACGTATACATCATACATGACATACATACATATTGACACATACATATTCCCTCTATAACTTCGATAACGTGACACATCAGACTCTTTTTTTCTCTCTCTCTCTCTCTCTCTCTCTCTCTCTCTCTCTCTCTCTCTCTCTCTCTCTCTCTCTCTCTCTCCTTACTCGCCCTCCTCCACTCCCTCCATCTTTTAAGTGACAGTCCAATTCCCTCCTAATCTACCGGCCCTTCCTTCACGCCCGTCCCCTGATTGGCACTCATATTCAGGGCCAGTCACAGGGGCGGCACTCTCTCTCTCTCTCTCTCTCTCTCTCTCTCTCTCTCTCTCTCTCTCTCTCTCTCTCTCTCTCTCTCTCTCTCTCTCTCTCTCTCCGCCTCTACAGGCAGGCACATCCGCCACTCCGCACTTCACTTCCAATTGGCACCTCCCCCACCACACCAAGGGCCTGCTACGACGCCCCCTCTACCCTACCCTTCTTTCCCCCTTCCTTCTACCCCCACCTCATCTCCCCTAATCCTTCCCTCCCCCTCACTTGACGCCAATTCTCAGCACCTCACCCACCACACCACCACCACCGCCGACCACCGACTCCCCCCGACCACCGTGCCACTTCCTCCTGTATCGGGGGGGTCTCGGTGGGGCGCACGCAGAGGGGGTGGGAGGTAGGTTTGTCTTCCCTTCCCCCCCTCACCTCCTCCTCCTATTGGAAACCCACACTTTATCTATAGCTTCCGCCAAAACCGTTATCGGAAGCACCGCACATTAAACCCCGGAAACCTTACCTCTTTTATCAAGAAACTAATTTCCATCGGTTTCTATTAAGGACCATTTACCAGGCACGATTAAAAGTTCGGGTTTACCTATTAACCGGAAAAATGAGGACTATTTCCCTCTCTAATTCATCCACAATCTTTATGATTGTTTCGACGCTCCTCTTCTTAATACGTTTATCGTTTACGTAATAGTTACCATAAAATCGTTACAGTCTTTGTTTCTTTCCGTCAAGCGACGAATTCATGTAAATTTCTGTTGCCAGTGAGCTTCGTTCGCATGTTTCGCACGACACGTGACGCCACCGCAAGTATCGGATCTGAGAATCTTACGAAGTTTGGTTTCGGAAACCTCGTTCGGGCGAGCGCGCTTGTTAGTACGCACTCTGGGAGGTGTTAGCCCCCGCTACGTGTGGAGGTAGTTAGGTAGTTAGGTCAAGATAGCGTACAGGACACGTTCGGACAAGCTTGAGTATATTGTACTGGTTTAAAGATGGGGTCAACTCACTCACGTTCGCGCACATTCGGACGATTTTGGCTCATCTTCCTGGCCTGCGGTGTGGCGGACCTGGGTGTTGGGCGAGGTGAGGAGGACCAGCGGTGGTGTGCAAACCTCCTGCATCTCGTCTGTATCATCAACCTCTCCTTTCACACACACACACACACACACACACACACAGTCTTCCCTGCTCCCTCACTGGCTACACTACAATGCTTTTTCTGTCCTTTCTGTGTCGCCCTGCACCACCATAACGCTCATGTACGCAGAATATCTTCTTCTTAATCTCTTAATTCTTTCTACAGGATCCGAGCGAGGCCGCGTCCACCTTCTGGGCTGGGCGACCAAAGGGCTTGTTGTCTCTCGTGACAACGCCGGACTATATTATTATACTCGTGACACTCTCATCAGAGCCTTATAGAAAACGAAGTTCTTTTAATCATACCGTTAATAATGACTTCACTGCCTTGCCTAATGACAGAATATGACATCCATTTTAACTATGTTACCATGTATTATGTTTATACTTAATCAAAGCACCGATGACCACACGCTTATCTTGACTAAGCTACCACAGATAAGCTTGTATTCCAACAGATTTTTTTCCTTCCTCTTTTCATTAGTGTGTAAAAGTAACTGATGAAAACTTGAGGTTCCAGGTATCACAAGCTCTTAGTAATTCGACAGAACAGACTTAACACCATCTCCAACAATTCCCTATGGCTGAGGTGGACCCACGGGGCATTTTTCAGAGGAGGAGGAGGAGAGAGGAGGAGAAGAGGAGGAGGATTCGAACCCCTTACTACACTGCTGTTGTAGTTTAAAGATTTCCCAGGACTGAGCCAGGCGAGGGAGGAGGTGGTGGAGACTCTTGTACTCACACGACCCGTCCCTATACCTCCCCTCACTGACCCACTCTTGAGACGTGTGTGTTGACCCACTCTTTTAAGACGTGTCTACCACCAACCCCTCGACCACTGAGCCACCGTCTGACGAAGCTGCAACCATAGCGGACATCGCAACAGCAATGGCAGCCACACGGGAAGACCTGCACGAGAAATCTTCAGCCCTTAAAGACGAGACATACCAGAAAACTGTCCTCAACAAAGGGAAGAAAGACTATCATTCACGAAAACGGGGAGCGAGTGGCGAGGGCCCCCCGAGCAGCGGTAGAGAGTGAGGCTTGTGTGGATCACGGGCTACAGCGAGGGGAGGAATCATCCGTGAGAAACACCGGGATCAATAGTCATTAACAGGGTCCAAAACCTGGGAATTTGTCCCCCATACTCTGCCTCACAGACCTGGGTAATTACTTGCCTCGACGCCTCCCGGAAACACCTACCTGCCTCACATTCAACCTTAGTGTCTCTGTCTGTCTTTCCGTAGTTTTGATCTGTCTCTGGCGTAAACCTCAGCTGATCTTCGCCTCCTTATCGGGACGTTCTTCATGGCGTGTGTCTCACGGCATCATGCATTTGCGTCGCTGCAGACCTCAACATTTATTTGATAACGTTTATCTGTCTTTCTAACGCCTCTCTGTCACGCTTCCAAACACCTGTTATTGAACGGAGGGAGCGCAGGTGTTTTTAATCATTCGGCCGCGTCTGTTTTTGTAAGCACTATTTCCATACCAGTACGTGTTACCTGGTAACTCACTCTCGGTGCCAAATCACATCTTTCAACCCCTCATGATAAAGACTGTGTGTACACAGAGCAATGATGGCCAGGTAGGAGAACACAATCCAACAGATTGCTATTCCACGAGAGAGACAGACTGTGGTACATATTATTCTTAAAAGAGCACCGACGCAGCTCGCAAGCGGGCCTCAGCCTTCCAACCTCATCAACGAGGAACTCCTCTCACAGGCGGAGACAAAGCCTCGGTGATATATCTGACTGCAAACACGGCCGCCCAGATGAACCAGTACTGGTGTCCTGAGCCACAGAAACATCACCACCCAATAGGGGGTCCTCCGCCTCTCTCCCTCTCTCTCTCGTGGCGATAAGATGATTGCGGGGCTTATCACCCACGACAGAAGACCCTCCGCTGGATGACGCTACTGGAATCACCCACGTCCTACCATTACAGTCCAGCTGATGTACACGTCTGTTCGTAGGCTGGTGGAGGCGCCACTGGCTGGAGTCGGTGAGCAGCGAAGATGAGATTTAGGTGGTGACACGCGCAGTCCTCCGGGTCATCTCTGACACCTGCGGCCACTCCGACTCTACAGCAAAGGTGCCTAACGAGAGGTGGTCAGCTACACAGGATCGTAATGCATTGCTCAGACACCTACGATTGGCGCGATTTACCTACAAACCCCTGATTGGCTCGTTTCTGAGAGAGAGAGACCTCTAATTGGCTTGTTTCTGCTAGAGACCCCTGACTGGCTCGTTTCAGCGAGAGACCTACAATTGGCTCGTTGTAACTAGAGACCTCGGATCTTGCTCGCTTCAGCTAAAAACCCCAGACTGGCTCGTCCAGCGAGAGACCCCTGACCAGACAGTTTCAGCGAGAGATCTCTGATTGGTTCGTTTCAGCGAGAGACCCCTGACTGGCTCGTTTGAGTCAGAGCCCCGAGACTGGCTCGCTACACACACACACACACACACACACACACACACACACACACACACACACACACACACACACACTGATGTTTAGTACATCTTTAATGATGAACCTCACTGACTCGCTCTGAGTGGAGACCTGCAACCGACCCAGGGCTAGTGGCCGGGCCGGTCCACTCCTGCAGCAGACCCCCATTCCCTACCTAGTCCATCTTGAGGGGGCGCGGCGCAAACCGTAAACCTGACCTCATTCATCCGATAATCGGTTACCGGTCGCGAATTCTCCTCTTTTTTTTTTCACATCCGAGCGTCTCAGCGAATCACCCGCGAACTAAATATAATGCCACGCGAATAAACCCTTTTCATCATCCGGCATTCCATCTCCGACTACCTTCCGCCCGCCGCCGTACAATCGCGAATTACCTCATCCGACCCACTACCACGCAGGTGGCGAGTCGATCACCCTCACCTCCTCTGGTAGATTAATGGCACAAGAAGAAGACGACGGCCACTTCCCCAGCCAGCCGCCGCCGCCCGAACCCAAAGGCAGTCGCCCCCTCGAAGACACTATACCAAGGAGAAGGAGATATCTCCATGAATCACACACACACACACCAGAGAGAGAGTGAGAGAGAGAGAGAGAGAGAGAGAGAGAGAGAGAGAGAGAGAGAGAGAGAGAGAGAGAGAGAGAGAAGAGAGAGGCGCCACAGCCCCACACTGACCTCCCGCCTGACGAATAAATGAGAGGTTAAAGGTCACATCTCGCACGACCAGCTATATATAAATACATTTGGAAAACCCGAAGCGGACGATGCTAAAAGCGAAAGGCTCTTGTCTCTATATAAACCCAGAATAACAGAGATACGAGAACACATTGGCCCCGGTACTAATACTGGTGATATGAGGCGGTATCTAACAGGATACACTCTGTGAGGTACACACTGTGAGGTACACATTGTGAGGTACACATTGTGAGGTACACATTGTGAGGTACACATTGTGAGGTACACACTGTGAGGTACACACTGTGAGGTACACACAGTGAGGTACACACTGTGAGGTGCACATTGTGAGGTACACACTGTGAGGTACACATTGTGAGGTACACATTGTGAGGTACACACTGTGAGGTACACACTGTGAGGTACACACAGTGAGGTACACACTGTGAGGTGCACATTGTGAGGTACACACTGTGAGGTACACACTGTGAGGTACACACAGTGAGGTACACATTGTGAGGTACACATTGTGAGGTACACATTGTGAGGTACACATTGTGAGGTACACATTGTGAGGTACACACTGTGAGGTACACACTGTGAGGTACACACTGTGAGGTACACACTGTGAGGTACACACTGTGAGGTAATGTCTGGTATTAAAGGGTTGGAGACACAGGTCAATTATCCCCTGAACCAGAGTAGTTCACGCTAACACCATGAAGTGACGGTCTTTCTTGTCATGAGGATATGACACCGACGATGAAGACATGACTGTCATACCCTGGTCATAGGGACATGACACCTACACCAGGTCGAGATGTGACCTTGGTCATAGGGGCATAACAGGTCACCATGACATGACTGCCAATGATGAACATGAGGCCATAGTACTCACCTCCCATGACGTGCGAGTCCCTCCATACGCAGCGTATCATAAACCTGATTCCCTCCACACGCAGCGTACCATAAACCCGACTCCCTCCATACGCAGCGTACCATAAACCCGACTCCCTCCATACGCAGCGTATCATAAACCCGACTCCCTCCATACGCAGCGTATCATAAACCCGACTCCCTCCAGACGCAACGTACCATAAACCCGACTCCCTCCATACGCAACGTACCATAAACCCGACTCCCTCCATACACAACGTACCATAAACCAGATTCCCTGCATACGCAGCGTATCGCACACCCATCATGATATACACGCATTAGAGACACAAAGACTGAGAGAAACAAAGAAAAATAAACTAAGCGGAGTTATTCGCTTTAACACACACGTCTGACCGGCATGACCTAACCCACTCGCGAGGTAATCCCGCCCAAATCATTGCCTTCACCACAACACGAGGACACAAATCTAATCCTTCAGCGACACAGGACAGTTGGTACGGTCCAGGATCCTCCTCCTCAACCTCATCATTAGGTGAGGACAGTTCCTCCTCCTCCTCCTCCTCCTCAACCTCATCATTAGGTGAGGACAGTTCCTCCTCCTCCTCCTCCTCCTCCTCAACCTCATCATCAGGTGAGGACTGGCGCAGTAATGTATGCAGGGCTTGAATGTTCTAACCCACTACTACGACGGATATACAGAGCCAAAAAAAAAAGACAAGAACATCAAGATTAACAATCGCATCGCGGACGAGAACGACCCTTGCATTCAACCCGTTTTATCAAAACAGTCGCTGATGTTCCGCATTTAAAAGAATCTTCGAAAAATTTCGTTAAACGCGTTAAACGAAGTGGAATATATATATATATATATATATATATATATATATATATATATATATATATATATATATATATATATATATATATCATTCCGTGGCCGCTCCACTTGGCACAATTGCTCAATTGTTCGCTGTTCGCCTGTTACGTCACACGCTGATGCCTGCCTCCTGGTGGAACTCTCCGCCTTCCACGCTGCTCCGCTCAAATGAGCGAATCAAGCTGACACTTTAGCGACCTGCGTGTCCGTGTGTGTGTGTGTGTGTGTGTGTGTGTGTGTGTGTGTGTGTGTGTGTGTGTGTGTGCAACTCTCCATTTAATCAAGAATAAGCACTTTAGCGATTTCACTCTCTCGACTGCACTCTATTCTTTTAAAATACCAAACAACAGACTGATACAAGTACATTTTGGATATTTTCCTGATGTACACATTTAATTAAACCTTAACCAGGATTGCTTTCACTCAGATCTAATATGTAAATGTAATTAAACTCTGGTTTTGCTTAAACTACCCACAGGATGACGGTATCTGAAGTATTCATACGTATGGCTCAGTATGACACCGAATCGTCATGGGATGACCAGCTGGTTAGCCAGTAGGCGATGCGTCATGGAATTATCTTGTTCCATTACTATATGCTATGATGTTGCCCTGTGGCTCAATCAAGATACGAAGAGGTGCAGACATGAAGCAAATCCCTTTTCAGTATCTAAATCTCCCCATATATATGTACATATATATATATATATATATATATATATATATATATATATATATATATATATATATATATATATATATATATAATCCCTAGGGATAGGGGAGAAAGAATACTCCCCACGCATTCCCTACGTGTCGTAGAAGGCGACTAAAAGGTGTGGGAGCGGGAGACTGGAAATCCTTCCCTCCAGTTTGTACTTTTCCAGAAGAGAGAAGGAACAGAGAAGGGGGCCAAGTGAGGATTTTCTCCTCTAAGACTCAGACCTCTGTTCTTGACGTTACCTGGCTAACGCGGGAAATGGCGAATGTGTGTGTGTGTGTGTGTGTGTGTGTGTGTGTGTGTGTGTGTAAAATGTATATATACCGCGATTGAGAAGTGACCTTTGACGAGGCTGCATCCCTACGAGTATACTCCCACCAAAGAACTTGTTTTTCTAAAGGAGCTTACATTTCCCTGCTTCTGGAAGTAGTGCAGACCTGGGCTACTGGAAGCTTTACTAAGGCCCTGGGCAACACTAGGACTTTCCCGTAAGAAATGGTCGTAGGATAATTATGAGTACATATATACATACATATATATACCCTGGCCTTTTTCTTCTTTTTCTCTTTTCTTTTTTTTCTTTGGTCCTATCTAAACTTACTGTAAGAACGGGCCAACGTAAAAGCAACAGCGATTCTTGATAACATTCTTATCTTACGTACAAGATAAGGGCTTCTTCACTTATGGTTATCACAAACGGGGGGTGGAAGGTGGGAGTGTGTGTGGAGGTGGGGAAGCGAAAATTGATTCAACGAGAGAGCGTCCATCTCTTCTCGTCTCCACTCGGACGACCACCAGTTGCAGCCAACACGACAACAAGATCGTCACCAGAGATCGACCATCACAGCTACGCGGTACACATGGCTGTCCTCCGCCGCACCCAGCCTTCTCCTGCGTACTGATCACTACCGACACACGAACTTACCTCTCTCTCTCTCTCTCTCTCTCTCTCTCTCTCTCTCTCTCTCTCTCTCTCTCTGGACACCAGCCATAAGGAGGTCTCCTTGTGAGTGGAAGGAGGGGCACGTTCGTGAGGGGGGTGGGTGGGGGGGGCTGCGTTCGTGTATGCGTGTGTGTGTGTGTGTGAATGGAAGGGTTGCACGTTCGTGTAGGAGTGGGTGAGGGGCCGCGTTCGTGTGTGTGAGTGGAAGGGATAGCATTCGTGTGGGCTTCATGCGCTCTCTATGCAAATGTCGTAAAAACAAGATGAGATAAAGACCGTCATGACCTTACCAGTAGTGGCAATGAGGGGCCGCCACCACACGGGCGGAAGGTAAGGTCCACCAAGGAGGGAAGGTGGGTACCTCCACGGTCACGTACACACACGGGCGGCGATGACCACGGTGGCTCCTGCTACCTTGGTAGTGCGGTGGCTACCAAGCAGGCCGCGACCTACGGAACCCCACCTTCAACGCCCCTGCCCCACGCTCACACACAACCCTCCTCCTCCAACCACCCTCCACCTCCTCCTCCTCCAACCACCGCATCCTCCTCCTCCTCCAACCACCGCATCCTCCTCCTCCTCCTCCTCCTCCAACCACCGCATCCTCCTCCTCCTCCTCCTCTAACCACCGCATCCTCCTCCTCCTCCTCCTCTAACCACCGCATCCTCCTCCTCCTCCTCCTCCAACCACCGCATCCTCCTCCTCCTCCTCCTCTAACCATCGCATCCTCCTCCTCCTCCTCCAACCTCTTCAGTACCAATTACACCTCCCAATTTACCTACACCAGGTGGCGTTCCGGTGAACACAACTGTCTGATCCCTTTCCCTCCCTCTTCCTGAAACACGACACTTTAATCCCAGTGTGAAAACCAACTCTCTCTCTCTCTCTCTCTCTCTCTCTCTCTCTCTCTCTGGCATTACCTCATCTCCCTCCCCTCCATCCCCTTTAACACGTACCGAGTAGAATTTAAATGTCCAAGCCTTCCCTTCCTCCTGTCCTCCTCCTCCTCCTCCCCCAACTACATTCTGAATCCCCCCACCCCCCTCCCCTCCCACTCATTTTCCAACCAGTTAGATAAAGACATTATGATCCACCAGGATGCCTACATCACCCCCCCCTCCCCCCTCCCAAACACACAAACACACACACACACACACACACACACACACACACACACACACACACAAGCTCCTCCAAGCTGCTCCTGCTAATTATAGCAGTATTTTCAAAAGGCAGCGGAAGAGGACACGGGATTTAAACCCTCAGGAACTACAACAATGGCTGGCGTCATCAGCCATCGCGTTTCAATACACAGCGTCCAGAGTGGGAGAAAAACAATCAATACGATTTATTCACGTTCATAACATCTGCCACACACACACACACACACACACACACACACACACACACACACACGTATTCCCTGCGTGTCGTAAAAGGCGACTAAAAGGGGAGGGAGCGGGGGGGCTGGAAATCCTTCCCTCCAGTTTTTACTTTTTTAAGAGAAGAAACAGAGGAGGGGGCCAAGTGAGGATATTCCCTCTAAGGCTCATACAGTAGAAGCAGTGAAATAAGTCACTGGTGAAACTGTATAAAGTACAGATGGACCAATCATACAGTAGGAGCAGTGAAAGTAACCACTGGTGGACCTGTCCAGAGTAGCGATGGACCAACATGGAGGCCAGTGGACTCCGTCTCCTGAGCAGTGACGGTAAAGCAAAACAACACACTGACCTCTCCTTGAGGCCAGCCCATCACGGCCAAGGCAGGAGGAGACTCCACTAGTGATGGGGGGGGGAGGGGGAGAGGCACTACAGGACGGTGGGGTATGGGTGGTAGAGGGTGTTGAAGTAGGGGTGGAGAGGCACCATAGTTAAGGGAAGGGGGAAGGCTCATGGTGCAGGAAATAACTGTAAAGAGATGTGGCCACGAGAGAATGCTGTGAAAGAAGAGGGATTATAATGTGAGAGAGAGAGAGAGAGAGAGAGAGAGAGAGAGAGAGAGAGAGAGAGAGAGAGAGAGAGAGAGAGAGAGAGAGAGAGAGGAAAATGAAGATGACAACTCACCCTGGCCACCTCGACAGGCATAACGAAAGAAAAGAATGAAAAAAAAAGGTAAACAGAAAAAAATATATGACATACGACAGAGTCTAAGACCAAGCGATGTATAGAACGCAAAATACACATGGTGTCAAGGACAGGGACAGGTGTCTGCAGGTGTCAAGGACAGAGACAGGTGTCTGCAGGTGTCAAGGACAGAGACAGGTGTCTGCAGGTGTCAAGGATAGGGACAGGTGTCTCCAAGTGTCAAGGACAGTGACAGGTGTCTTCAGGTGTCAAGGACAGGGACAGGTGACTGCAGATGTCAAGGACAGTGACAGGTGTCTTCAGGTGTCAAGGACAGGGACAGGTGACTGCAGATGTCAAGGACAGGGACAAGTATCTGCAGGTGTCAAGGACAGGGACAGGTGCCTATAGGTGGTGAGAGAATAGTGACGATGTCGAAGCCTTATGTGGGGGCAATGTTGACATGAGCAGGTACAGGAGCCATGGCGACCAGCAGAAGACGAATGAGGGACACAAGGAAACAATCAGTGATTAGGGAAAGACACAGGAAGAGAAGCAAGAAAGAAGAGGAGGAGGAGGGATAGCAGAAGAAGAAGAAGAAGAAGAAGAAGAAGAAGAAGAAGAAGAAGAAGAAGAGAGAGGAGGAGGAGGAGGAGGAGGAAAGGGAGGAGGAAAAGGACGAAGGCGAGAGACACGTAGAAATAACTTCTGGGTCACTGGTTTTTAAGGATGACGCCGAGAAGAGAAGAAGAAGAACTGGAGCAAAATATTGGGAAAGTGACGGAACCTGAACTGGAAAGTGAGGAGACGTGTGCGTGCGGAAGTATTGGCGGAGGCGAGGCTGCGACACATAGAACCTGGAAACAGTCAGACGTATATATATATCAAAAGCCAATGGGGGGAAAAGACGTACAGCAGAAACCATAAAAAGTAAAGGAAGAAGTAGTAATTAAAACAGGGATCATAACGAGGGAAGGCGGTGGAAGAGAAGGAGAGGGAGATGCTGAAGAGCTCAAGGATTACAAACGATGAAGAAGGGAGTCGAGGGGAGCAACGTGGGAGACGAGGGCGGCCCTACAGGACCAGCGATCCCACCCACCACAGCTCTTAGATAAAGAGGTTTGACGGCGGCCGCCTCTGAGGGAGTGTTTACGAGCCGGTGATAACAGCAGCTCTGCTCTCCTAATCCTACAGACCTGCCTTCCTCCTCCTCCCTCCTTCCTCCTCCTACTGCAGCAGCAGATGCTCTCTCTCTCTCTCTCTCTCTCTCTCTCTCTCTCTCTCTCTCTCTCTCTCTCTCTCTCTCTCTCTCCCCTCCCAAGAGGCTTCGGCATCCGCCTCTCACGACTGGCCTGACTCCAAGGCTGGATTGTCTCCTCCAACTCCTGTGAATCTCTCAATATCCACTGCTAAGTTCTCTCCTCCAGCCGTCTGGTGCCGTCCAACTGTAAGGCTAAACAGTCTCCTCCAGCCGCTGGTGTGATCGAACTCCACACACACACACACACACACACACACAGTTCTGGACGACGACTCCACCGCTGCTTAGTACACAGTCCTCTTCCATCATCGTTACTCTACAGTGTGGAGCAACTTCGTCGACATTAGACGATCGGAGACGGACACCAGTTGATCCACCCACCATCACAACATGTATAAGGCCAAAAGGATCCACCATATATGTATATATCGTTCCGTAAACAGGATCAGTAGACACCTTGTTCTCTTCTACGGCAAAGGCTCAGCTGGGGTTAAGAGACACTCAGGGGAGTTTGTCCTTTCAGCCGACGCTAAACATACAAACTTGTTACTCTCACCCTCAGCAACACTAGGTGTCTGAATGCTGTGAGGTGAAATGATTTCAAAGATAATTCCCATCAAAATACATGTGTGTCCTTAAAGGTATCTTACATTCGCTTACTGTAAATAGCCGACCTATAATGTAGCTTTTCATGTAATTCAGTCATTGTGATCCAGTCCTTAAGAGACCAAACTGTGAGCTGTGTCCTGTGTTACCATCCACAAGTAAGGATACACGATAAATTCGCCTCTCATGCAGCCAAATTGAACCGCAATTTTCACCTCCACGTTTTCTCATTCTCAACTCACACTATCAGCCTCCAGCTGACCCTAACATCATCAGCTGAGCCTTCGCGCCTCCAGCTGGCCACCACACCACAAGAGATTACGGCCGAGTGGTCTCTACCTTATCAGTCTTAGGGTCCGGTGGGTGGTGGAGGTGTTGCAGGGGATGAAGACCCGCGAAGGAACCATGAGTGGAGAAGAGAAAGAAGAGAATGAGTGGATGAGCCATAAGAATGGTTGGAATAGACAACAAACGGAAAGGAGAGTGATGGTTGGAAAAGACAGAGTAATGGGTGGAAAGAGACATAGGGAAGAAGAAAAGGACATATGAATGAATCAAAACGATTACTTGGGATGAAGGAGGAACGTAAAGCGTGGAAACATGAAGTGCGAACGTCAGGAGGAACAAAACGATGCACAAGTGTTCCTCGGGACTCCCTCCAGCAGGTCACTGTAAACACCGGAACGTAAACACTAACCACATGAAGGACCACAGCCGTGGTGATGTAAACACACACACACACACACACACACACACACACACAGAGCAAGATGAGTAGTTTCCAATGATAGCCACTAGAGCACGGCCTCTGAGCACGACGATACGACCCTTGAGCACGACGGCACGACCCTTAAGTACGACGGCACGACCCTTAAGCACGACGGCACGACCTTTGAGCTCACATGATGGCCTAGCCTTCAACCACAGACTTAAAGGGTCAGGTCAAAGACCAGGGTCATCATATCCCAGGGTCGTGATCAAGAAGCCCTTCACACAGGGCACAGATTCCCTCTTCCCTGGCTAGAGGCACCTCAAGGGGATCACAGCCACTGGCACGCCGCGCCACCGAGGCAGGAGGAGGAGGAGCAGCAGCAGCAGCAGCACACAGGGAGGCGGGTGTGGTCCAGTGTCCATTCCTCATGGTACGTCACACCTTGTGTACAATACCCACACCTTCCCCTGACACGAGCCCTCTCTGGCCAACTCCTCACCTTCCTCGCTGCCTCTCCACCTACTTCCTTTACCACCCTGCCTCCTCAAGCCATGTAACCTATACCCATGCTAATTAAAATCAAATGCTGGAGGCGGGCTGAGGCCCGGCGCTCTCCACAGCATTAGCTGCGACACTGAATATATTTGTATCCTAAACTCAACAACAACAAAAAATAACAACAAATACACTCTCTTATATCACTTGCGGTCCTGGGATGCAACAACAGCTGGAGATCGACTGCAGGAGACACGGGGTGGACCACCGTAACTCCAGCCAGTCACACAGAGAAGTTCATAATCGTTAAAGAGGAAAAAAAAATTGTTGAAAAGGTTGTGATGCATTTTTCAAGATCTAGGCAACAGAGGCAGTATAATGCAGATATCTTTTTTTTCTTCAAGATTCGTACATCGAATGGAAGTAATTTGAATTCCTGAAAACTCGGAAAACAGATTAGAAAATGCAGTACAATATGATAATCTGGACGTGCTATGAATGCCAGTTTGTGTACATACGAGTACGCACACACGATACACCAAACATCATTTTGGGAAGAAAAAAAAGATAATTGTGCGCATGGTACCGTCTGTAGGAGAACTTATCAATAATCATTAGTCTATACTCACCGCACGACACAAAATATTCTGACTTCCTGATAGTGACTGACGAATCAGAGAGAGAGAGAGAGAGAGAGAGAGAGAGAGAGAGAGAGAGAGAGAGAGATGCGCCTGGCTTGTTCGCGAGAGAGAGAGAGAGAGAGAGAGAGAGAGAGAGAGAGAGAGAGAGAGAGAGAGAGAGAGAGAGATGCGCCTGGCTTGTTCGCGAGAGAGAGAGAGAGAGAGAGAGAGAGAGAGAGAGAGAGAGAAAGAGGTTTTTTTTAAAGGCCTTACTAGATGCAGGACGTTTTACTTCAAGAGTGTCAGCGACAGATGCAAACGCCTTTGAGCAAAACCTCGGACAAGAGTGAGAGATGTCAGGAGCGAGCGAGTTAAATGAGAGAGACTTTACCCGTGATGAAGGCAGGTCTGGCAGGGGATGAGGATGGGGGGGTTGTCATAATTAAGCCGACGTCAGTGGCGTGTTCTGCTGTGAGTCACAGACAGATAGAGAGCCAATGAGAGACATACTTCGCCATTATTTGGAGGACAGATTTAAAACTAGTATACTAACAGGATATATATATATATATATATATATATATATATATATATATATATATATATATATATATATATATATACAAACGAGTAATTGACAGACTTCAGCGAGAGTTTGGGAGGCCACAGTCGACCGGATCGCCCACCCTTTTCGTGAAGTGGGTCAGCACCACATCCCCAGGCCCAGTTAGCGACAGATCTAAGGCCGCTCCTGGATGACGACCAGTCTCCAACTTTGCCCCTCGAGGGGGGCCCGATGCTCTAAAGGATCAACCGGGGGCGACGTGTGAGGCACTCATGATGTGCTGGAGCTTCGACACCCACTCACCACCCTCAAAAAAAAAAAAAAAAAAAAATCATGAGGAACCGGGTCATCATGCTGGAAGGGCGTCTCGTGTAGGGGGGCGGAAGAGAGAGAGAGAGAGAGAGAGAGAGAGAGAGAGAGAGAGAGAGAGGGAAGAGAGAGAATTTCTTCGTTCTGAACGAGGGGGGGGGAGCGGAAGCAGACCAGAACGCGGGCAGTGGGGTTAAGATGGCACATGACACTCACGAAATTTGAGAAAAAAAAAAAGAAAAAAAAAATAGGGTCGCATAGGAACCCTGAGGCAGGAGGAATTACCTTAAAGGAACGTACGAACGTACGAAGAATAATGGAAAAAAAATAAAAAGTCGAACGAAAAAGGTAAGGCAGGAAATTCCATGTCGATTGACGCCAAGTCTCGGAAAGCTTTAGGTAGCGATCGTGTGGGTCTTCAAGCAACCTGACTCGCATTCCTAACGCCACGAACACCCTGACGAAGGACCCTGCCCGTGTAGAACTCTCACTCAGCCTCTGCTGTACCACGATGGCATGGCAGAAACTACTGTATTTATAGCACCCCGCCAATGTTCAGCTTCATCTACCAACCTTAAAAAACATTCTAAATACATTGTACACCCTCACGCTGGGAGTAACCCGTGATCTGCACACTTTCATCTTTTGTTTTTCATGTTAGATGAGACGGCACGGCCAGCTGAGGCCCTAATTAAGGCCATCCCATTAACGCTATATATATATATATATATATATATATATATATATATATATATATATATATATATATATATATATATATATATATATATATTCCTATGAGTCCACGCGCAAAATTGTGATCCTTTCCGATATATATATATATATATATATATATATATATATATATATATATATATATATATATATATATATCCTAGCCTGAGCCAGGTACCCATTTTATCAACCAAACCCCTTTGGGGTGGATGAACAGCTGGGTTGAATGTGGACCGACTGCCGTAAGCAGGATTCGAACCCACGCGCTCGACCCCGGGAGTCTATGCATGTATAGTTGTCTGTGTAACTGTATAAGCACACCAACGTAAAACGAAGCGAAGCCAAGCATCATCCTAGCCAAATACATAATACTACATCATCCTAACAGTTGAATAAGATATCACAAAACATCAAGATGTATGTGCTAGAAGGCTGCAAATGACGGGAGAATATAAAGTCCTCCCGCCTCAACGAGAGGACATGTTGTTATGTCATCAGTCACCCGAACTACGCAGGTCCTACGCATCGTCTGCAATCCCCCCCCCCCCCTGCTTGTTATACACACACCACAAGACCTTGAACAACGTAGCCTTCATCCCTCCGCCACGCCCGCTCGTCTCTATAACAAGAAAGAATTTGTACATAACCCTGGCGCCTGCAGGCACCGTCTATACAGAGACCACACGACGTGGGGCAATTACATATGTAATGTGAGGCTTGACTACGGATCAACCCACTGAACTGCCTGACGACACTGTGGCCCCCTTAAGTGTGTGTGTGTGTGTGTGTGTGTGTGACGATGACGGATGGGCAACACTTATCAAAACTATCATCACACACACACACACACACACACACACACACACACACACCAACCGTTGTATCCTGCTGGCTTTTGTAACTTGTTTACAATATTAATAACAAAAGTTAAATTACCCTAAAACTTTGAAGGTTTCTTTTCGGAGTAATCTTGAAGTTGTTGTTCTCTCCCGCGCCAGACACACACACACACACACACACACATACACACTACCTGGCACTGCTGCATTACCAACCACACGGCATCAAAATTGCCTTCGTAATAAATGTTCCCTCAATATGTCTGTGTGTGTAAGGTGAACTGGCACAATCTGCTGACTGTTTCTAAGAAGTCCCTCACATTAGTCTTCCTGGAGAGAATTTCAAATTAGAATTGCTGTCTGTCTTATGTTCTTAGAGGAGGAATTCTCCAAGTTTTCTTTTTTTTTTTTCCCCAATATCATACATAGTTTATAAACATATGCTCCTGGAACCTCTTGTCTCGATTGATATCTGCTGGTCTGATGTGGTTTCGAGCGTTCTCATGCAGTTTCTGAATCAGAGTTAAAGACACACACACACACACACACACACACACACACAAACACATACGAGTGCAGAACTTCCTCCTTGTACAGTATAAACCAGGTAATTACCTTACGGTGAGAACCTCATGAAATGGTACCCTCGGCAACAGCTCCCCTCCGCATGACCTGCATGGACCGGAGTCGCAACGAACACCTCCTCTCATTTAAGCCATTTCCCAGGCAACAGGGGAGGGAGGTGGTATGTCAGCCTAACGTTCCCCAGGGAGCCGTAGCATTACACGTAGTTTCAATACGTCATTCAGAGGCCGTTTCAACTCCTCAGTGTAATCCCTTAAAGTCTTGGTCAAATAAGGTGGCTCAGGCCTCGCAAAGGGAGGTGAGGAGGAGAAAGAGGAGGAGGAGGAGGAGGAGGAGGAGAAAGAGGAGAGAGAAGGAGAGG
Source organism: Panulirus ornatus (assembly GCF_036320965.1). Lineage (NCBI taxonomy): Eukaryota > Metazoa > Arthropoda > Malacostraca > Decapoda > Palinuridae > Panulirus > Panulirus ornatus. The sequence goes on from NC_092229.1 coordinate 13,302,228, forward strand.
GAGAGGAAAGGAATCGAGACTTCCCAAGTTGAGGCTCTCGTGGAGGCGATGACTACCCTCACTTCAGGCCAATGAAGCGGTCCGCGTCCTGGGCTTAGGCAGTCTCTGTCTCTCATTTGTCCCGCACTCGTGCCTCACTTATCTCTCACTCGGCGCCCACTTAATGCTATGGCGCGGCTGCGCTCGGCACAACCGCCCATAACCCAAGCCAACACTGGGGGCACTCGCGTGCATCTCTCACTGCTAATCTGATCTGACAAAGTGTACCGGGACTACAATTAGCCTCACGCTTTCCCTTTACTGCCTGCAGTAAGTAGGCCTATGTGTTCACAGCCGCTTTATTTTAAGCAGGATCAAATACAAAGAGAGAGAGAGAGAGAGAGAGAGAGAGAGAGAGAGAGAGAGAGAGAGAGAGAGAGAGAGAGAATGTATCAAACTCTCCTGCACGTGTCAGTCTCTCTCTCTCAATATGGCTGTTGTTTACCTCCACATCTGGCACCTTAACCCGTGAAGCATGACGGCACAACACTTGATCTCGGTCGGTGCCGTCCTTACGTAGGCTGATGATGACCTGGAGGAGGGGCCAGCAGGTCGTCGTTATCCCCAAGGGTCGTGCCCTCGTGCTCAAGACGTTAACAACAAAACCGGGTGCAAAGGCACACGACCTGCCAGCTTGCCTGTAGGTCATAATATTTCCTGACATTAAGATTGTGACTGATGTCTGTCGCGAGACAGTAAAAGCAACCAGGCAACTCGTCGTCCCCACGTCTTCCCTCCTAGCTGCTCTTGCCCCTCTCTCGGGCCCCTCCCTCCCAGCCGCCCAGTCCTCACGTCCTCTGTCAGTGTCGTGGTTGTCCGGGACCCAAGAAGCAGCTGGATGTATTACTTGATCTTCGAGGGGGATCTCCATTTCCACCGAGGGATCAGATCCCGTTTCAATGGCTGACTGTTCCACCATCTGTCGTCGGTCCTGTATACCACTGCTCCAGCGCCTCTACTTTCCAACCCAACACTACCCTGTTCCATCACTCTCCACTGCCCTTCTTCTTCCACCATCTAACTGCATCTCTCTGTCCCACCTCCCTTACCTCCCTGCCGATCTCATCTCACTATCTCTCCCTCTCTCTTCCTACCACCTGTACCCAGTTTGACTTTTACCTCTGATATAAGCCAAACTCGCCCTCTGCAATCCATCATTTGATTCCGTGCTTCTGCCTCATTCCATCCTAGCTTTCCACGAAGCTATAATTTACTCAGCTAAATATATCTTCCACGTGTCATTTTCTGGCTTATAAGAAAAAAAGGAAATAAAAATGCATTCCCAACTACATGTCCTGCTGTTACCGACAATGAGAACTCACTGTAACCACTGTACCTAGACTCCACTGCGACAAGTCAACCATCCCACATCACTGTACTGTATCTGTAGCTTCTTATCAAAACAGAATCACTTCCCTTAAGACGCACCGAACAAAGACCTTGTTCTTCCATATCTACTACGCCAGGACCTCGACCTCATTTCCTGAAGACCCACGACCCGCTGAATAAACCACGTTCCAAAGACCAGGGGTCAAGATGAGAGACACTGGCGCATAAACCCAACCCGCATTTTACCTACACTTCTAAGACATCTACCCTGAGACTCGCAATCTCCCAGGACCCTCAGGGACTTCAACCCTGAGCACCTCAACCTCAAGACTCTACAACCTTCTGCTTCGGAGACCCGGGAGCCCGAAGTCCCTCACGAACTCTGCCTCAAGACCCACTCCACAAGCCGCCCTCTCCCACTCCTCCTTACACACTACTTCTTCCAAGACTCACTGGCCTCAAGACCTTTAAGACTTCCTGTCTCCAAGACCACAACATCCAGTAGTCTCCTGAGACCTCCTTCCTCCAAGACTAACGGACAGAAGACTCCTACAACTTCCTTCCTCCAGTGCCCATTCCCTTGAGACACCTATAAAGTCTTGTACAACCAAGACTCACAACATGGGGAGCTTGAGGTCCTCCTCCTCCTTCCTCCAAGATCCACAACCGTATAATTCTAACCAACTCCTACATCTACAACCGTTCAACCACCAGGATCCCCCAACCTTCTGCAGAACAAAACCTCAACATTTCATGACCCTTCACCTAAGACACGCAACCCCCCACCCCTACAACCCCACCCCACAACCTCCTCGTCCTACCTCCAATAACCCACAAGCGGGAATGCCCTCAAGACCTTGTGCTTGGTAGAGCCACGTTCAGTCTATCCCCTCCACGCCTCATCCCCACGACCTCACGCCTCCGAGACCAAGCACGTCACAAGTCTCCTCCAACCTCCTTTTCCCTCCGAGACTTACGGGTGTACACCCTACTCAGAGACGCCGCCAAAGGATTAAGGAAATTTGAGCCTAATATTTCATACCTCTTACGTCACGGCGTATCTCGTCCTGGTGAGGCAAGCAGCCCTCCCCGACACCCTGAACACTCCTACCACCAGCCACCCTTAGATGCCTCACCATCCCCTCCTTTAAGATAGTGGGGTGTAGGATGGCGTGTCCTAGCCAGGGGGATACGAGGAACGCTCAGTGTCTGTACACGGAGCGTCAAGGGCGCCGCCCCTGGGGAATCTTACGGTGCGTGTAGCGAGTTAAGCCCCGCTCGGGGTGACACCATGACACAGGGCTGGGGTCAGGATCGGCCGCGCCGTCTCCACCACCACCACAGTGTCGTCTGCCACGCTACGACTCTGCAGCACGAAGGTACGTACGACCCTCGAGCATATCGGTACGACTCTTCAGCACATCGGTACGACCCTTGAGCATATCGGTACGACCCTTGAGCATATCAGTACGACCCTTGATCATATCGGTACGACCCTTGAACATATCGGTACGACCCTTGAGCATACCTGTACGACCCTTGAGCACATCGGTACGACTCGAACATACCGGTACGACCCTTGAGCATACCGGTACGGCCCTCGAGTAAGACGGTACGGCCACTTGAGCATGAAAATACGACCTCTAACACGACGCCACTACGACTTTGGAGCACAACGGTACGACTCTTGTTGACCTGACCCAACAGGGTCAGGTCAAAGGGCCAGACCATTATATCTGAAGGTCGCGCATGATACTCTCTCTCTCTCTCTCTCTCTCTCTCTCTCTCTCTCTCTCTCTCTCTCTCTCACACCCCCCCCCCCCCAGCCACTCCACCTCAAACTTTCCCCAAGTTTAAAGAAAAAAAAAAGCAAACTTGTGTGTCAGACAACAAGATATGAAATAAAGCCAGACGTCTTCCTGTCGAGCACTCGACTTCAAGACCCATTAAAAAGGAAATAAAATAACTCTTACAAAGGGATCTGCAAGTGGCCTCGCTGGAGGCAACCCAGGCAGGCGCCTCGCTGCCCCACCCAATAGCCAACGTGATCGGTGCTCTCTCTCTCTCTATCTCTCTCTCTCTCTCTCTCTCTCTCTCTCTCTCTCTCTATATATATATATATATATATATATATATATATATATATATATATATATATATATATATATATACACACACATAGGGAGCTGTGGTTTCGGTACATGGCACATGACGGGTACAGAATGGATGTGAGCGAATGCGGCCATTCTTCGTCTCCTCCTGGCGCTACCTCGCTAACGCAGGAAACGGCGACCAAGGGGAAAAAATATACAGAGAGAGAGAGAGAGAGAGAGAGAGAGAGAGAGAGAGAGAGAGAGAATACATCAGAATTCTGTCTTACACAGAGACGCCCCCTCTGAAGTCGACCAAGGACCCAGAGGTGTTGGCCACGATGCGCCACACACGCGAGCCGACCCTCCACCTCCTATGTCAACCGAACCATCTTCCACACTTAATCACCCTCGGATACTCGCGCTCAATTATGCTAATTAACTCTCTCATAAAAAAATGGAAGGTAAAAATAAAAAATGGAGAATCACATTTTGTCCCCCACCCCACCCCCATTTTTTTTTCTTCCTGGCACCATACACATAAACAGGAAATTATCTAATGAAGAGAAACTTCTCGATGAAGTTAAACTACATAAGGGTCTGTTACAGGCCCTACGTCATGTCTCCGTTGTGATCTACGAGGCTGTTGCTCTACGCGGCGAGGGAGATGATGGGAGAATTATCATTGCAATTGGCTCCAGACGAGTTGTGGTGTGGAGTTTATACTTAAGTGAGTGGTTCAGTAAGTGGCACGAACACACACACACACACACACACACACACACACATACACACACACTTACAGACATATATATTCATGTGTGTGTGTGTGTGTGTGTGTGTGTGTGTGTGTGTGTGTTATCACTGCTCTAGGACCCCTTTTCTAGTGCTTTTGGAGCTCCAAGGCTGCACTACTTCCAGCAGCAGGGAAATGACAGACTCCTCTGAAATGATAAGTTATTTCACGTAACTGTCCACCTAAAGGCTACACACACACGCACACACACACACACACACAGCCTCGCCAAGGGCGACTTTACACTCTCTGTGTCACCCCGTGCAGGCGTGGTGTGGCAAAACGTAAATATTAACATTAAAAAAATGTATTGTGAGGTGGCCACCTCATACTTTCATCCTACCAGACTCATTCTAGCATGGGCCACCATGCATAGTGAGAGAGTATATGTATATTATCTTGAACACCTTAAGAAGGTGTTCAAGATCTTTTTTTTTTTTCGGTTGGTGGATATTGAAACTTAACGTTGACGGCCTTAATGACCCCCCTGGCAGTTCATAGGCCTAACAACCAGCCTAACCATATAGTTCTATCGTCTTCATGTCTCCAGTGAAGTAGGCGACGTGTGAGGCTCGAGAACATCTCGTCCACACGTCCGGCACACTCAGGACCAGACGACCGTCCGCTTAACCCACCGTAGCGCCTTGGAAAGACGCTAGGGGGTAAGGCCTGAAGGGGGGGAGATCACCATCCCATGCCAAGGTGTGGCCACTCACAGCCACCCCTCTCCCCCCCCCCCCCTCCTTAGAGAGGATGGCGCTGAGGGGTTCTGGAGTGGAAGGTTTATTGGGTGGGGGTGTGTGTGTGGAGCACCACCCCATACCAAGGGAACCGCAACCTAAGCCTCCTCCTCCTTCCCTCCCTTCTATCCAAGAGAGGATGGCTGTGAGGGTCGCTTCCCACCCCTCCAGAGACTGTACCACCACTAGCCTCCCTGGCAGACCTTCTCCCTACCACACATGGAATTCAAATCCATTTTCCTTCTGGCCTGAAGAAATCAGGCGCTCCAGATCCCCCTGCAGCCCCGAGGGAGGGGAAGGAGGGGGGCTGGGGCTGCTGGGGCTGCTGCTGTATTCGTACAAATCGTGCAATAATTCATGCACGCGGAATATCCCTCACTGATGCCTGCTTTCAAGCAGATATATAGCAATGACACTGACATTCTCTACAATTATTGTGCGACTTCCGAACATATACATATATATATTATATATATATATATATATATATATATATATATATATATATATATATATATATATATATATAAGCTATCCTCCACTTCGGATAACACCTACGACTCCGGTTAAGAAAAGCAGTGCAGCCGGTTAAGGCAGTGAATCCTGAAAAGAGCAAGCATTCACAATTCATCCACCACAATAATGTCACATAAAACATCAGGCAATCCAGCAGGATGACTATAGACGTTAACAGTCAAGTAAATCAAGAAAATAAGAGAGGGGCAACACCTGGGGGTTTAATACCCCTGCCTCCTGTGTCAGGGAGGAACATTTGGGGGTTCAATACCCCTGCCTCCTGTGTCAGGGAGGTTCAATGCTCTTCCCTCCTGCGTCAGGGAGGAACATTTGGGGGTTCAGTACCCCTGCCTCCTGCGCCTGGCGGGAAACACCTGGGGGTTTCAATGTCCCTGCCTCCTGTGTCAGGGAGGAGTATCTGGGGATTCAATACCCCTGCCTCCTGCGCCTGGGGAGATATCTGGGGATTCAATACCCCTGTTTCTTCACAACAAGGTCAATATACTTCGTGGGTCACTGCAGTGGAGGTAACGAAGACAGAGCGAGAGATGGTAGAGAGAAAGGGCAGGAAAATATAGGAAGGGGAAAAAGGAGGAAAACAAAGAGAGGAAATTTGCGAAGATGAAAAAAAGGGGGGGAGAGTGGAGGAAGTAATCGAAAGAGAGAGAGAGAGAGAGAGAGAGAGAGAGAGAGAGAGAGAGAGAGAGAGAGAGAGAGAGAGAGAAGAGAGTCTGCCAGCCTGGGTCCTCGGTCAGCAGCAATACCAATCCATGAGAGACCAGCTGGATCCACCTGCAGGAGTGACCTCCCAGAAGCTCTCTCTCTCTCTCTCTCTCTCTCTCTCTCTCTCTCTCTCTCTCTCTCTCTCTCTCTCTGTGTGTGTGTGTGTGTGTGTGTGTGTGTGTGTGTGTGCCCCCCACAAGACCACGCACCATAGGACGGTATGGAAAATGGCCACAGTTCTGAAGGAGGGTGAGGGAAGGAGGTGGGGTTATATCGCCCCCTGAGGTTGGGTTGGGTGTGGGGGAAAGGAGAGGGGGGGAGGATAGCTAGATCGGTCGGTCGGTCGGTGTGTGTGTGTGTCCTCACCCCAGGAGGCCCTACCTGGCGCGGCACGGGGCAGGCAAGGCAGGGAAGTCGCGTGTACCAACACCAGCGGGACGAAGACGGGAGATGTAGAGGGAAGATACCACGAGAAAGTACACTGGAATGAGGACAGATGGAGGGAGACATTTTGGCCCATAACGAGGTTATCTGCTGGGGAGCAACAACATTATCCTAAATTACACACACACACACACACACACACACACACACACACACACCTGTCTGGCTGGTCCCCTACCCTCACTCGTATACATTCATTTTCCAATATTTCCCAGTGGTGGTGGTGGTAGTGGCGAGTGTGGAGCCTGGGGGGCAAGTCAGCCGGGCGAAGACCGCGCCCTCCACACACCATCAGGCATGATGGGAGGGGGAGGGAGGACACCATCATTATCTCCCTTGTGGTGGAGACCCGCCCAGCCTCCACACAGCCCTCACAATCCGCCTCCCTCCCTCCCTTGTCAGGTCAGGATCACCAACTCCCCTCCCTCATACCTCCTTTCTTCACTAGGTCAGCATCACCAGCCTCCCTTCCTTCCTCATTCCTCCCCTCACTGGGTCAGCATCGCCAGCCTCCCTTCCTTCCTCATTCCTCCCCTCACTGGGTCAGCATCACCAGCTTCCCTCCCTTCCTCATTCCTCCCCTCACTGGGTCAGCATCGCCAGCCTCCCTTCCTTCCTCATTCCTCCCCTCACTGGGTCAGCATCACCAGCTTCCCTCCCTTCCTCATTCCTCCCCTCACTGGGTCAGCATCACCAGCCTCCCTCCCTTCCTCATTCCTCCCCTCACTGGGTCAGCATCACCTGCCTCCCTTCCTTCCTCATTCCTCCCCTCACTGGGTCAGCATCGCCTGCCTCACTCCCTCATAGAGCCAGTAACCATCACAAACAAACACGCATTACTTTCTGCCGGAAGTTCCCAGTGACTGGCCAGCCAACAACTTGCCAACACTTGCTCGAAATTACTTACACATACACCCAGGACAGTCCAGCGTAATCAGACGGCTTTACTCACACACACACACACACACACACACACACACACACACACACACACACACACCTGAGGCAGGAGAGGCCCGCTATGCTTACACCTCATCATTTGGCAAAGCCAAGCAAAAAGCCTGAGATTATTTTCCTTTTTTGTGGGTGTTGTGGGCCACGAGATGATCCAGCAGCGTCCTGGTAACACGAACCTCACCCACTTCCACATACACACACACACACACACACACACACCGTGTTATCCCTGGCTCATCCACGACGACGGCACGACCACTGAACACGAGGAAACGACTCTCTCCAACACGACCCTTTTGAGTCACGATGGAACGACCCTTGAGCACGGAGGAACGACCAACGCTTGACGACAACCGTTCCACCCACCGGTATATGACCTGGCCTGGCTTTTGACCCGAGCTTCAAATGGGTCAGGTCAAGAAGAAGAGAGAAAAAAAGGAGCCGAGCCATCACACACACACACACACACACACACACACACACACACACACACACACACCACACACACACACACACCACAGACACACACACACACAGACACACACACACACACACACACACACACACACACACACACACGGGTGACCAGCGTGAAGGTCAGGAGAGGGGGAACTTAATCATCGTGGAGTGTTGGTAGGGGCCTCCCTGGGTTTAATCACCTGTCGTCAACAAGCCTAACTCGTTCCCCCGAGGTATGGGGAGGGACAAGCTGCAGGGGGTAGGGAAATGATGAAAGCAGGTCACCCAAGTGATGAAAGTAGGTCACCGAAGTGATGAAAGTAGGTCACCCAAGTGATGAAAGTAGGTCACCGTAGGTCACCCAAGTGATGAAATTAGGTCACCGGAGTCCACATTTTAACTGGGAGTAACAACGAATTCGGCCCACAAGCACAGAGGCAACGGAAAACGATGTTCTTCCCTCAACTAAAAAACTCTCACAATCGTTCGTCCATTTCATCTTTTTCCCTCCGTCTCTTCTCTTCATCCCCCCCTACCACCACCACCACCTTATCCCCTCTGTAAACCTCTCCCCCAACCCTCGGTGTCCCCCTCCCGCCACCAATGGGCACCACTGACCACGACCCTTGACCCTCGACCAGGTAACAAGATGGGGGGCGCCTCCTCCCACCCAGCTAGGCCTAAATCAAGGTTACTGGAGTTCACAGCTTGACCCAAGACTTCTCTGCCACATTCAGTGCATTCCAGGATTTTCGCCTGCTGGATCCTCTATCATTCTGTAAGTTCAGGAAATGACTTCCTCCTTTATAGCCACATTCATCACTATATCTTACATCTATACTATCTCTATCAATACATCTCCGAGTGTGTTAAGGCATCACCTAACTTTCCCAGCATGATCATCTATCTCATGTCTCTTATTTCCCGGTGCATCATACCTTCCTCATTTCCCGTTCCCACTACATCATACTGCGTTAACGTCCCTGCATATTATGAGCATGTTACTGGTCCGCTGGTCCTGGCCCCCTCCCCCCCACCCCCACCCTCTTTATCGGCACGCCACGCGACGTCGAGTCTCACGCCCCTTATCTACACATCATCATCGGTCCGTCCTGACCTCTCTTTATCGGCACGCCACACGCTCTCCACTCCTCTTTATCGGCACTCATGTGTCCCCCCAACGAATGAGGCTGGACGGCTGACGATGAAAAACTCAAGGGCTCCACCAGGTTCCGATTCTCTCTCTCTCTCTCTCTCTCTCTCTCTCTCTCTCTCTCTCTCTCTCTCTCTCTCTCTCTCTCTCTCTCTTTCTCTCTATCTTCTCTGGCAGTCCTTTATCTCACCGTACATTCATTTGCCATTCTACCCTTTACACTATGACCCTCCCAGCAGCTTCTCTTCATATCCTGGCCCTTTTCACCTGTCATTTCTTTCCTTCGTGAGTCTTCATCCGCCTCCACCTGAACTCCTCTCTCTCTCTCTCTCTCTCTCTCTCTCTCTCTCTCTCTGCCCGGACCTCCAGCAGACCTTCCTTCCTGGGAACCAATGATGTTGTCGTATGAGGCAACCGACCACCTCCCTTACTGCGGTACCTCACCCTGCTCGAGGTCGCCTCACCCCTGTCCCAGGCTCCCGACCTTCTTCACCCAACACCTTCTGTACCAGCAGCTGCACACCTCACCATCACAGGGGAGTCACCAAGCTCTCTGCTGCACGCTGTCGTGGGATTCCAGGTATCAAAATGACCGGAGTTTATGGGTAGGTAAATTATTCTTTCCCCCCCCCCCTAGTTAAGTGGTCCCTGGCTCAAGGCTGCGGGTCAGTGCTTCGCGGGGTTCACACTCTGATTCATGGGCGCAATAATTCATCGGGTGCGACTTGGGGCAAAGCAGCGGCGATGGTTCTATTCCTCAGGCGGTCACCTTAAGGTCAAAAACGTCCCAAGAGATGAACCTGAGGAAGGCTTCATCCCAGGTGTTTCAGTGATTCGGAATTCAACACTGGAGAGGGCTTCAACCCAAGTGTTTCAGTGATTCGGAATTCAACACTGAGGAAGGCTTCATCCCAAGTGTTTCAGTGATTCGGAATTCAACACTGAGGAAGCTTCATCCCAAGTGTTTCAGTGATTCGGAATTCAACACTGAGGAAAGCTTCATCGCAAGTGTTTCAGTGATTCGGAATTCAACACTGAGGAAAGCTTCATCGCAAGTGTTTCAGTGATTCGGAATTCAACACTACACAGCAGGAATCCAGAGGATTGTCTCGACTCGGAAGATTTATTCACGATGACTCAACAAAGACCTGAAATATCAGCACTGAATCTTGAGAAGCTGAGAATCAGCGTTTGTGATCTCGAGGCTCCGAGACCACGGTGCGAACCCTTGGACAAACACCGCAAAAAACTTTTTTCATCACTGCTCCCTCGTGCATGAAAATCGATGCCCCAGTTAGGTTTCTTTGTCCGTATGAGCTTAGCCGCCAGCATGACGCCGACCACAACAAACCATTCACTTAAGGTTCAAAACCTCTCAGGGTTCAAAACCTTTCAGAGGGTTCAAAACCTTTCAGAGGGTTCAAAACCTTTCAAGAGGTTCAAAACCTTTCAGAGGGTTCAAAACCTTTCAAGAGGTTCAAAACCTTCCAAAGGGTTCAAAACCTTTCAAAGGGTTTCAAACCTTTCAAAGGGTACAAAACCTTTCAAAGGGTTCAAAACCTTTCAAGAGGTTCAAAACCTTCAAAGGGTTCAAAACCTTCCAAAGGGTTCAAAACCTTTCAGAGGGTTCAAAACCTTTTAGAGGGTTCAAAACCTTTTAGAGTTCGTATTCAGACATAACAAATCCCATGGATACGACTAGGTGATACCGTCTGCATTATAACAAACCCTTGTAAGCCATTAGGACACAAAACCTTCACCCTTACAAACTCACAAGTCAACATTTTGAGTCTAAAGAGGACGGAGTGGCTTCGTGCTCAAGGGGGGTTTCGAAGCGGCGCTCTTAAAAAAAAAGGGTACCAAACTTGGAATGTCACCTACGTTGTGTATCATCACCGAGGGGGTAATGGTATGTGGCGAGTCCGGCTAACTGTACCGAAGTACAGATACCATCACCCATTGTGGACGTCCACTCTCCTCAACTCGACGAAATTACCCCCCCTTCACCACCCGCCCCCACCATAAAACAATAAAACGTACCCAGATTACCGACATTAACAGCCTGTTAACACACCTGGTGTCGTAGATATCTATTTTTTTTTATTGCACCTAATTAGGACCTTTCTTACATATTTCAACTCCTTACTCTTTTTTTTTTTTTTTTTGGTGCGTGTGTCCCCTGTAGATAATACACACCAGCCATTTTGCGTCCTAAAAACCTGCGACCGCCATTTATCTGATCTACCCTCTCTCTCTCTCTCTCTCTCTCTCTCTCTCTCTCTCTCTCTATATATATATATATATATATATATATATATATATATATATATATATATATATATATATCTCACCATCCATGGCCCTACGAGAACGGGGTAGAAACAGGGATATTAGGAGTGTGGAGGGAAAAGGTGAGGTATGAATTAAGTTATCCAAGAGTGAGGAAGAATAATCTTACGGACATTCTGAGCCGGCGGGCGGGCGGGCGGGCGGGCGGTCATAAACGCTAGTAGGGTGATGCAACAAACATTCTGGCGAATGAAGATTTAAAGACCTGTGACGATGATGCTTTAGAGATGGGGCGCTAGAGGGCGGGAGGTAAGTAGGCCTACGATCCCTTGAGCGATGCGACCCTTGAGCGAGACGGGTACGACCCTTGAGGGAAACGGGTATGAACCTTGAGGGAGACGGGTACGACCCTTGAGGGAGAAGGGTATGAACCTTGAGGGAGACGGGTATGAACCTTGAGGGAGACGGGTACGACCCTTGAGGGAGACGGGTACGACCCTTGAGGGAGACGGGTACGACCCTCAGGTGTGATGATATGAGCTCTGGCGTGACCCTTATTAACGCGTTAAGGGCACAGACCAGGCCAGGCTATCACACCCTAAAGCCGTAACGTCGTCCTCAAGGGCTGTACTGTCGTGCGTGCTCAAGGATCGCACCGTCGTGCTCAAGGGTCGCACCGTCGTGCTCAAGGATCGTACCGTCGTGCTCAAGGATCGTACCGTCGTGCTCAAGGATCGCACCGTCGTGCTCAAGGATCGCACCGTCGTGCTCAAGGATCGCACCGTCGTGTGTGCTCAAGGGCCGCACCGTCGTGCGTGTTCAAGGGCCGCACCGTCGTGCGTGCTCAAGAGCCGCACCGTCGTGCGTGCTCAAGGGCCGCACCGTGGTGCGTGCTCAAGGGCCGCACCGTGGTGCGTGCTCAAGGATCGCACCGTCGTGCTCAAGGATCGTACCGTCGTGCGTGCTCAAGGGCCGCACCGTCGTGCGTGCTCAAGGGCCGCACCGTGGTGCGTGCTCAAGGATCGCACCGTCGTGCTCAAGGATCGTACCGTCGTGCGTGCTCAAGGGCCGCACCGTCGTGCGTGCTCAAGGGCCGCACCGTGGTGCGTGCTCAAGGGCCGCACCGTGGTGCGTGCTCAAGGATCGCACCGTCGTGCTCAAGGATCGTACCGTCGTGCGTGCTCAAGGGCCGCACCGTGGTGCGTGCTCAAGGGCCGCACCGTGGTGCGTGCTCAAGGATCGCACCGTCGTGCTCAAGGATCGTACCGTCGTGCGTGCTCAAGGGCCGCACCGTCGTGCGTGCTCAAGGACCGTACCGTGGTGCGTGCTCAAGGGCCGCACCGTGGTGCGTGCTCAAGGATCGCACCGTCGTGCGTGCTCAAGGGCCGCATCGTCGTGCGTGCTCAATGGCCGCACCGTCGTGCGTGCTCAAGGGCCGCATCGTCGTGCGTGCTCAATGGCCGCATCGTCGTGCGTGCTCAAGGGCCGCACCGTGGTGCGTGCTCAAGGGCCGCACCGTGGTGCGTGCTCAAGGGTGGTGCTGTGAGAGTCAGGCGGGCGGTCGTAACTGAGCCAGTCACCGCCGGGGATGAGGGTCGATAAGACCACGTTGCTAGGCTTCACTATTATATCATTAAGGGGATGACGGCTCTCTCTCTCTCTCTCTCTCTCTCTCTCTCTCTCTCTCTCTCTCTCTCTCTCTCTCTCTCCCCGACGTGTCACACCGGCACCACCACTTGAGAATCGTCTTCAGACTTTGAGCATGTCTTCAGCGCTACTTTACCTCCCCCCCCCCACCCCCTCACCTTCGCCTCCTCGTCTAAGGGCATCGCAAGAAAGTATTGTTGTTCAACAAGTTTTTGCTTCTGTTTCGTGTGGGAAGTGAAACGAATTTCCACCTCTTGTCTCACTATTTTCCCTAAAAATACGAGTCATGTGCCTTTTTGCCATTTGCAATCCCGTGTGTGTGTGTGTGTGTGTGTGTGTGTGTGTGTGTGTAATCATCTATTTGTATCATACAGGAGGAGAGTTTTACACTCGTTGGACCCCGTGTCTTGAACTTTGTCTACTATCATACAACTTTTTAAACTATTTCATGCTGCCCACATTCGCTGATCTTGTAACAACCCAGTAAACTGTTTTCATACATTCTTCACACTACAAAAGTAATTCTTTACATCTTTTATTTTAAGTTTCCTGACCTATTTCACGTTATTTCTCGAAGATATGTTTACTGTCATCAAACTGGTTTAAAAACTCAAAGGGTTGTGATCAGGTCACCCCTCACTTTTTTCTCTTCCACTGTGGGTATATAAGTCTTCATTCATGCACTGTCTTCGATGCCAACTGTTTGACCTTTGTCATTAGTTCTTTGTGCAGTGGTTAGCGCTACTGGCCATATGTCAGCAAGGGCTAGGCCAGGGTTGGAATCCCTTGTGTGCATACTCATGGTGTAAAGATAATGGTAAACATACACGAGGATAACATACGGGGCAACACGAGTGTACAACTCTACCCAACACACACACACACACACACACACACACACACACACACACATACACACACACACACACACCTGATGGTCTGTCAAACACCCTAGGCCGACACCCACTGAACTGCCCTGGGTCACTGTGGTAGGGCGAGCAAGGGCAGGAGAGAGAGAGAGAGAGAGAGAGAGAGAGAGAGAGAGAGAGAGAGAGAGAGAGAGAGAGAGAGAGAGAGAGAGAGAGAGAGATCTTGACACAGCTTATATACGATGCAGTAGCGGTAGAGGAGGGAGGGGGGTGATGGGGGTGTAGGGGTGTAGTGGAGGATTGTGGGGAGGGGAAGAGAACTAGGGGAGGGGGAAGGGCGGTGAAGACAGACTCGGGGAGAGATTGACATCAAAAGTTGTCAAGTATCCCCCCCAAAAAAAATATTCTGACTACAATTATAGACGTAAAAAATGTCCAAAATCAGACTGAAGCCAGATCGTGACCGGAAAAAAAAAGAGAACCCAGGTTTAGTAAACCCCTTTTGAAAAAAAAAATCTAATCCCCTAAAAAAAAAAGCCCAAATCTAGCAACAAAGGGGAGGAAGAAAAAAAAGGGAATCGTTTTCTAGCCGAAGCAGCTCCATATTTAGCTGAAGACAGCCTTGCCTGGCAGCGCCAACCACGCCGAGCTGCGTCGGGTCGGGTCGGGCCCCAGACTCGACCGTCTCTACCTCAACACTACCACAAGAAAGAGAGAGAGAGAGAGGAACGTTATAATCTATATTGCATCGACAACCTTTGTTGGGTGTGGGTAACATTACGCCAAGTGACGTCTTCCGTGAGCCGACCTTGAGACACAAGTGTGGCGTGAGATGGGACTGGGGTAAGGGTGTCCATGCCTCTTGTGGTGTTGCTCATTTGTTTCGTCCACCATCTTGGAAAAAAACCGTTTCGCCTCTAGAATGAAATGATTATCTCATCGGCAGTGCGCAGGCTGCAGTGCCTGGTAGTGTGCGCCCGTGAGTAACGTCACGGTCCATCCCCACGGTAAAAAGGAGCGTCTGTGTGTGTGTTTGATCAGTCATGGAGAGCTGCGTGTGCGTTAACACAAGGAAGGCGAGGCTTCGGAAAGTCTGTGTGTGTGCGTATGTATCACATGATACCCTCCACCAGCTAGGATTCGAACCCCACGACCTTTGCGTGCTAGCTGAGAACGCCAACCGCTCGGCTATGATCGCCCTTAATAGGGAAATGACTATTCGATTACAAGTAATGGATTACCCTTCGTCTCACGTCCATGAGCAACGGGGTCAAATCCCCTCAGGTTCACATTACCAGCAGCCAGCATTTTGACAAAACCTTACTGTACAAACGCGGAGGTAAAATGATAGTGAATATGAACGCGCGCTTTCAAAGAACACATAATACCTTCCAACAGCCAGGACTCGAACCCCAGGACCCCTTGCGTGGTATTCGGGGCGATTATAGCCTCCAGTGAGCTTACACAGAGGTCTACACGCCTCCACACCCGCACACATACTGTTCCGTTCCTCTGGTAGGCGCGCGAGGAGCGAACCTCTCCATCTTTGTGGATGTTCCTCACTGACAATGTACATAAGTACAGACGATGGGTAGATTCTGTTATGACCGCCAGAACTGGGCCACATCCTGGCCTAAAGCTAAATACACCCAAGCCACCTCCTAACCCCCTGAAGCATACCCTGACACCCTGAGGTACGCCCGACACCCTGGCCTACACGCAACACCTTACAGTACACCGTAGCTTATATTGAGCATTCTGACCTCCCTAGCAACACCCCTCATCTATAACCAAAACCCTGGCCTATACCCCATCACCCAACACTCTGGCCTACACCCAAAACTCAACATCCTGACCTACACAAAACACCCTGACCTACACCCAACACCTTACCCTACACGCAACACCCAAGTATACACGTAAGACCGTGGCATACAACGAACATTCTAGTCTACCTACACCCATCGTCCAGGCCTACACCCAAACACCCTGGTGTACACCCAACACCCAAGGGAGGCTTCCTCCCAGCGCGGGCCTCCTGGGGCGGCACCACAATGAGGCTCTTGGGCCGTCCTAATATCTTACAATAGGAGCAACAAGATCTGGCCCAGTGTAGGATGCCACTATACCATGTCCTTTTGTCCACACCGCTTACACGGTGAGGGGTAGGGGAGGGTGGTGTCAGCAGGCTAGAGCAGGACCTCCAGCCCGCCTTGGCTCAAGTGGAGGAGAGCCTGGGGAGAGGAGCAACTGGGAGGGGCACCAGCTACCCACAGTGGAGTACACCTCCGACGAGATGTCACCCCTAAAGGGTAGAGCTGCACTCGAGAGAGAGAGAGAGAGAGAGAGAGAGAGAGAGAGAGAGAGAGAGAGAGAGAGAGAGAGAGAGAGAGAGGAACAGGCAGGCCGGGGAGGGAAGCAGTGAGGGAGTTGATGGGTTGAGTAAGTAAGAAAGATAGCTCGTGAAAGTTAGTTATTGGTTGGCTAGGGATGAGGAAACGGCGGGAGGAGAGGGGTGAGGGTGGAACATGCCAGGGAGCGGTGATGAGGATGCCGGAGGGAGGAACCAGGGAGATGTTAGGGAGAGTATCACATAGGTAAAGGGAGGGGGAAAGGGAAGGGTTAGAACAAGTCAAGTGGATAAAGGAACGATTGGACCAACGCCATAATGACGATAATTACCGCCACTAAACCGAGGATCAATGAGGCTGTGTGAGGAGAGTATAGTGTGTTACTGGGTTACGCGAGTCTCCCCTCTAACCCAACAACCACCATCATTAAGAAAACGGGAGGTCAGACGGTGTTTTGAAACGAAACGGATAATTGATAATGTCAAAGGCGGAGCTTAGGCTTTAATGCTTGCGGACGCAGAGGAGGACGAGATCTGTAGGTTGTGACAAAGGGTGTGTATGTTGTGATTGGTTGTAATCTGGGGTGTGAATGTTGTGATCGTTTTTGTGGCCAGGGGTGTGGATGTTGAGATCATGGTTATAACCAGGGGTGTAGATGTTGTGATCATGGTTGTGGCCGAGGCTATGTATGTTGTGACAATGGTTGTGACGAGAGGTGTGAATGTTGTGACCATGATTGTGACCAGAAGTATGTTGTGACCATAGAATGTGTATGTTGTGACCAGGGGTATGCTGTGACCATGGGTATACTGTAACCATAGTTGTGACCAAGGGCGTGTATGCTATTACCAGGTAGGTGTGTGCGGTGAACATCGGTATGTTGTAACCACAGTTGTGACGAGGGATGTCTTTGTTGGGACCACTGATGTGACCAGGGGTGTGTATGTTGTGACCATGGTTATGAATAAGGGTATATATGTTGTGACCATAAATGTGTTGTGACCAGGGTGTGTAAATTGTGACTAGGGTGTGTATGTTGTGACCACGGGTGTGTATATTGTGACCACGGGCGTTTATGTTGTGACAAGGGTGGGTATGTTGCAACTACGGGTGTGCATGTTGTGACCAGGCTGTGTATGTTGCAACTATGGATGTGTATGTTGTGACCAGGGTGTGTATGTTGTGACCATGGGTGTGTATATTCAGTAGTTAGACGTACTGTATGCAGTTGGTGCGTATTCTGAATTTTGGCGCGGGGTCCGTAAAATGCAAATGAGTGGAGTGTGCAGAAATGGGCCAAAGGCATGAAGACATGTTAACAATCTAGTATCAGAAGGACCCAGATGGGGGCATGGACGGTAGAAAATGTAACGGGTAGAGAGAGAGAGAGAGAGAGAGAGAGAGAGAGAGAGAGAGAGAGAGAGAGAGAGAGAGAGAGAGAGAGAGAGAGAGAGAGAATAACAACACAATGACAGAAGCGTTGAAGCGCAGCCTAAAGAGAGAGAGAAGTGAAGTAAACACAGGAGAGGTGGGTACAAAAAAATAAAATAAAATAGAACGGATGAGAATACGGGAGAACGAGAGAAGAAAGGATGGACGACAGAAGACGGGAGGTAGGTAGGTGGGTGTGATGAGGGGTGACTCAAGAGTTTATCGTCAGCTACATATCTCAGCCGGCAGCGAACTTTGAAAACCACTATTGACTTCTTTTTTTTTTTCAGCCCGAGGATCCTCGAATGTGGCGTCTGATGGGTTCCAGCAGTACGTGCCTTACATACAGCTTCCATACGACGTATTTTCCATCCTCAAGCACAACCTTAAAGGCTTTTAATTAGATATAGCCCGTATAATATCGCTTTCCCTCCTTTTTTTTTCTTCTTCTTTAAATGACTTCCCGGGGAGATCAGGAGTGCAGTAGACTCCCCCACTACATCCAACAATGCCACAACTTGGGCGTTGTTATGACTGCAGACGTATGAAGCTGGTGTTTATCCTGCAGTCTACCGTGATGTGTGGAAAAGGAAAACTGTGTGTGTTGGTGATGCGCACGCGACGATGGCTCGACCAAACAGTTTGCAACCATCTGGTGTTCAGTCTTCTGGCACCGTGATAGCGGGGTGCGTGGTGTGTCACGATCACCTTTCCTAAAAAATGTGCCTTTCTCTTTTCCATCCTCTCTCTCTCTCTCTCTCTCTCTCTCTCTCTCTCTCTCTCTCTCTCTCTCTCTCTCTCTCTCTCTCTCTAATCCCCACCCCCTCAATCCCTCTTGAAGACGCCCTTCCTTAACACGTAGTTGCTATCTTTCTTCCACAATGGGGCAGAGCGAAGCCCCCCTGGGGCCCCTAACACAGCCCTTCAGGAACCCCTCACTTGCCTCCTTGCAATGCGTCCTTGCCATTAACCTAACCTTATCCTGCGAGTGAAAAGTCCCAACCCCTCCCCCTCCTCCAGTTCAAATAAGCGATGCTAAAACTTTCACTGATTTAACTTTTTTTCTTTCTTTTTTCCCCCTCCTTCCTCCCTCCCTCCCTCCCAGGTGATCGTAAGGAACCTGGGAGACACTTTATGAGGCCGCCCTCACCCTCGCCTTGCCACGGTTGCCTCACTTAGGTCGCTCTCGATCATCCCTCCCCCATTAAAAAAGGCGTGTGGGCGTCTATAGCTGTCTCCCTTATCTGTCGCCAAGCCATCCAGCTTTATATGCGACTCCCAAACCGGGGGAAGATTAAGCAGGTATTCTTAGCTTGTGAAAATACCTCAAATTCCACTTCTGGTTCGTGTTATAAAGTGAGGGAGGTCCTTGTGGTCAGCAGTATCCCCTGGAATGTGTGGTCACTCCGACTCTTACACTACATCAAGGGGTATGCGCGGACCAGCCAGCCCCCGCCGAGCTTCTTCAATAATTCAGGCTTGCCTTCCAGCCATAACTGTACGGTCTAGAATACAACTCCTGCAAATAAGGTTAATCTCTAATTCACTACAGTCTCTCAGCCATGGAAAAGAAATTATATATATATATATATATATATATATATATATATATATATATATATATATATATATATATATATATATATATATTCGCTCATAATCTGCCGTCCTTTTTCAAAACTCCGACTGTATCATAAATAACACCGTCAGTAGGCTTTCCAATACTACCTAAAATATTAGATACTGACTCGTGTCTTGTGTTCTTAAATATAACAGGTCTCCCTACAAGCCAACATTCGATGCCCACCTGATGTGCGAGACTGAACGCAATACTACTTACTCCAAACTCGACTAGGCTTCAGATGTACCTATTACACCGGTATCTTTACTCCTATTGGTATACTAGGCTTCAGTTGTACCTATCAGTACACTGGTAACTAACTTAGCTAGGCTTCAGTTATACCTATTGCACTGGAATCTTTGCATCTATTACACTGGCAGCTAATCTAACTAGGCTTGAGTTGTACTTATGACACTGGTAATTAATTTAGCTAGGCTTCAGTCGTATCGATTACACACATATCTAACTTTAGTTTTCTCCGTAACTAGACCCGCGGTTCAGCTCGACCTACGTAGGTGTACTACTACTGAACTAAATCGGACACAAGTACATGACAAAATACCCACAGTCCTGCTAGGCTATTCCTGGCGGGGTCGAAGCACTCAGGGAAGAGTTTATTTTCATTAGGTCTTCAGCAGCCGTACCTGACCCGCACATCCTGGTGTATTCCTACGTCTCTTTGATGCCGATGGATTTAATGTATTGTCCCTGTACCACAGGGGTTAAATATCTAACCAGAATCTTAATGTACGAGTTAAACAAATACAGATAAATGCTAAAATTGAAATCTGGTCGATTACTGAAACAAATGCAGCCGAAGTGTATTTCAAGATTATTAAAAAAAGGAAAAAAAAACTGTGTTAGACTGTGTTATCCTCATAAACTAGAGTAAATGTTCAAAAATTTGTGCTGCTAGGAATGTGGAGGGTATGACGTTACAAGAGGTAGGGCTCTACGTCAGTTGCATAACGCAACAGCTGCATTCCTACCCCACCTGATGCCTCCCTGACTCGACTTAACGAAGTAAACAGTGAACACTAAAGCCAGGAAACATAGGCTTACAGGACACCAGAAGCAGTTCTCACAGTTTGTGATGCTCTAGCAAGGCCACACCTTAAATATGCCAGTCCAGTTTTGGTTGCCAAACTATATGAATTTGAGAAAAATGGAGCAAGTACAAAGACGCGCAACAAAATTGATCCCATCCCTTAAAAAACTGGCATTCGAACAGAGGCCAAAACGATTGGATCTCTTCTTCCTTAAAAACACGTAGACTTCGCGGCGACTTAATTCAAGCGTTCAAAATTCGTACGGAAGTTCGAAAAAGTAAACCGCGAACATCGTTTCGAAATATAAGAAGATACGGTTACCAGGACAAATGGAATAAAACTCAAAACTAAAAGATGCAACACGGACGTGGGTAAACACTTCTTTCCCTACAGGTGTGTTGAGCACTGGAATAAGTTACTGTCAGACGTAGTGAATGCTGAGACTACGAATAAGTGCCTTCAAAAGTCATTAAGACATATATTCTATAAATTCAGGTAAACTCTGAGAAAAACCGCCAGAAATAAACTGTATAAACGACAGCGTTAACGGGGACAGTAGAAGGCTAATGTGCCGCAGCGGGGAGTCGGTGATAGCATAAAAATCTGCTGAGAGGAATTACATTTTCGTGTCAAATTAAACTCCGTATTTTTCTCTTTTTCTTTTCAACCAGACATCCCAATCGTGGGCCAATCAGGCCTCCTCCTGTTGTCTGTCTTTCTCGTGTAAACTCATACAAGTGGGCGAGCCAGAGGCCATTTTCGTGATGGTGAAACCCATTTCTCCAACACGCCATCAGAACCGCATCATGCACCAACACCACCAGGAAGTGTAAGCGGGCGGAGGGCAATCGAAACTTCAACACGGGGGAGGGGTTAGAGAACTATGTAAAAAAAAAAAAAAATTACGGGGCAAAACTCACCTTCTTCAATACACAACAGCCAATGCATATGGATGACCTTACCTTTCATGGAACTGGAAGAAAAACCTGTAGATACTGCTTTTAAAAGGCCAGAAGCAAGCTGGACAATTCCATTTTTCAAAACGAAACTCACAAATGTTTAACATGTTTACACATGGGAAATTCAGTAAACCATACAGCTAAACACACACACACACACACATTATACACGAATATATATATATATATATACATATATATATATATATTCCTGTATGGACAGTCTCTACACCATCCTGTAAAAACGCTATGTATTCTCACGGTATCTAACAGCCTTGTTTTACTGTAGCACACTACCTGGCCAAGACAACATAATGAATAACTCAGCAGGCTCTCAGACAGAGATCACTGCCAGGGAATAACACAATTAGTTTGTGCACAAAAGTTTAATGTTTATTAAAGTTGTAGGTAGAGGGGGAGGCACTGCGCAAAGATCTCACGTGTAAGTGTTTGCCAAAGTCTGATACATTCAAGACAATGCAAGACCACTGTTCTTACGGCAGGCGTTTCCAAGGGTTTGTTCACCTTTCTAGTCCAGAGAGAGAGAGAGAGAGAGAGAGAGAGAGAGAGAGAGAGAGAGAGAATACAGCACGGAAATGAATGAACCAGCAGAAGAATACTTGTCAAGCACCTACCAACCAGCAGGCAGGCAGGCAGGCAAGCAAGCAGGCAAGCAGGCAGGCGCACTAGATCCCCTCCTTACCCTCCCTCTTATCCCCTCCTGCTGGCGATAGTAAGGTTATATTCACCCTCCCTCCCCAACCACCACCACAACCCCATCAGGAGAGGCTCATGACACCGAGCAGCGTCCTAGGCTTTGGCCCAATCGCTAGCTCACGTGCGCACACATCAATCAGACACACACACACACACACACATATATATATATATATATATATATATATATATATATATATATATATATATATATATATATATGAGAGTACGGAGTGTGTAAGGTGGTGTGTGGAGGTGAGAGCAGCAGGAGCATGCAGGAGGCAGACACAGAGCCTAAAGCGGATGTACAACCACCAGCTGATCCGATGCTCTGATTTTTCTGCACACAGACTTCAGTACGGCACACGAGGAAATATATTCCTCGTCTCATGAATAACTGTGTGTGGAATGGACAAGTCATTTTCATACTGTGTCAAGGTTGTTCGGGAGCAAAAAGCCATACTGTTAAAGTAGCCAATCCTCTTTTTTATATATATGATTCGTACAAAACACAGAAAATATATAAATGAATGAATCTGTGTCCTGAGAGATGTTTTGATGATGCAAGTATGTGTGTCGTGAAGAAACATTTCGTACGTTTTAATTATAAGCAAAAAAGAAATTATGTATATCTATACGTCTACCTATCTATCTATATATAGTGACCAGCAACAGTGATTCTCTCGTCTGGCCTTTGTTGGAGTAGAGGCCCACCGTGTTGGACACGTTGTTCCTCCAATAATCAATGGCCAGCCACCTCAACACAAATAATAGCACGGGTTGGGTTGACGTAGGGTCTGGGTTTAACGATCTCACATTCCATAACATACTTGACACCCCGGAACAGTGACAACAGTGCTGCCTCTTTGACAGTGCAAACTTCATGTAGGTACAGTCGACCTGTGGCCGCCACACCTGACACCACTCACCTGACTGGCGATCATGTTCTGCTTGCGGGCGACGCCGTCAGCGCCCATGTACACCAGCTCACGGAACTGGCCTGCGAAGCGAGGCTCCAATGTGACGACGGGCAGCGTGAGCCTGGATCCCACCTGCCTGGTCACCAGCAACGGCAGGCCGCCCAGGTACACGAAGGAGTTGCTTTCCGGAGAGCCGAACTCGTGGTTGAGGGCCTTCAGAACGCGGGTTTCCGTGACCCCGTCCACCGTCAGGTGCGTTCGGTCGTGACGGCGAGACACCTTGACATGGTGCCACACTCCGTCGTTAAGACCGCGCCCCACTGTCAGTAGCCGCGCGCCCCCGCCCATGTTGTAGTGCAGGCGAACCGCGCCTTCTACCAGTTTCACCTCAAAGAACTCGTACGAGCCGCCATCATCCGTATACAGGAGGAGGCCATTAGGCTCCCGAGTTAAGAACTCGAATTCGAGCGAGCCATTGGCTCCGGGGACCCAGCGAGGGAACTGGGCGAAGGAGGTGGGCGATCCCTCCAGCAGGAAGCCGCTGACGGCACGGCTGACGGTGAGCGCCACAGCCAGGAACCAACACAACCAACTACTGGCACCCATGGCGACACACTAACACATACAAAATTCCTCGTTGGCTCAAGTATGCACTCACTGACCTAGCATGGCCACACTGCGAGAGCGAGGGAGCAGCAAAGAGGCGCAGCGAGGGTGACACTCACACTGGCACTGGACGCGGACGGAGCGGCGACTCGGCACCGATGCGGACGGACGCCCTCACTACACTGCCTGGAGAGCCGCCTGCACCACAACCACTATCAGCGGCTCCCGCGCCAGGCCGCCTCACGCGCACCTCCTACTCTCCTCCTCCACCACCACCACAACCACCACCACCCTCATCCCGCCAACACAGACTCCCTTCCCACCGCCATAACTACCACTTACTCCACCAACAATTCCCGTATGTTTCCCGACCTGCGTCATCTCAACCTTCACTAAAATTACCAGTTGTATTCCAAAGTTCCAACAGGTACTTTTCTTGTCCCTGTCCACCGCAGTTCGCCAGCAGAGTTAGCAGGGCTTTTAAGACCAGATAAGGCCAAAACTAGAATATACTTCTCAAGTTTGGTCACCGCACCTAAAGAAGCCCAAAGAGCTCATGGAGAAGGTCTAGAGGAAGGCAACAATGATGGTTCCAGAATCAAAAGAGCCGAGTTTCAGGGAAAGGCGACGAGACCTGAATTGCCCACAATGGAATAGAGAAGAGTGAGGGATGACAGCCTCGAAGTTTCTACACCAAACTAATGATGTAGACAGTGAACAGCCCCTCGAGAGATGCAGGGATAAGACAACCACAAGACCTAACATGAAACTGAACAAGAAACTTGTTAAAAAAAATGTAAAGTGTAGTACAGGAGTTGTGGACGCATGGCGTAAGTGGACGGCAAGTAGCAGTTCAAAAGGCTGTATGTACAACAAAAGAAAATGTTCGACATAGGGGGACTCACCAAGAGTATAAAACTCCCAACCCGAAAAATACATATACCTTAAACCACTATAACAACTATAAGTGACACTTCCACCTGTCAACCTGCGAATCATTGGTAAACAGTGTGTGTTAACCACCTTCCCAGCCAAACTTTACAAAGTCCTATTGAAATTTCAAAGTAAATCTCCGTTACTTGAAAATCATTTCGTCAAAACAATCGACTCGCAAACTACTCTCTCGAAACCAACTCGAGCAAACTGTCCACGTATGTGTGTGTGTGTGTGTGTGTGGGGGGGGGGGAGTACAACCCTCCACCACGTAACTTGTGTGTGTGTGTGTGTGTGTGTGTGTCCGTGTTATATAGACACGGGGATCTCGGACAACCTCTGAGGTTTATGCCGGACACACATATGGCACCGAACCCATCATGTTCTGTGCTGGTCTGCTTAAAAGGCAGCCCCCTAAGCCCGTCTCTCCAACCTGCCTCATGTGTTCACCTGTATCTGTTACCACTGTAAGCTCAAGCTCTGTTCAGCGTCTGTAATGCCATGGCCACGCCATAGCATGGGGGGAGGGTGATAAAGAGATAAACTCACCCTCACAAACTTTGCCCGCTGCATGAAGACCTACAGCGCAGCCAGCCAGCCTCTCTCGACCTACCTTCACACGTCCGAGAATCATCGTCGCATCAGCGACGCTTACATCACATGAGAGTTGGTAACACTGCAAGACCCGTATAAAACTGAATTTTGTCATGTTCGGCCGCGCTGATGAGGATATTCATTAGCAGCCCGCGGCCCCAGGGGAGGAAGGCAATACCGGCAACCCAGGGGGCGCGCCACAGGCCCCGCTCACAGATCCTACAGAAGACCTTTACAGTGGCAAACTGGGTATCGAGTTCCCCTGGACAAGGGGGGTCTCTGTTACATGTCTTCTAAGAATTCTGATAACATCTTCGCCACAAATTCTTTGAAACGATCTACTATATATAGATTAGCAGTGTATTTTTACGTACAAGGCTATCATTTTTGAAGAGAAGGTTCGGAATCGATCATGAAACCCCATTTAGATAAAGGATCTACCAATACGATGATCTATTTTTTTCACTTATTTTACTTTTTTTCATGTTTGATTGCCGTTTCCCGCGTAAGCGAGCTAACGCCAGGAACAGACGAAGAAAGACCGCATCGCTTACATCCATTCTCTAGCTGTCATGTGTACTGGACCGAAACCACAGCTCCCTATCTACACCCAAGTCCCACAAACCTTTCCATGATCTACCGCGGACTCTTCATAATATGTTCAGCTATTGACAAGTCAACTCCCATATACCTCACCGTTCCAATTCACTCTTTCCCGTGCACGCCTTTCACCCTTCTGCATATTCAGACACTGATCGCATAAAATCTTTTTCATTCCATCCTTCCATCTCTAATTTGGTCCCCATTTACCTTGTTTCCTGCACTTCTGACACATATATCATCTTTGCCAATCTTTCCTCACTCATCCACTCCATATATCCAAACAATATCATACACCATCTTCAGCTCTCTCAACTACCCTTTTTTATTACTTCTCTCTCGTATCCTTTTATTACTTACTCGATTAAACTAACACACCTACCCTCTTCCACTTTCTTATCTACTGCCCATGCCTCGCATCCATACATTAATGTTGGGACTACTATACCTTCAACCATACCCATTTTTGCCCTCCCAGAGAACGATATCTCTTTCCACACATTCTTCAGTCCTCCCAGAACCTTCCGTCCCTCACCCACCCTATGACTCATTTCGGCGTCCAGGGTTCCATTCTCCACAATTATATCCAACAAAGTTAACTTGCCAGCCCATGCAGGGAGCCTTCTCAACACACCATATAGTCCCGCATCATCCTTATATTCCTTCACTCAGTCCCTCCACCTTACCTCTGGTTTTCCTCTGTGTCTACCATCCACCTCAAATACAATCTCAGCCAATTCTCTTCACGTGTTCACATCACCGTAGCGCTCCATCGTACACAATATCTGTCTCCCTAAGACTTCATTCCCCACTTGCCTAAAGTCAGACGCATTTCTCACAACATTTTCCCTCAGACGCTTCTTCCTCGCTAGCCGCCGGCATCCTGCCCCCCCCCCCCCCCCCCCCCCCCCCACCAACCGCTCCATTCAGACTAGCGCCTCGCTAGCATGCTGGTGTGAGCTACACAACTAACAAACTTCCCCGTATCTGACGACTCTTTTTTCCCTCTTCATAATAATCCAGTGCCGGATACATGCTTGCTCCCCTCCACAATGTTTAATAAAGAGTACAGCCCTAATGCTCATTCCTTGTGTGTGTGTGTGTGTATATATATATATATATATATATATATATATATATATATATATATATATATATATAAATTGGAAAGGATCACAATTTTGCGCGTGATCAAGATATTCCTACGAATCCACGGGGAAAATGAAACACGAAAAGTTCCCAAGGGCACTTTAGTGTAATAATCACATCATCAGGGAAGACACACGAAAGAAATATAACAGTCAGTTGATATACATCGAAGAGACGAAGCTAGGACGCCATTTGGTAAACATGTTTATATATATATATCCTAGCCTGAGCCAGCTACCCAATTCTTCGAGGGAAGGAGGAACAGCTGGGTTGGCTGTGGACCAACTGTCGCAACCAGGAATCGAACCTCTGCGCTCGACCCTGGGCGGCTCGCTGAATGCGTCACGATCAGGAACGCTAATCGATACACCGCGTTCACATTCTACATCATATTCTGACACTGAGAATCCTTTTCATCTGTACTCAGCTTCCGCCGTTTCTATTATTACTACCAAATCATGAGCAGTATCCCTGGTTTCCACACTTACTGTTTACACTCTTCCATGAAGCTGCTACTGCGAGCTGGAGCGACTCGTTAACCCAATGTAAATCTTTAATATCCATGGAGAAATGACTGCCACACTCTAACATTCTTCCTACATAACAATGTTTAACAGGTTTGATAATACCTTCATCTCACATTTCTCATGTTTCATGCTGTGCTAAGCATGACTTTCTTATCCGAAACATCCATTAGCTAGCTGTTTATCTGAAACACCAGCACATCTTCCAGTGACTCCTAGTTCATATGTGACTTTATTATTTGTAAGTGCCAGTCATATATTACGTCCTTTTACACTCTTTCCCATTCCTTTAGGTACTAACGCATCTCTCCATCTTCTAATCTTATCCGGGAAAACTTTTTAATATGAAAAAAGGCTTCCTCAAATCACTTCTCAATACATCACGTTTTTTTATTTCATGAATCCCAATTTTCAGATGGAATGTCGTCTTTCGTGATATTGACAACAGCCAGCAGTCACACATCACCGTCCTTCCATATCCCTACTGTGGCAAAGCAACTTGTTACTGCCTAACTTTTCATTCAATACGGTGCTTACCGAACGAAGCGAACGCTACCTACATAAGTTAACGTGTTCATGCCGTGAGACAGTTATAGCTACTTACAATTTTCTAACTTTTCTAACACTTGCTATAACATGGATTTACGAAAATGTATATTCTATTTCACTCCAACCCGCGGATGATTACGTCTTGAATAAACGCAGTTTTACTGTTGGAAATAGGCAGAGGCTCTCTTAGTGTAAATGTGAGCATTTCTTGAGTCTACTCGGGAAACAAAAGACTCTTGAATGCGCATAATGATCACATAAAGTTGCGTCTTAACTTGAGCATTGCAGCCCGAACCCAACGAGAAGATAGCGCAGAGCAGAATTTGGGTTTTAAGTATGTGTCTGAGCAAAGCCGAATGCGCCAAACCTTTTCCGTTGTTCGATGGTGCGCGGGCAAGTCGGACGTTGAGCTGTTCCAGCTATTTGACGTGTCTGATTTTAATCATGGAGTGGGGCGGTGATGTATACGAGAAGTATCTGCGAGCGTTGGAATCCCCCAACATGACATATACAACAGTAAAGCCGAAAAGCAGGATTGCTAGGTTAGCATTGTACAAGATACGGAATGAACCCCCGGGAGAAGCGTAGATGAACATGGAAAGCTTGCTTGCCAGCTTCTGGAAAGTAGAGGCAAAGGGAAAGAAAATCGTCAGGACTGTAATGCTATTTCACTACTTAACTATACCACATTCGCATCAATTTCCTCTTTTGGCTTAAGAGTAATTAAGGAAGAAAGCGCCAACTGCCACCGTCAAATCCAACCTTTGGAAAACGGTGGTAGGAACACTTGCAACGGCGATCACACAGAATACAACCAGCTTACGCTCGAACAGTTCGTTCGGTTCGTTCTTTGCGCACCAGGATTGGTCGCCGTTCGTTCTTACGTACGAGGCTTCTTCGGTTCGTTAGGACTAAAATGCTCCTGTCAAGACGCCCTTTAACAGGAAGAGAATAAGAGCATAAACCTAACCTTAGTGAGGTCAGGGATTCCACAGCTCACAACACTAAAAACAAGTAACGTGTAATGAAAGAATTGAGTTCCTGTATTATCCATACAGCATTTAACGCATTCTTTTATTATCCATACAGCATTTAACGCATTCTTTTCCCTGCGGACAGCCATTGGCTGTAAAATTACGTTCGTAAACAATATACAAATATCCAATATTAGCCAAGCGATTTAGTTTGCGCAACGAAAAGTTTACAGTTTTAGGGATGCAATTCAAATGTAAACCTTATGCCTAAATTGTTGTTTCTATATATATATATATATATATATATATATATATATATATATATATATATATATATATATACATATATATATATATATCTTCCAAAGCATATTACTTTCATTTTTTAGTTACACACACATAAAACTAATTTTTCCAAAGTATGAAATCTTTTCCGTAAATTTTTCAGGAAGGATTCACAAAATAACTATATCTTGGGGTAATTAGTTATAAACACTGATAACAACACTTACGTTCTGAATTGAGTAATATTTTCATTTAGCCTGTAAACTTATGACTTTATACCTAACGACTTAGGCTGGATTATGTGAATTTCTGAGATGTCTGCCATGATCTTGCAGTAATATATATATATATATATATATATATATATATATATATATATATATATATATGAAACTCATAGAACTCATAGTAATATATCTTGATCACACGCAAAATTGTGATCCTTTCCAATATATATATATATATATATATATATATATATATATATATATATATATATATATATATATATATATAAGCTCAGATGGCACGGGCAACTGAGGCCCTAATCAAGGCCATCTCATGAACGATAGCTATATAGGACATATACCCAGGCCTGAGCCAGATACCTATTTTATCAACCAACCACCAGGGGTGAAAGAAGGGCTGGGTAGACTGTGTAATGACTGCCGCAACCAGAATTCGAACGTGTGAGCTCGACCCTGGCCGGCCCACGAATGCATCACGGTCAGGAACACATGCCCTAACCGATACACCACGGAAACTTTTCTGGTTTAGATGAATATGAATTGAATAAGCTTCATTGCATGACTGTCCGATGCACTGGCTTTTTTTGTCGATGTTAAATTCAGTAGTTCGCACATGGATAATAATAATAATACCAATAATAATATAATAATGATAATAGATAATAATAATAATAATAATAATAATAATAATAATAATAATAATAATAATAATAATAATAATAATTATTATTATTATTATTATCATTATTATTATTATTATTATTGGTTAAGCTGCAGTCACGCACCACCACGATTCTAGCCATGGAATACAATATTGAAGTTTCGAGATTAGTGAAATGCTGGGTAGCGTGATTACGTTATTATCGTAATTATATGACTAAATAAGCTGACAGTGGGGAGGGCTGTAAAGGTAAACATTAAGCTAACGTAACGGTGGAACATACCTAAACCTCATCTAACTTCGCATGAGGGGCAAAAAAAACACATTACCATACACGTATACCAACATTATTAATAGCTGTTGCGTCTCCACATATGATGAAGTATTCGCTCAGGAATGCGTGCGTGCGTTAGAATGTGCTTTTAAAGTACACGAACCCGCATGGCGACGGCCCGCAGAACAACTGGATGTAAACGTAAGACCAATTTAATTTTTTTTTTTTCCAAACTGTACCGAAAAGAAAGTAGCAATTAGGGACTACGAGGTGTCCGGGAAGGTTTTCATAGATTCTGTTGATATTTATGAATGTTTCAGTTACTTGACAATAATCCAACCCGTGCCATATTTTCATAGCCCTCCCTACTACTCACTTCTTGGAAATAGTTACGTACAAGATATTAATCGTAATCACGCTCACGCATAGTTCTTCTGGTTTACATACGGTAAAGTACCTTTGCAAGGAAGTCTGATTAACTAGCTGACATCTTCCCAATTAGGCTATGTTATTAACGCATTCCTTAAACTAACCTTTCTAGCTTTGTCTGTGCATTGAAAAGCTATTCAATGCCTTCAATAGTCCAGTAACCTAATTAGGCTAAACATCCATCTACTTACCTATATTTGTCTACACTATCTTACGCTATACACTTACCTATAGACATTTATTTGCACCATTCTAGGCTAAGCATCCATATTCTTAACTAAAGGCATTCATTTTCAAACCATTAATGGTAATCCAAAGAGAACTAAGACACTAAATCATCATACCCACCAGCATGATCATTAATCCAGTTAATCTTCGTTTTAATGGGGGAAAAAAGTTAATCTAATTCCCGTGTGTCATGATTTCATCACAGAAAATGGAAGTAACTTTCAAACTAATATCAAATAACCACTGGCCACCATAAAATTTGTATTCAGTCACGGAATTTGGTAATTATTTAGTTACGCCTCGAAAATTACTTATCGATACCAACGAAAATCATATCACAGTATTATGATATAATAAGTAGAACTCGATTTCATTTGCAGCGATCACTTTAAACAATGCTGGGTCAGCATTCTACAGTGTTTGTATTGTGTTTCGTGTGAAAATCCACAGATGAACTTGAAACTAAACAACTCAAGACATTTAATCTAACCAAACCTAAACAATCATCCTTAAAGTAATTGCTGAATACATAGGTGTTACTACAACGTACGTATCCATGATATTTTTTGTGACACTGATACATCAGAAAAGTTTGATAAAGAACTCGATTTTTTTTTACACAGGAGGATCAAATATTATTGTTATAACATCTGACAGTGAAACGGTCTTGCACACACACCATACTGCACTCATTCTATATTGTTAGTAGGTTTACTTAAGCCGTATGAAAAATCAGCAATCCTTACCTTAATCATCCTGGATGAGTCTGTGAAGATTGGAAGAGCCTCCCAAGCCAACGCAAGGTATACTTAACATGAGATAGCCCTGGGGTTGGAGGCGAACCTGCCATATGGACTATCTATCCCTTTCCAATTACACATACAGTAATCACAAACACGCGAATCCGCGGTGGAGTCTTGATTCGCATATCCAGGCACACACTGACCATGTCTATAGGATCCGGGAAATGACGTGAATCATGTTGACATAGCAAGGAACGAGGATGTAAACTCTATAACTACTGAACCCTTACTTAACACGTAAATGGCGACCCAGACTCGACGCACACCCTGCTTGGTCCTTTAGTACTTTAGTGTGCATGTATTGTGCTTGGAAGTTGTGCAACCGTATATGAATTAAAATAATCGAGTTTACTGGCTTAAATATCTAGGAGTTCCTAGTTATTCATGAGATTATCATCACTACCATTGCTTATTAGTCATATGGCTAGAAGTGAACACGGTAACGAATCAGCTTCGGAACTTCGGATCACATTGAAATGTGATACTCGGGTTTTTCAGTAACCCAGTCGAAATTCATTCTCGTCATTCTACTATAACGATGATGAAAAAATCTCATTTTATCCAGCATTTCTGACAATCAGACTTCCTTAACAAGACTCTGAAACGAATCCTAAGAATGCCTGAGAATATAAAGCATGAGATCCAGACTGAGTGAAATCCTAGACAAATATTGGAATCCATGACCGACTGTAAATACATCAGTAAGGTAGGGACACTTTAACCTGAACGTTGGTTCTGAGAAGTTATCCACTTGCATCAAAGATTAAAAAAATAAGTTTGATCTTGATGACGATGTAGAATTAACATTTCACGTTTTAATCCTTTCATGAAAAATGTATGCTGCTTAATTAATTGTCTATCGGTGAAGGTCATTAAGCTCGAATTTGTACCATACACGTCAAACATACAATATTGTATAAATAATGCTGTTAATTAAGCATATATATTCAACAGTGGATATCGTTCCGTGCGTTATCCTGGGCAACACACGGCAGGAACGATGAATGGCGCGATAGGGTCCTGCAGTAATGGAACCTTACCGTTTACGAAGAAAATCCCCATTGAGCTAGATTGGTTATCTGAGCCATTGAAGGCCATCAACGTCAAGTCATGACCACCAAATGAATTATCTTGAACACCTTCTTCAGACGTTCAAGGTAAGTCCAAGCTCTCACTACGTATATATTTGGCCTATGTTCTCAAGGAATCATATTGGCCCCGTATGTATTCTGCTTTTCAAGAGTTCCGTCAATAAATCAATGATAATAATGATAACAATAATAGATAATAATAATTATGATAATGACAATAATAATAACTAATAATAATTTAAGATCAAGACATACTGCTTGTAAGCAGAGTCTGAGTTCGAGAACATTATCAACGTACCGCTCAAAAATCTTTTACTGCATTTTACATATATTTCTGCTGTGTCCTCTGTTTGCAGGCATGTAGATATTGGGGAATATGCGGTACATAAATATAACACCACAGCTCAACGGCTTTTAACTTTCAAAAATACTTTCATACTGAATACCTTTTCTCTTTTTTTTTTTTTTTTTTGCGTTTGGAAGCAAATCTGGTTTGTTGCTGGCGACGCATAACACATTTTGAAATAAACTTTCACTTTTTGCTATTGAAAAATCTAGACTCGGATCAATAAACAGATCAATCCACTATTAGTAAGAATTCGAATACTATTGTCAGTTTCCTAAGAAGTACCTTACCTAATATGACAAAGGCAGCAACTAATAAACGACTGGATGCTCCAATTCCATGAATCTTAACGTTTATTCTTTCTATCATCTCTATATGATCATACGGGTTTACTTTCATGACGCTACCAATACACCTTTAAATCCACTCACCGTCTTGGTCGGATTGACTTCCGCTTCTTTATCTGTCAAGGAAGAGAGACTTTAATTTGCATTTTCCATTTACTGCCATCTATAAATTCACTTGTATCATATTGACACACCTCACACATACATGTGGTAATGCTATTAAGGTAGGAGCAGATGAACATACCTCATGGGATTCTGACTCATTCTCTGGGTATTATATACTCCTTTGAACTGCTGAGATGTCAAATGGCATTACGTATGTGGTGCCTCTTGCGTCCCTCCTCCCCCACACTGGCATACTCTGAGCTCAGCGCAATACAAGGGTGCCAGCAATGAAAGTAGGTCATCTTGACAAGACGAATCACAGTGAATTTAGCTACAGCAGGAAAAAATAAATATATATAAAAAGCGAATGCTCAAAATCTACATCAGAGGATAACAGAAAATACAAAATTAACTAGAAAAAAATACATAGCGAAAGTATGATATGTAAGTAGGACTGAGAGAGAGAGAGAGAGTGAGACAGACGAACACAGAGAGAGAGAGAGGGAAAGACATGAGAGCAGAGAGCGGCTGTGAGAACAAAATCGATAAGCGAGATACAGTCTGCTAAACCCCCTCACAGTGGCGGCCGCCGCCTCCTTCCGTCCCCAAGTCTTCACATCGCCACCCTCACAACAGACACCCTCATTACCATGCCAGTCAGGGAGTAATTCTATCAAGAATATGACTTCTTTTTTTTTTGTATCTAATTTCTCAATAAAAGAGATATGATTCATTAACAAAAAGATATTCAAAGAACCTTCATTGTTGACTTAAAACGCTAGAAATAATGCCTAGCAACAGCTATAAAGTCCCAAAGAATGCTAGGTTTCGTAGTTGGAAATTCTAACGATAGATGAAATACTCTATCAAGCCCTGGTCATACCCCATTTGCAATGTGCTGTTCAGTTCAGGTCACCAAACTTCATCAAAGACGAAGATAAAGTAGAATGAATTCAGAGAAGGCAACACAACTAATTCCGTTGTTAAGAAATAAACCTCAGGGGGGAAAAAAAATCATGAACGTAAAATCATTCTCTGAAAAAGCACCGACTCCGAGATCAAACAAAAGTTTTCAAAATGCTAATTGATTTCGAGACGATAACATGCAAAACTTTCCTTGCGTTTGACAGACTCAACAACCAGAAATAGCTGTATGAGACTGGAATGAAGGGGTATATCTAATAGCATTGGAAAGAATGACCATCAGTTATCAATATGAAAACCATCAGCATCTTTAAATCAAGGTCAGACATTCACGTCAATGATATTTACTATCAGTAAGTATTCGTTTGAAGAAATAATAAATTTAGGTTTCTCCTCCCCACAGAAGACCACTGCAGTTTAAGAGTAACAAACTCTTCCTGTTTACGCTTCCCTATAAAATTCCATGGCAGTTTATTATCCCATACGACACGGCGTTCTATCTCAGTTTTTTTCCTGCCAGGTAATGTAGGACAGGAAATGGTGGGTGGGGAGATGCCTTCTGCTTTACTATCCTGTCTCTACCGTAAATAAGATCATGACCTTAGAGCACTACCTGTATCCACCATCCGATAACCTCATGAACAATCACGTCTCCTGTTTCTCTCCTTCCCATGTATTCCAGTACACAACTCTGGTGGAAACGTGTGCGTTTTCATGCGATTTGATATCTGTACCTGTGTTGTAACTTCATCCCAGTCTACAGAATGGACAACATTCTAAGTAATTGAAGCTTCTTACCAATCACTGATAAAACGTGATTAGTATAGTTAATGAACTGTAGGAATAACTTTAGCTACCCATGAATTTGTCCAAATTTGTGCATATTTGAAGTATCTCACTAAGATAACCAGCACCTGCTCTCAGCGTCATATGTGTATTCTACTTGCTCTCGTAAGCTATATGATTATAGTGAGCTGGAGTGGTACACTTTTCTCAAGCTTTTAAGTCCTAATATTAAAGGGATCAGTATGCATAAAAGCTTTGATAAGCAAAGAGCGAAAGGAACGCATCAAAGAAAGATAGGAGATTAAGTAGGTTATGAATGACTCAAAGAAATTATCCAAGAAATGAAACACAGTAAAAATGTACGTATTATTAATGCAGTAAAGACATATTCTTATAATCCCGAATATATAGACACGTTAACATATGGCATAACTAGTTTCGGACGAAGAAATAAGTAAGAAAATGAGAGAAAGGAAATTCGAATCAAGATTCCAGTAGTAATCAACAAACATAATAGTTACCATTCTAATATCTACTTTTAAACTTAATAGATGATGATATGGGAGTAATTGGCAGCATTGTCTACGCTCATTCAATTGCTCTTGTCTTCCTCTTCTTTTTTTTCTAGTCTTGAATCTAGGTAAGTTAAATGCAGGTAGCGGTCTGTTGTATACTTGAAACGAAGAATATGGTTTTCTAAATAACTTAAATAATGGACGGTCTTCTTAAATACACATGATGTGTATGTGTAGTTAGCAGAGCGTTGCTAGTCAAAGGGAATTGTAGGCTTCGTTATAGGGACGATCATCTGTGCAATTTGAAATGTAAGGACAGTATTATGCTTATGAACTGTCTATTAATTACAGTGCAAATGTTGAAGGTCTTCACTGTATCTGCAGACAGCAAGTACGGTAATATAAGTACACATGCTGGCCTCCGTCACTAGGCTTTTCTGTACGTAGCTTCTTTATTTTTTCTTTGTAAGCACATATGTGCTACTGTAAAGCTAGGCTTTTCTGAACGGAGCCTTTTCTATAAATACACATGTACTGTTCTGAATGAGCAAAGACTTTTTTAAGTCTATAAGTACACAGAGGTACTACCCTGAATGAGTGAAATGCGTGTTTGGTCTTACAATAACACACTTCCTGTAACGCTTGACAATGATTCGCTTCAGATCAAAATACATCACACGAGAGAGTGATTTCACGTTTCTTTATCCACAAATTTACAGATAATTACTTGCTCTTCAAACATTTTGCCATCAGATCATACTCATTATGACATGTCGAAATCATTCAACACACAGATGTCCTTAACAATGTTACCACGCGTCAAAGTGTGAGCTTTCACTGCACAATGAGAGTTATTTGCCTTTTCATATAAAACTGTTTCTTTGAATCTTAGAAGGTACAATCCACTAGGTCACACGTTGATGCACCATACACCTTTATAAATCTATGATCCACAAGTTCATTAAACGCCACACAAAACACAGGCAGTTATAAACAAATCGGAAAATCAGTTTTGTCCACTGGTTATATTCTTAAATTACAGTCCTTGGGTTATACTAGCCATACAAAGCACGAGTACATTTAAAAGAAAAAAAAAAGCGCGGAAGTACATTCCAAACCTTTATATACACACATCAAAGAGTCATGACACCAACCTGTCATGACTGCCTCAGATAACGACATTAAAGTCAGGGAGGGCTCCTACCCTCACGAGATACGCTTTTAGTGTAGAAAATCGTTGAGAAATTCCCCATATTCTAAACGGAACTTCAACTATTGCGATTTAAGTGATGTTCCACATCATATCTGTCAGGGGAACGAATGACCTCTACTGCGTAATCTAAAAAAACGTCTCATGATATTACATACTTGACGAAATGAGGGAAGGGCCTTGAAGCTTAGAACGCTGAGAATGTAGATGCTTGTTTTATCACACTTGATCAGTAATCACACACACACACACACACACACACACACACACACACACACACACACACACACACACACACACACATAGAGCAAGAAATAAGCTACGGGAATCTGTGTATGATAGCGCCTGAGGAGGCGATATCGTCCTTAACCTGTCGCCATACTCTCGCATTTGGGCTAATAGACTGGGAGGGAAAAACTGCCTGCTAATAAACAATCAAACTGCATTCAAGTTCACGGATGAGGAAATATTCAGCAAGCTGTTCACGTCTTTCATTAGGCCCAAATTAGAAAATGCTTCTCGAGTGTGATCACCGCACCAAAAGAAAAACAAACAGCTAAACAGAGAAGGTCCAGCGAAGCGCAACAAAGATAGTAACTGAGTTAGAGGGAAATGCTCGAGACCCTAAACACACACACCATGGAAGAGAGAAAAGTGTGGGGAGACCTGATAAAAACCTTTAAGATCTTAAGGTAGATTGATGACGCACACAATGGACAGTTCTTGGAAAGATGAAGAGATAGAGCCACAGTTTACATAATGTATAACCGAGCAAGAAACTTATTTGAAAGATGAAAAGTTCGCTTTCAGTATGTGTGAGGTGGACAAATGGAAGAGAATGAATGAGTAAATAGTACACGTAAACAATACACATAAAAAGAAGCACTGATAGGAGAGAAGGATGAAGAGATAAGGCCCCAAAATGTAAAAAACGAAAAAAACTACAGACAAATAGGCACTGAAGAGTCGAGAAGAGAGGAAGGACGGTTGTGAGGCAGACTGAAGGGGTGAGGAAGGTATGAATGAGAGCAGAGAAGTAATGGTTGATGATATAATAAGTCATGTGATGTGATTCTAAAGTTAATAACCTCTTGAACACGAGGAAACCACCCTTGCCCTTTGGCCTGAGCCTTTAGGGTCAAATTAAAGGCCACGCCATTGTACCAAAGGCTTGTAATCGTTATGCTTAAGGATCAAATCCTCGTATTCAAATGTCGCAGCGTCGAACCTAAAGGACTTAATGTATTTCTGTCTTTAATCTTCCTATCATAACACTGCATCTGAGAAGCTGGTTTGTCTGCTACCGTCAACGAACCCCAGACTGTGGCACGGCCCTCAGTCGTCCACAGCGACCTTGACACCACTCATCTGACAGCCTAAACAGATGACTACATTGTGACGAAAACGAAATACAAAAATGCAAGGATTTGACGCGGCCACAAACTTTGCCAGTATTGTCACAAAAGTTAATAGTAAAGTGTCCAATGAATTAAGGAAGACACAGTGATTTAATATCTTCTATCTTCATTAGCAATCATGGAGAAATCAGCAAACTGTGTAGTAGGCAATGGATCTGTACCGCAAACGACTACACTAGAACGGAACGTAAACACACGAACGAGTGGTGCAAACACAAGGAGGCAAGACAGAATATTCGTCCGTCTTCGGCAGTAACAGACACCATATCTACCGCTATACTCCCACTATACACTACCACTATACCGCTCAATTACCAATGCTCCACTGTAAATACCACAACAAACAATCCACGAGCACAGAAATAACTACAGTACCACTACAACTCCCCAGCAGCACCACTATAAATACCCCTATGTCATCATTGCCATCCCACCGACTAACACACGGGAACAAGAGTCCGACTACAACATTAGCCAGAGCACCATCACAACGCTATCACAGTTAAGCATCAGCCAGTATAAAATTCATCAGTTTTCTGACCTCCACCAGGGTCTAAGCTTTGTAAAACCCAGCACACTAATGATCACCAAACGTTTCCTCCATCAACCACGACCCTCAAACACATATGATATGCATGCATACATGATCTCCGTTTCCCGCGTGAGCGAGGAAGTGACAAGTACAGACGAAAAAACGCTGCATCCCCTCTCGTCCATTCTCTAGCTGTCATGTGTAATGCACCGAAACCACAACGCCCTACCCACACCTAGGCCCCGCAGACCTTTCCATGGATTACCCCGGACATTTCATATGACCTGGTTCAGTCCACTGACAGCACGTCGACCCCTATATACTATACTGTTCCACTTCACTGTATCCCGTGTACGCCTTTCACCCTCCTGTATGTTCAGGCTCCGATCGCTCGAAATGTTTTCATTCCATACTTCCATCTCCAATTTGGTCCCCCCGTTCTCCTTGTTCTTTCCACTTCTAACACTTTTCCTTACTCATTCTCTCCATCAGTCCAAACCACTGCATACACCCTCTTCAGCTCTCTCTACCGCACTCATCTTATTACCACACCTATCTCGTACCCTTTTATTACTTGATCAAATCAACTTACACTTCATAAAGTCCTCAAACATTTCATCTCCAACACATTGCCGTGAGTACTATGCCTTCAAACACCCATTTTTGCTTTCCCAGATAATAATCTCTGTACACATTCTTCAGCGGAGAACCTTCGCCCCCCTCATCCATCCACACACACACAGTTTCAAAATCGTAAGTAAACCACAGCAAATAACCGTGTCGGGCTACCTAAAAACAACTTAGAACTACCGTAAAAACTTCGATTTCAAGGGGTCATATATGCAGATGGCGTGTACGATTTTAAATCATTCTAAGCACCCGAAGAACGTGTTCAAGTTTAATCGACTATGAGTCATAACATGAAGCTGACGGTCTTCATGACCGCGGCAGTCTATGGGACTAAAAATTTCAACCCAAATAACTAAAACATACCTTAACTGACCCCCCTTTACTCCTTGAGCACAATGATACGATCTTTGAGCATAATGTGACGTAATTGGAATACGACGGCACTACGCTTGGGTTATTATGATAGATTGGCTTTTGGTCTGATCCATAAGTCAGATCATCATGCTCTGGGGTCGTGCCGTGGACTGTCGTGCATAAGAGTCGTCTCTTCACTTTCAACGGCCGTGCCTTCTGGCTCGTTTATAAACGTACATAGTGCACCCTAAAATAACCCATATCAAATCCTAATATCAAAGGCTCGAATTCCTCACGACGAATAAACCACAGACAAAACTACAGATCATTTAAATATCAAACTCCCTTTACCTTAAAACTAAACAAAGTTTGAAGAATCTACAGAGGTTTGCTCTGCCACACTACACAAACTTCATGACTGGATAAAGACAGTTACTGTAGGACGTCTACATAGATAACCTTGAATCCTTCCTAAGGCAATTAAAGCAAGTAGCAAGTACAAAAAGAAAATTACAAACCTCCACAGGGCACCTTAGGATATTATTACGCAGACCACCGTAAGATACCACAGACTTCGTCAAGATCCTGTAACAAAAGCACTTTTACTCTGCATACACACCATCTCGAGATACTTCACAGGCATCAGAACACGGTCTCCAGGGACCTAGCCAAAGATGCTCACGGAGCCTCTACCGCCAGCCATACGCTTCACATGTGACAGATCTCTCTCTCCACTGCTAAAAATATTCCCACCTGGGAATATTTCCTCATTATTGGTCTTGACCTTTGGTCGGCCTGACCCATTTGCTGCTCCCTTTACTTGCCTTTCGTCAGGTCTCCCGCCCACGGTCTCTCACTCCTTAATCACATACCATTCCCCACACACCATTCCATCAACCTTACTGACGACACCTCTTTCAACGTTGATTCGTACAACAATACAGTCTACATATGCTCAACAACACTGAAAATTTACGGGAAAAAAATACAATATTAAAACCAAATGGAAAGAATCAACAAAGACGATATGATAAACATTTGAAAAAAAAAAAAAATCGATGCTGTCAAAGGAACCCCAGCTCTAACAGCCTAGCTCACATGAGGGTGGAGTAGCTCGGTGCTTGGACCGCCCGCATGAACACAATGAACTCATTTATTGAACTAAAAGTCCTCTCTCTCTCTCTCTCTCTCTCTCTCTCTCTCTCTCTCTCTCTCTCTCTCTCTCTCTCTCTCTCTCTCTCTCTCCTGAACTCGGTGGCTGGGCGTTCCTCCTATACTGTATATTTCGGAGGCGTAAATATACTCTCACTGCACTGCCCAAAGGTGCTGGGACCATCACAGTGCTTCATGCTTATGCAAAGCAGGACAAAATGTAAAGACTTGCTCGAGATAGTGGCAAACGTACAGATAAAATTCTCTTCTTTTTCAGAATCATCTGTAATCTAAGTTTTAATATGCGCTTTCATTTCTTTTGCATTTTACTTGCTATTGTTTTGAAGATGATAAAACGATTCGAAAATTAGTTTTGAAAAAAACGACAAACTATTTCATACAAATAGTTTTCATCCAGAACCTTTCTTTAATAAATGTGCATTTTACTATCACGATATTTCCATAAAATGAAGAAATGTTACATTTTCTCCGTGAGTCTTGTCCCTCATACTAATAAACCATTTATAGTAAGGCTTTCAGTTAAAAGAAAAGGTGGTGGGTGTAATGACTTGTATCAAAATACGTACAAATTGTTGTTGATGCCTTCAAAATATAAAGAAAACACTGTTCGACTTTAAGTCATGTTGAAAAAAATTATCCCATGATCTTATTAAGAAGAATATTAAGTGTTATTTACTTACCGCTCTATCTGCAAGGTAGCTTTAAACTGAATACCTTAACGGACGTTCAGAAACGCTGTAGCTGACTGGTCCACAAAGGGTAATTCTAGCCCGTAGGAAATATTTTGGGAAAGTTAGATATGGTACACTCAGGCCCACCAAAAGGGAGGGGATTCCGGGACCAAAACCCCTGGGGCCCGAAAGGGAAGAGATGAAAGTTGAAGATATTAAATGAAATGTACGTTACTAAGAATAGATAACACAGAGATTATCATTTGTTGCCATCTCATCGTCTTTCCTATCACGTGAGCCCCACAGCCTCCTCTCCCAAAGGGCAGAAGTAGGTCCATATGCCAACCTAGTTCCCACATCAGCTCTTGGCGACCCAGGATACACCATATCTATATAGGCATAATAATTATCAAAATATACCTAAAAAAAAGAAATAAGAAGACATGCACGAAACAATATGCAATTAACTCGCAAAAAAAAAAGGTAAAAACCATATTGTTAAGCAGCATACCTTTGGTCGGTCGTTATGCAGGCACGAGCTACGGCGTGTTTCCGTCATAACTAGGTTAGTTCGCCTAACTGATAACGTTACAGGCGTTTAGTTAAACACAAGTAACGTTATCAGCTTTTGCTATTGTGTCATT
Source organism: Panulirus ornatus (assembly GCF_036320965.1). Taxonomy (NCBI): domain Eukaryota; kingdom Metazoa; phylum Arthropoda; class Malacostraca; order Decapoda; family Palinuridae; genus Panulirus; species Panulirus ornatus. The sequence continues at coordinate 13,344,930 of NC_092229.1, forward strand.
ATTAGTGACTAGATGGTGGGATGTGTAGGATGAGCGTTTGGGTATTGTACCTCACCTCTGCTGTAACATCCAAACTTGTCAGAAAATTTTAGTCCAGCCGTTACATAAACGGAGTGTGTGGGGCACTTGTAATCAGTTCTGCCGTTGACATCCGAGATGTTAAGACTTTTTTGTGTGGTCGAACTGAAGATTGCGATTGGGTCCAGAGAGATCGTTGATACCCCGCTTACCAAGCCAAGCGTCTTGGGAGAAAGTCAGTTTAACCCAACAGACAGTAGTCATTGTTGGGAAGAGCCAGTCAGTGATTTCCCTACTGTACACATATCCATTCTTCATTCCAAGAAAACTCAGTGGTCCGAGGGGGGAGGATGGGGGACTTACGAACTCCTCAAGATGATGAAAAGCTCAAAACAAGAGTGATATGCAAGACGACATTCTGAGAGAATATAGCACTTTTGGAGTTATCTGGATTGTAAAGTTAATAACTAACATTGGTCGAATTCTCACAAAACTGGACATTATAGCGATGTACGTTTATAAAGTGCAGCAACTATATTTTGAATGAAAATAAATGTATTTGATAATATAAAGCAGCTGATAGCTATAATTAAGTTTTTTTCGATGAAACAAATGAATACGCTTTTGCAGACAAAGGAAATTTCTTTATAACAAACATTCGGATGTCGAAGATTTGGGGAGTGATGAAAGTGTACGTAGATTACTGAAACTGACGTACGCATTTACATATTTTCCCTTTCGAGGGAAGACAAGGGCTAGAATAATCATATTGAGGGAAGACAAGGGCTAGAATAATCATATTGAGGGAAGACAAGGGCTAGAATAATCATATTGAGGGAAGACAAGGGCTAGAATAATCATATTGAGGGAAGACAAGGGCTAGAATAATCATGTTAAGTTATAATGAATCATATCATTATCATTATTACATAATTCATGGGTAAAGGGTATGTATGGTGAGGTGATCGCACCGTTCATCATCCCCCAACCCCATACCCGAACCATGAATGCGCCCCTGCCTCAGTGGTTTTCATGTTAACGTAGTGTATGACTTGAGCTCTGACTGTTCACACTGACTACCACACACACACACACACACACACACACAATTTGAAAGAGCCAGAAAGCAGGAGATTTAGCGGAATGGACCGAACGCAGACTTAAGCCGAATTCAAGGGCTCTTTTCAGTACTGTACATAATTCCATAAAGAGTGGACGAAAGTCTTCCCTTACATATTACGTTTTACAACGAATCTGTATATAAACGTATACACGAAAGTCGAGACGCACACGCAGCAGGCAGAAATCAAGAACAAATGTCATAATAACACTGAACAATACCATGAGCATCTGGACGCTACCTCAGGCCACCTGGACGGCCCACATGCATTGTTGCCAACTCATATTGCACCGTAACCTTTCGCTGGATACAGTCTAAAGGATAACTAAGAATGTTGCAAAGGATTTGAAAGTGTTTATATATGCTGAATCTATATATGCTGAACCACAAACTAACTAGCCCTCACTTTTAAATAATTGATTAAGCACTTAACGGCAAGCAAGAATCTTAGTCGATATTCATAAAAACAAATGACCCAGCCGACAACGACGAATGCGACGGAGTTCACTTTGTAACCAATGAGTGGTCACAATGCGACAGATTTATGTCCCATGGCGGGAGAACGAGAGACCCCGGTTGACTGCGTTAGTCCAGCACAACGTTCTTCTATCTATCTATCTATCTATCTATCTATATCTATCTATATATATATATATATATATATATATATATATATATATATATATATGGCATTCAACTAACGCAAAAAACGGGTTTTCCCAGTTCAGAACAAGAAGGCCATGAAGAAAATCGTTGTACCACTGAATTAACAATTTCCCATCATCACAGGGACCACCTGTCAATGAAGTCGATCTATAACTGAAGGACCTCTGACATGACAGCGAGATATAAGCAACCTTAAGGAAAAGTTCAGTGATCCATAAGCCGCCATACACATTCGTTTAAAGATGAAAGCATTTAGTAAACGAGGAGGTATGGGGGGGGGGGGCATGACACCCCAAGCATACTATATAGTCTTGGCCGCTACATACGCAGTACCTCTGCCGTGAATATTGACTTCCCAATACACCGCACAAAACCACTCCACAATCCTGTATCTTCTTGTTCATGGTAACACTGAGTGTCTACAGCAAACCACACCACAATCATGCGCGTCTACACTGAGCGTCTACAGCAAACCACACCACAATCATGCGCGTCTACACTGAGTGTCTACAGCAAACCACACCACAATCATGCGCGTCTACAATGAGTGTCTACAGCAAACCACACCACAATCATGCGCGTCTACACTGAGTGTCTACAGAAACTACACCACAATCATGCGCGTCTACACTGAGTGTCTACAGCAAACCACCTCAATCATGCGCGGCTACACTGAGTGTCTACAGCAAACTACACCACAATCATGCGCGTCTACATTGAGTGTCTACAGCAAACCACACCACAATCCTGATGTCTACACTGTCTACAGCAAACCAAAACTCTACAAACTGTAGATCTTATTTGCTCTACAAACAAGCCTACATATTCCTGGCCTCCACAAATATTACACACACCGTTTTAACCGTACACCTTCACAATAGACCTTGGCTACTCCAACGCAACCTAACCCTGACCCGCTTACAATGGGCACCCTGGCCCTACACACTACACCTTGGACCTAGGCACTCTGTATGTGCACCCTGGCCTTATGCCCTGTACACCTTGGCCTAGCTACACACCACTCAAGTTGCTCATCTCCAAACTGTACAACTTGACCATATGAATACTTCAGATGTTCATCCTCCCCTCAAATCTGGTCGATTGATTGGTACATACCTGGCTTAGGCTAGGGTGCGTGTGTGTATGTGCACACACACACACACACACACACGTAAGAGTAAATACATGGTACATATTCATCGTTAAAAGACGGACAACATGTGAGTATAACTAACACTGTAACACACAAATAGTAATCACAAAAATAGCAGTCAGAAAGGAGGGGAGAAAAGGCGATACCAGAATTAGAAGAGCTGAATTACAGTGAATGGTTAAGAGGACTAGTCCTTAGAAACTTGAGCATCCATATTATCCCTGACACAGTAGTCTATCAAGCTTAGCAACCCTATATATACCCTCTCCCCCGGCAACCTCACCCACTACATCACTGGCTACCCCACCCAGTACATCCTAACTCTCCCACCTTCTACACCCCTAACTACCCCAGCTTCTACACCCTGACCACTCTCCACCTACTACACCCTAACGACCCCACCCTCTGGCTGCCCCACCCACCCACCACACGCCGGGTACCAACCCACCCCCTCTGCGCATGGAGTCTCCTCCACATGCAATAACTGGGAGTAAAGATATAGAGAGACCAGCTGGCTTGAGGCGGTGGTCATATTGCACGGGATTATACACGCCCGGGAAAATAATATTTGGATTATTAACAATTCACAGGTTCGGCAAGAAACTTAGGGAAGCCTAATGAAGCTAATTACATTACTTTCAAAACTCGAATAAGAATGTTAAGTACCATAGTAAGTGGTATACTAAGTACAATAATCAAGTACTACAGTAAGTGGTATAATAAGTGCGATAATCAAACACTACTGTAAGTGGTAAAAGTAATATAATCAAGTACAGCAGTAAGTAGTATAATAAGTACTACAATCAAGTACCACAGTAAGTAGTATAATAAGTACTATATTTTAGTACTGCAGTACTATAACCAAGCACTACAGTAAGTAGACTGGTTTAACGAGACGGAAATCTAACATTTTTCCACCATCTTTTCGCAGAAACAGATCGGCTTCACTTCCCCGAGTCCACTGCCCCTCCCTCCTCAGTCCAGCCCCAGAAGACCTTCCTTCACCTTCCCCTAGGTTGAGCCCGAGGCTCTTTATCCCTTCTACTTCTCTAGCCTCCTCCTCACCTCGCCTCGATCCCCACACAACCAACAAACACAACTTACAAATTTCTCAAACTCCGTCTCCAGCCACCAACCCTAACCTTGAACCTTGCAACCCCAGGACCCACCCCTTTTTATGAGGCGACCGTAGCGCTCATGAAGGAAGGTAGTGGTCATGTTCACTGGGGGAGCCATGGAATCATGTGTGGTGATGTGTGTTGGTCAGGGCAAGTTAAGTGCAGGGCGATTGAGGTGCAGGTGTTCGGTGTCTACAGTGTGGAAGAGGCAGCCTGGGGATGAGGGATCTTGTGATACGATGAACAGATGTTTGTAATGTTGAAGAAGTAAGCGGTTTTTTCAAAGTAATGCGGAGCAAGTGTGACTCGTATATGTCTGGGGAGCGCATTCTGGGCACATGTATGCCTGATGGGTTTGAGTTCATCAGTTAGTAGGGCTGAGGGATCGTTGTGCAGATGTTGGATGTCTGTGGGTGCTCAGAGGTCACCAGTTGTTCTAAATACCCTCCTTTGGGCAGTTTAAAGTAATCTTACGTTTGCTTTTGGGGGAATAACTAAACAGATCAAGCATAGTTTGGAGTGGAGCGGATGTATATTGTTTATACAGAGTATGAGGGATCCTCTTTCTTGTCCATAAATGGTGTCCATGAGTGCTCTGAGAGCACATAGTTTATTTGTGTACTTGACGTTTTGAACGTAGGGTGAGAGTAGAGGGGTAAACATCACGTGTGTGTCGTAAATAACGCTTGATGTCTGGTCTCACTGGTATTTTCCTGACTGGGAATGGTTGATCCTTCTGGATGATGAGTGTGCGAGTTGGGATCATGTCTGTCATAGGTTAAGAAGGTGAATGATGATGTATTTCTGTGGGGAACTACAGACATTCTCCTCGATAAAGCCAAGTGTTCTGAGTATGTGATGCAGTGTTTACTGTCTTGCTTATGCAATGCTGGGGTGCGGGTGAGGAGGAGGAGGAGGCAGGAAGGCAGGTCATGTAAGAAGAGACTGAAGAGAGATGGAGAAAAAAAAAAAAAAAAGCTCCGTGGGGCCTCTTTCAAAGAGCTTGAGAGTTTTAGAAGTGCTGACCTTTAAAGGTGGACAGTACCAGGTATCTTTTGTAAGAGGGTGCCGAGGGACGGTCTCTGACGTGTTGGTGATGTCTCTTGCCACAGTGTGTGTGTGTGTGTGTGTGTGTGTAGAGAGAGAGAGAGAGAGAGAGAGAGAGAGAGAGAGAGAGAGAGAGAGAGAGAGAGAGAGAGAAAATACAAGCACGATAGTTACAACTTCTAACTTAAACAAGGAACAACTAATCATCTCGGATCATCTAGGCAAGAGAAAGGCCGTACCCCCTCCCATGGGGTAAGACAGAAGCAGAGAGAAAAAGGCGTTTGGTATCAAGTTACATATGAGATATGTCAGGCAGGTGTATTTTTACCGTTAGGGTCTTTTGTACATGTACTCTTTTTTTTTCCGTCCTATGATATTCTTTTCATATTCTAGAACTGTGTAGCTAACTCCAACGTATTCATGGAGTCGTCAATTAGTTCCCTCCATCACGCGCTCTGATGTCCTCTACATGTCAACGACTTACGTATGTAACCCTCATGAGGTACAGCCAGTTACACAGCCAGTTACAACAGGTATTACTGTAACGCAGGCCACTCCCCGTATTGTGGACGGGGTAATAAATAGTCTCTTGAAGATAAGCTTTCGAAACCTTAAATCTAAATCTTCACTAATACCGTTTTCCATCTTACAAAATGCGTTCGTGGATACTTATGACAGCAAAGACGGGTTCAGCGAAGATGAATCCAGGAAATGTATGGTCGGCATCACCCAACACACTGGCCTCTTTCACCACAACCGGCCTTGTATTTACACTAGAGACTGTACGTAGCTCATGTGGTAATGTAGGATGAGTATTTATAACATGTACTGCATGATAAACTCTCCCACACCCCCGCACTGCAAGAGCCACTTATATAATGTGAGATTGTCTGTGGTCTCGGAATAATCTTTAACATCTGAAGAGGGTGTTAAAAGACTTCCTGGTTGGTGGGTGTAGCTTGACGTTGACGGCCTTAATAACCCTGATAGATAATAAGTCTTGGAGCCCAAACAACCGACCGACCAGCATCGCCATGGGTGTGTTATGGTTTTGGCTGTTGTGACCGAGGTATTAACTTTGAGACATCTGCCTTACATCGACGGTGTCTTGAACCAAAAACTCCAAGAAGTGCTTAATGCGATAAAAGAAAAAAAAAATCACTGTACTGCAAATCTGGGAGAATAAACTATCATCACCGTTAACTGCTTACATTAAATATTCAAAGAAAACTTGTGCAAACGTTTCATTAAATTCCTGGCCGCGAACAGGTATTTCATGCATATTCCTTGGGGTAATTACGTGCACCTTTAGTCCACAAGAAAACTAATAACAATACTGCATGGGACATACATACAACATCCTAACACACGCGAATATCAAAGATTTCGGGAGAGATTCCACCTATACATTGGATACTGACCCATATACAGATGAAGAAATATCCGAATCCGATATCGAATTATCTACTTTAAATACAGCGCCACTGTATGAATCGTTTAATAATCAATTCTCTATATTACTGAGGCGTTAATTTCAATATTGGAATACTTTTCTGTCCTTGTTATTGTTTGTCTTTTCTTTCGAATTGTGATTCGTAACCTTAAACCTCTAAAGATTCCGTAAGCTTAAATAAGTCTCACTGTAGCCTATCTCTCGCTCGGCCCCGGAGAACACTCACGAGTGGGCAGTTTGTTCTTGCGCTACCAGGAAAAAGTTGACACTCTCCCCACAAGCGGTTCATGCAAAAGATAAAGAATTGGTTCTACAAACTAGCATGTAAGGGGGAACTTCTTCAGTGAATCGAAAAATGACCAGAATGGATCAAAGAAAGAGAGGTAGTGAGTAGCGCCTTTTAAAATTGGTTGAGTACGAAGTTGGGTATTGTAAATCATGGTTTTGGGACACTGCTGTTCACGGGCTACGTAAATGATTTTTCTTTTTTATGTTAGCTGAGATAGTACGGGCAACTGAGGCTCTAATCAAAGCCATCTCATGAGTTTAATTTTTCTAATAATGGAGGCTTCAGTCTCATACAGAAGTCCGCATCAAATAAAATACAGAGAGGGTAAAGACAGTATCTCTGAAGAATTTTGTAGGAAGTGAAAAATGTGGCTTAAACTGTGCCAGGTCATAGAGAGTTCCAAAGCTTCGAGGTGTAGAAAGTTATCAAAACGGCCCACCCTTCAGTTGCCAACGGACACACACAGTAATCATGTGACGCACCAATCTGCCAAGCATTGCGTAGTCTAGCTAGTGGTGGGGACACATGAGCAGCCAGCTCTCGGGAGCAAAAACCAAAGCAACATCTTTGGAAGAAGGAAAGTGAAAGAACAAGCGGATCAAGTTCTGAAGTTAGCCTGGGAGAGTTTATAAGTCGGACCGCTTTTGGATGCACTCAGTCAAGAATGGATGCAGAGCTAGAACGACCCCAGATGTGAGAGCAGTACTCCGCACACGGACGTATCAATCCTTTGTATAAAACGAGAAACTGTTCAGAAGAATAGAAAGTTCGACATCTAAACGGGACTCCCAGTTTCTTAGGGGCAGACTTACTTATTTCCGTAATATGGGGTTTCTAAGAAAGAGTGCACGTTACAGTAATACCAATTATGTTCATAAAGTCAAGAGGTGGAATTACAGAACCGTCGGAGAGAGAAAAGTTGAGGAATTTAAGATAGAAAAATTGGTAGAAACGGGGTCTTGAAAGCATGAAACTTAACCAGATTTCAATTAAGCTGTTAATTGAAGTAAATCTTAAAATGTTTTCTGGTCTTTTGCATCGTATTTACTGGGTATGAATCAGAAACTGAGTGCATTATGATTATTTCAAGTATTGAAGTATCTGAACATCTTATCTTTCTATTTTGAAAGAAATAGTTTTTGTTAAAAAATCCCCTGAACTATTTTATTAGCTATTTTTGGCATTTGTCTCATTCAAATATATTTCTTTTACAACTCATCATAAGAAGTATTTTTCCTGCTGAATACAAATCTGGTGTTAAAGTGACGTTTAGTCTTCATAACATTTAATTAAGCTGTTAAATGAAGTCACTTTAGAAATACTTTTTATTCCCTTGCATCGTATTTACTGAGTATGTATCAGTAACTGAGAAGATTATGATATATTTTTCATGATCATATCAAGTATAGGTGTTTTAATATCTTATCTTTTGATTTTGAAGCAAAAAGTTTTATCTCAAAAAACGAAACCGTTAAAAATGTCAATCGGGTAGAATATGTCAAAAAAAAAAACCTGTTGAATGGAGCCCCCCTTCAAGTGGTGCCCAGGGCACCTGCCCTACCTGCCATACCCTAGATACGCCACTGGGTAGGAACGGCACGTTCTTAGAAATGGGGCGTACCAACGCATTCTTCCTAGAAGAAAAAAGTTCTGGTCTTTAAACGAAACGGAACAGACAAGCAAGCATAGGTACAAGTTCAGAGGCACACTTGTTCAGTACACGGGGATGGATGCCATCAGGACCATAAACCATGCTTGTGTCCAGAGAGAGATGCGCTTTTCAGACAGATCGAAAAGAGGTTAGGGAAAGGGCATAGGATTAGTAAGAGGAGCATCAGGGGATGAAGGCATGTTAAGAGTCATCCAAGGAAAAACGTGAACCAACGTGAGTTGCTTGGTCTACAGGAGAGACAGCTATAGTACCGTCAGAACGGAAAAGTGAAGAAGAGGTAGAGCGACAGTTGTTAGCTAGCGATGCCCTTAGCTAAAGACCAGAAAGACCTATCAGTGGATGAAGAAAGGTTACCGAACTTATTCTGAATAAAGGAACGCTTTGCCTCACGGATAACGTATTCGCAATGATTACGGGCATTGATAAATGCTGAATGGGAGTCAAAGGAAGGAGTCTTTTTTTTTTTTTCTAAGCCCGATATCTCTGATCCCTTGCCTGAATGGTTGCTATTGAGTTCCTCACAATATTCTTACATCATCCTTTACGATATTTCCCTCTGAATCACTTAGCCTGATTACCTGCTCCTTCAGCTGACAACTAGCTCTCGGTAAATTTATGGAATAGCTTTGCATCATCAGCTGCCTTGTCCACAATATTCTTTTCAAAGTTTCATTGTTCCTCTTTTCTTATCTTGCTACACTCGTTCCGAGCTCTGTCATATCTTGCCCATGTTAGCTGGCTAGAGTGCCGTCTGTTTCTTCGTCACTGTACGTCTGGAGGCGCCTTTGCTCTATGACATCTTTCATTAAACCATTCCTTTCCTATTCTTACTATTCCCTTGAGTTATCCATGTCTCTACCCTCCCACCGTATGTTTCACAGAACCTCTGAACACAACGCCCTGGTTCATGGCTATTGAATTCCATTTCCAAATCTACGTAACCAGAGAGATTATTGAGGTTTGTGTTGTTTACACAATCATATCTCCTCTCCACTTTTTTTTTTTTTTTTTGCCTCGTCTCTGCCCTTGTAATATCCTCTTTCATCACATATTCAAAATGAAACATTGCATGATCACTTTTTCCAACTCGCGTATTGTATATAATGGTCTCGATATCCATGCTAGTATGAGTGACAATAAGGTCTAATAATGATGGTGTACAGTCGCTCATTTTAGCGTGCTCTGTGACATGTTGGTGCAGGAGATTTTCCTCATACGCTTCAAAAAAAAAAAAAATTGTCTTCACGACTCGCCATTACAACGAGATCTAAATTTCCTCACTCTATCTCTTTATAAATGAAACCTTCCATTACCAGAAGTTAAACGTCTCTTAAGAAGTGTTTCGTTGCTTCACTTACCATCTTGATTGTTCCTTCGTTGTTATTATTGTGCATTTGTACCGGGTCGTTGCAGTTCTTTAGAGGATTTTATACTGATAACACCACAATGCTCTTCCCTACAGTTACTGTTCCCATTAGTACTGTCTGAATGGGCCATCCTCCTCTATTTCTTGAAAAATTCAGGCACTTTTTTTATTGAGGGCAAACTCTCCCCCTCCTTTACCTTCTCCAACCTTCTCTGTAATTTCTTATATGGGTAGCATATCCTCTGTGCTTTTCTAAACCAAAAGCTAGCTCATATCCTTCCTTGATTACTTCATCCGAGTGAGCACATTATTTTTTTCAACCTCTCTGCTTAATTTCCTGTACATCCCTATTTGTACCTCCCCGGGTTTTTTGTTTTTTTTTTTCCTCTCCACTCTTAACGCTCTGTTGATCTGCTTCCAAATTTGTTCCTAATCTTCCACGCTACTTTCATCAGTCCCTATGTGTGTTTTTGTCCCTGTTTTTCTACCTGATCAGCTTTCGATATTATTCAAGTAGGTTCAATATATGCACCTCTGTTCTTTCCTCCTGTTTGAGAGCCTCATGGTAATGCTCCTACGAATTTTTTTTCCAATATTGTCATATTATTCCTCTGAACGCACATCCTCTAGTCACTAGTACACCAGACTTTGCCTTAATATTATTGACATTTCTTCTTACTTCGTATCACCTGGATCTCCTCCCCTAAACTTGTTTCTGCTATAATCTCATGGCTCCTTGAAGTGCTTCTTGATTTCACTTAATTCTAGCTCTAGTTATGTTAACCTTCTGATCTTGCTCCTCCACAAGTTCCTAGAGCATCCGTAAACATATGGTGTCTAGTATTCTCATGTCTAGTTTTCTGTATTCACCTTTATCTCTGGTTCTCTCTTCGCCGATCTTGTTTGGATTGACTGGTGGCGGTAGTAGTACATTCCCGTAACTGAGTTTATATACTATTTATTACAGCTTCAGGTAGAGATAGAGGTCCTTAAACTATCCCCTAATGTATAGTAATGCACTCATTGAGGTACGGATATGTTACATAAATACAAGGAAACGAGACGTGGCAACACAAATAAAAATCCTTTCCCCCGTACAATACAAACAGTGTTCACAAAACACACACACACATACTCACACTCACACGCACTCTTCCCGCAGACGACAGCACTGCATAAGACTAGGGGGAAAAGCTGGCGTCCCCACCACCACATTCACCTCGTCTAACGTTATCCCACACATCCACTTCATTGAATATATATATATATATATATATATATATATATATATATATATATATATATATATATATATATATATATATATATATCAGGCTTTAAAGAATTGGAAAAATATGACTAAAAATGAGACAAAGAAAGGGAAAGGAACATCTGTAGTATGGGGAGATTTACGCTCATAGAGGTGTATTTCGTAACCTTACCGGTCCATTACATAATTCGTATTGTTCTAATGCCATCTGAATTTAGTGCTGATTCACTAAGCTTGTACCAGGTTTACAATCTAATGCATCACCAGCGATTACGTCCTCTGTTTCTATGTAAAGCGGCGTTTGCAGGCGATAGACTAAGTGCTTATACATTAATTCTGTTGTGTGAGCAGTTCAAGGTCTTCTGTCCCCTAACTCGTTTCAGTTCTAGCACTATTTTTGTTGCATACTCTTGAATCTTTATCAGCTGTACAAGTGTCTTCCTCAACAGACCGTCTAACTTCGGTCGATCATAAGTCATAGGTATATTTTCTGCTTTACAAATATTTGGAGGGAGTTCTGACACAACTCAAAAGTTATAATCCACATCCCAAACAACTGTTCTAATGTGATTTCCCCCGGAATAGATTACCGATTATCTCCACATTTAAGTCCCTGTTGCAGGTTGACTTTCACAGCTTTATAGTTTATAGTCTTATAGCTTTATAGCTTGTTTCAGAGGTCAACTTTTTCATTTCTTTTTATCTTCATTACTTTTCATTTGTTTGGGTTGAAGTTTATCAACCATGTACGTACCTGACAACTCTTGGCAGCGGTACCAGTCATGTTGTAAGCTACCACATTATCTAATGCTCCCCACATTCCTCATAAGTCTGGCATCTCCAGCAAACACATTCAGGTAAGAATCAAGTCCTTGTAATTCATTTGCACAGATAAGAAATCAGATAGGCTTCCACATTCTGAACCTTGTTGGACTCCATTTCTTACTTTGGTCTAGTCTAATTACCTCTAACATGCTTTTATTTCTCCATGAAATCATTAAGTAATTTTTGATCCACTAAGGGAGCCCAACCAATACTGTCAACTTCAATTTCTATCTTAACAACCTGTTCTGAGATACTGTACAAAATGCATTCTCCCAGTTCAGAAATACACAACACAACCACCTGTTCCTATTTTCTAAAGTGTTGATTACTCATAAAAATCCTGAGGATATGTTATTTACAGCCTCATTCCTCAAAATCCATGTTGCTTCTTAGCTCATCAAGGATTGAACCCATCTATATGCAACCTGTCCATTCCAGAAAGTTGAAAGACCAAGCTTGTTTATACAACCGGTCTTTAGTTTAGGACAACCTTTAGAAGTGGGTCACTCTTCCTCTCCAGTGACACACAACACTCTTCAAACATCTTCAACAGCATCTCTAGTGGCTTATCAAGGCATTCTTTGAGAATATGCATTAAAACATTTATGCTGATATATACAGTATCTATAACCTTGAATATTACAATAAATTTCAGCTGTTAAGGGAAATTGGGTTAGATTTTCAGAGCTTTGTTGATGTTTAAAATAACCACCTAGTTCATAAGCACTGTGTGGATCTTCTGATATCAGTGCTTTCAAGAGTCTGAGCCCTCATCTCAGTTCAAGAGAGCAGAAGGCTGTAAATCCTCTGAGCTTTGAAACTTGGCAATCAATTCTCCATTTATATCTTCTATGCCGCTAACTTTGCCAAACAAATTCTTGTCTGGTTGGTCTTTGGATGATACCTTCCTCCTAATGATAAAAATTGGCAATTTGAATGATCGTTTGTCTGTAATGTTTTTTACATATTCATTACATTTCTTTTTCATTTGTTGACACTTGTTCATAGTCACAGAAACTTAAGTTTCCTGCACATTGTCATAAAATGGCTGTTTAGCACACCACAGTTCCTTTCTTTATATCTCATTTCTGGGATTCTCCTGTGTATCCTTAAACACCTTGAAATTCACGACATATTCCACCACAAATATAACACAGTCACTTCTCCCAATCAGAGCTCCATAAATGACACTATCAACTTCAAAGCTAATAATAGTAAAAGAGTAGATCCTGTGCAGAGGGAAAGTCTGTGTCTGACCATATTGTATCCCATACTATAATGGTACAAAGTATCTTCTACACAGATGAGGAATTTCTCTCTCTAAATGTTTTCATGAGTATGTGAATACCAGTTTTCCAGCTCTAATTCTCTCTGGGTAATGTTCTTTACTATAATAACTTTTTCACCATCCTATTTGTTCCTTGACAGTTCTGAATTAGAAATAAATCGATCAGACTCTTCAGACCTGCTCGGAGGACTATACACTATGAGAGCAATTAAACATATTTTTCATTTACTACTTCCCCTTTTGTGAACTTTCTGAGTGGTCTACTGTCTACCCCTACTTCAAGGAATTTGAGTATCACCAAAAAGATACCCCCTTCTCTTTTCCTTTCTTTGTCAGGCCAAACTATTTCTGATCCAACTTTTATTGTGAGTTTAGTCTCTCTTATACCTAATATCAACAAGACCTCACCAGAAAATACCTTTTGCACCCCAGCAGTGCAAACAACGACCACCCAGAACACACTAAATGAATGTCTTTTTTCATCATTTACCCAATCTGATCAAACCTACTTACTCAACTCATACGCCACTGAAAAAAAAAATACACAAAATATAGCAGTACAAAATAAACAGAATCCAAACTTCAACACTTCTTAGATGAATTTCAGTCTCTAGACTTCACCATCTCATGCTTTTAGATATGAATGTGCTGAGAAGGGCAGCTGGTGTGATGTCTGATCACTATCTTGTGGAGGCAAAGTTGCAGATTTTTAGAGGTTTTCAAAGAGAAGAGAGAATGTTGGGAAGAAGAGAGTGGTGAGAGTAAGTGAGCTTGGAAAGGAGACTTGTGTGAGAAAGTACTAGGAGAGACTGAGTGTAGAACAGCACAGGGTGAGAGCAAATGACATGAGGGGAGTGGGCGGAGAATGGGATGTATTTAGAGCAGCAGTGATGGCATGTGCAAGAGATGCATGTGTCATGAGAAAGGAGGGAGGTGGGCAGATGAGAACAGGAAGTGAGAGGTGGGATGAAGAAGTAAAGTTGTTAGTGAAAGAGAAAAGAGAGGTGTCTGGATGATACTTGCAAAGAAGTACTGCAAAAGACAGGGAGATGTGTAAGAGAATGTGGCAGGAGGTCAAGAGGAAGAGGCAAGGGTTGAAAAAGGGGGTAAATGAGAGTTGTGGTGAGAGAGTATCATTAAACTTTAGGGAGAAAAAAAAGATGTCTTGGAAGGAGGTAAATGACATCCATAAGACATGAGAACAAATTGGAACATCGGTGAAAGAGGCAAGGGGGAAGTGATAACTGATACTGATGAGTGAGAAGGAGATGGAGTGAGTATTCTGAAGGTTTGTTGAATGTGTTTGACGATAGAGTGGCAGATGTAGGTGTTTTGGTCTTTGGTCAGGAGGGTATGCAAAGTGAGAGTCAGGGAGAGTGGTTTGATGAAGAGAGAAGAGATGGTAAAAGCCTTGCAAAAGATGAAATCCAGCAAGGCGGTGGGTTTGGATGGTACTGCAGTTGAATTTATTACGAAACGGGGAAAGGATATTCAATGTATGTATGGATCATGGTGAAGTGCCTGAGGATTGGCAGAATGCATGCATAGTGCCACTGTACATAGGTAAAGGGGATAAAGATGAGTATTCAAACTACAGAGGCATAAGTTTGTTGAGTATTTCTGTAAAATTACATGGGAGGGTATTGATTAAGAGGGTGAAGGCATGTACAGAGCATCAGATTGAGGAAGAGCAGTGTGGTTTTAGAAGTGGTAGAGGATGTGTGGACCAGGTGTTTACTTTGAAGTATATATATAAGAAATACTAAGAAAATCAGATGGATTGTTTGTAGCATTTATGGATCTGGAGAAGGCATATGATAGGGTTGATATAGATGCTCAGTGGAAAGTCTTAAGAATATATACAGTGTGGGAGTTAAGCTGCTAGAAGCAGTGAGAAGTTTATTAAAGGGTGTAAGGCATGAGTATAAACAGGAAGAGAGGAGAGTGATTGGTTCCCAGTGAAAGTAGGTATCTGGCAGGGGTGTGTGTGATGTCCCTATGGTTGTTTTTTTTAATCTGTTTATGGATGGTGTTGTTAGGGAGGTAAATGTAAGAGTTTTGGAGAGGGGAGAGTATGCAGTTTGTTGGAGATGAGAGGGCCTGGGAAGTGAGTCAATTGCTGTTTGTCAGTGATACAGGAGTGGTGGCTGATTCAAGTAAAAAACTGTAGAAGTTGGTGACTGAGTTTGGAAATGTGTGTGAAAGGGAAAAGTTGAGAGTAAATGTGAATAAGTGCAAGGTTATTAGATTCATCAGGGTTGAGGGACAAGTTAGTTGGGATGAAAGTCTGCATGGAGAAAAATTGGAGGAAGTGAAGTGTTTTAGATATCTGGGAAAGGAATTGGCAATGAATGGAACCATGGAAGCAGAAGTGAGTCACATGGTGGGAAGGAGGTGAAGGTTCTGGAAGCAATGAAGAATGTGTGGAATAGTAGTTCTAACAATATTATATGTTTGCAAGGCATGGGCTATAGATAAGGTTGTACAGAGGAGGGTGGATGTGTTGGAAATGAAATCGTTTGAGGACAATATGGGGTGTGAGGTGGTTTGATTAAGTAATGAAAGGGTAAGAGAAACGTGTGGTAATAAAGAGTGTGGTTCAAAGAGCAGAAGAGGGTATGCTGAAATGGTTTGGACACTGGGAATGGAGTGAGGAAAGGATGACAAAGAGGATATATGTGTCAGAGGTGAAGGGACCAAAAGGAGGTGGAACACCAACTTGGAGATGGAAAGATGGAGTAAAAAACATTTTGTGCGATCAGGGCCTGAACATGCAGGAGGGTGAGAGGCCTGCAAGAAATGGAGTGAATTGGAATGATGTGGTATACCAGGGTCGATGTGCTGTCAGTGGACTGAACCAGGGCATGTGAAACATCTGGGGTAAACCATGGAAAGGTCTGTGGGGCTGGATGTGGATAGATAACTGTGGTTTTGGTGCATTACACATAACAGCTAGAGACTGAGTGTGAACAAATGTGGCCTTGTTTGTCTGTTTTCCTGGCACTACCTCATTGATGCTGTTTGCTGTGGGGAAGGGAGGTGCCAGTAATGGATGAAGGCAAGTAATTATGAATATACACATAATGTATATATATCTTTCTTTCTTTCATACTATTTGCCATTTCCCGCATTAGTGAGGTAGCGTTAAGAACAGAGGATTGGGCCTTTGAGGGAATATCCTCACCTGGCCCCCTTCTCTGTTCCTTCTTTTGAAAAAAAAAAAAAAAAAAAAGGCAGCCAAGGAATAGAGTGAATCGGAACGATGTGGTATACCGGGGTCGACATGCTGTCAATGGATTGAACCAGGGAACGTGAAGCGTCTGGGGTAAACCATGGAAAGTTTTGTGGGGCCTGGATGTGGAAAGGGAGCTGTGGTTTCGATGCATTATACATGACAGCCAGAGACTGAGTGTGAACGAATGTGGCCTTTGTTGTCTTTTCCTGGTGCTACCTCACACGCATGCAGGGGAGGGGGTGTCATTTCAAGTGTGGTGGGATGGCATCAGAAATGGATGAAGGTAGCATGCATGAATATGTACATGTGTATATATGTATATGTCTGTATATGTATGTATATGTTGAAATGTATAGGTATGTATATGTGCCTGTGTGGGCATTCATGTATATACATGTGTATGTGGGTGGGTTGGGCCATTCTTTCGTCTGTTTCCTTGTGCTGCCTCGCAAACGTGGGAGACAGCAACAAAGTATAATAAATAAATAAAATAAATATATTTATAATTTTTTTTTTTTTTTTTCATACTATTCGCCATTTCCCGCGATAGCGAGGTAGCGTTAAGAACAAAGGACTGGGCCTTTGAGGGAATACCCTCACCTGGCCCCCTTCTCTGTTCCTTCTTTTGGAAAAAAAAAAAAAAAAAAAAAAAAAAAAAAATATAAATATATATATATATGTATATGTCTGTGTATGTGTTTATACGTATGTATGTGTACATGCATGTGCATGTATGTACATGAGTGGATTGGTCTTTCTTACAACATAGCAACTTTAATATATTATTCTCCAAAACCATTAATTTCTTCAGTTTTCCCTGAGTCATTATTTTTTTTCAACCAAGCCAATCAAACCTCCTACAACCACATAAAGTACTGATCCTCATATTTTGTACAATCTTCTTAGAATGCATGCAAAACGTAACTGCTTTCCTTGTAATATACTTAAACCAATGAATGTCATTAACTGTATAAAGTTATTATGCTATGGATTTTCCCACATATTTGTTTGAATTTTGATATAGGCCAAGTTTATACTAACGACTTTTCCATATTTATGTTAATTACAAATTAAATATTCTGTGATGGTGATAGCAATGAAAACATGTATGTAATAAAGACATTTATTGCAATGCAGTTACAGTGTAAACCACAACAGATATCAATATTGTGTTTAAAAAGTTTGGTGAAAGGATGAAGTGAGATGAACTGTCAGTTAAATTACAATTAAACTTTTAACAACTTTATCACTAGCATAACTGGTACTAAAAGGGTCATTATTTCAGAAAGTTAAACTAACTTACAGTAATATAAACTTTATACATAGCATCAAGTATAAACAATATTCTCAAAAATTTAAAGAACTAGAGACAAATGGCAAATTCTGACATCAGATAGTTTCCATACGATTCTCTCATCCAAATTCAAAATAAAATTATTCTGCATTCTTCAAACTTTAGAAGTAAAGAAGGCTTCTTATAGTAATATATTAGATGCATAAAATCATATAACTGAAAATGAGAAATGTTTACACTATCACTAAGATTTATATTTATTTATCTAATATACTTAATCTCTTTTTCCTGCGTCAGCAAGGTAGCGCCACGAAACAGACATAGAATGGCCCATCCACTCATATATATAGATATATACATAAACGCCCACATATGCACATACACATACATATACATATCAACATATACATACACATATGCAGACTTTTTTTTTCTTTTTCATACATATTCGCCATTTTCTGCATTAGCGAGGTAGCACCAAGAATAGAGGACTGAGCCTTATAGAGAATATCCTCACTTGGCTCCCCCTCTCCGTTCCTTCCTTTGGAAAATTAAAAAAATGGGAGGGGAGGATTTCCAGCCCCCGCTCTACTTCTATGCGGAATATACATACATATATATTGGAAAGGATTACAATTTTGCGCGTGATCAAGATATTCCTATGAGTCCATGGGAACTCATAGGAATACATATATATACACATATGCAGACATATGCATACATACATACACATGTACATATTCATACTTGCTCGCCTTCATCCATTCTTGTTGCTATCTCTCCCCATAAGAAAACAGCACTGCTATCCCCTGCTTCAGCGAGGTGGTGCCAGGAAAACAGACAGAAAAGGCCACATTCATTCACACTCAGTCTCTAGCTGTCATGTGTAATGCACCAAAACCACAGCTCCCTATCCATATCCAGACCCCACAGACCTTTCCATGGTTCACCCCAGACGCTTCACATGCCTGGTTCAGTCCATTTACATTATGTGAGTGAATATTAGGATCCCTCTTCAGTAACAATGCTGTTCTGCAAAGTCCTTGCACCAAGTAAAACTACCTTGCTGAGAAAAACTGATTACAGTAAATCTTTTGGAAGACACTACCATTATATTCATCTAAGAACACCAAATAAAGTATGTGGCTAGGATACATCTAGCCACAAAAATCTACAATCTAACATCATCTAAGTATGTGCTCATATTTGCTCCCTATCTGTGTACATTTAATGACAAATCATTTAATCCGATTAAAATCTGATTACATGATCCCTACTTACCATGGCTATAAATATTTATACTGATAAGTTTTGCTACTAGTGTTTACTACACTTTTTCAATCGTGTTAAATATTTATTTCTAACTATCCATTGTAGTACCACTTAGCTCTCTCCCTATATTTAAAGGGTGAAACAAGGGCATAAAGTCTAAAACAGAACACAGAAAACTGTATTACTATATTAGTATAAAGCTTTGCATTCTATGAGACTCAGAGTCATACAGGATATGACAAGGACTTTGGGTTACTGTCTTCCAGTCCAAATCTAGCAGGACTAAGTAAAATAGACTTTTTCTTTGTAAACATCAATAGTAAAACTATGATTTATATTTGTACCAAAATAGGTTACACTGCCCTTATGATGGACTGTAGAGGAGTTAACCTCAAATAAAGTCAAAAATTTGACATAATGATTCCCATCACCTATAACAACTTTCCTAATTCTCAGCTCTTAAAATTGTCCAAAGTCAGGGTGGGTACTGGTAGATATCTTGAGTTTGCCTCATCTAAAGTTGAAAACAAAGTATCCTGGACTTTAACAGCTCCTTTTTCGAGTTGCAATAAGAGGCAAGGACCTCAGGATTATAATGTGATAAAAAGTAATACATAAGGTGAAGACCATCCACTTGGTCATTAACATGAGGAGATATGGATCATCAGATAATATGAGCAAATATGTAGGTATCTTATCCTATCATGAAAAAAATCATGGATAAACAAGATCCACTGTCACTTCACAAAGTATTTCAGTGGAGAGCTAGAACAAATATTTCTTAGAATATTTGGTGTTTATACTTAATGGTGGGTTTATCTGCATTAATGCATATATAGCTGTTATGTTTACAAACTAGACTGGAATAATATGTCCTGCCTAAAGGCTTTGATACACATAAAGATATATCCTCCAGTAAATGAAGAAAATTCTGTTAGCATTCCAGAAATAACTCTACAGGACATACTGATATCCATGTGCAATCTGAATACACAACATCCACTTAAGCTTACGATGAGCAAAATACATGGACCCATATTTAGATTTAGTCTTTATATGCTGGTTCCACAATGTCCCTAGATAGGGATGATATCCTTAATCCTCCTCAAGTTAACTGTAAGAAATAAAATCATCCAAAAGATACCTTTCAGAGGGAACACAATTTCACTTTAGAATTTTAGTTAACTTAAGGATATTAACAGTTTACTCTGACTTTTCTGCAAATGGCCATACTCAAATATGGGAAATAAAGTTTAAGACACCTTTAAAGAATAATTCTAAAGATCTGGTAGGCAAGTCAGTATTACAATGTTTTAGAAGAATGAGTGAAGACATTTCACAGCTCAAAAATTAAAGAAAATTACATATTGTGAAAATAATTATTCAAGACTAAATTGGCTAATCAATAAAAACCTAATCAATCCCTTGTTGCCTATCATTTTTTTTTTTTCTCTTCAGAGATGATCTGTGATGTTAGTTCCTATTGTGAAAAATATTCACTGAAAAGCCTCTAAACCTAGGTAAGAATGACTGGTCACCATTAATCCTATCTCTCATTAAAAAACTGAAAAAGAAATGTGAAAAGTCTGCTTGAATCTCTAAATCAGAAGAGGAAACCAAGGACTGGATAAAACAATGTAGGGCAATCACCAAAACCCTTCCCTCTCAATTTATCAATGTGGTCATCACAAATAACAACAGAGGGCACATACAAAAACAAATTGTATATGGTATGTCATCAAATTCAATCCAGAGACAATACACACACAGCCAAAGTTGTCAAATCCAGAAATGGTGATATGTAAAAATTTTGAGATCAGACAATTGTTTTGCATTGCAAACTGATCTACCTGAAAGGGCTCACAGCTGTCTCAAACCCGCAGGAAGCATGATTTCTTCCTGAATAATTTGTCTGTAAAAGTATTTAGCCTACAGATAATATTGATAAGAAAAATGTGAAACTACAATTCTAAGGCCAGCCTCATTATACATTTTGTCAACTCTAAGTAATGAACTTGAGATGACTGATTACTTTTCCTCAGATAATGCTTCTCCCCCTACTAAGTATATGGAAGAAGTCATTCTTGAGGGAATGAAGGAATACAGATGATCCCAACTTATGGTGGTTTGACTTGCGATTTTTCGACTTTATGATGGTGAGATATTCAACACTTTATTATTAAGCAATTTTTGTGTTAGATGATTTTGTCCAACTGTAGGCTAATGTAAGTTTTGAGAATATTTAAGGTATGCTCAGCTAGGCTATGATGTTTAGCAGGTTCGATATACGGTATTAAATATATTTTCGATTTATGATATTTTCAATTTACAATGGGTTGCTCGGAACATGACTCCATCGTAAGTTAGGAATCATCTGTACCATGTATCCCTTCTTCCTCCAAGTTTATCTCTTCATCCAAATGACATTTCAATCATTCCTGTTCTGAGGTCATTTGAACATTGGGAATCGAAAAACTTTCTTTTCTTTGACTCTACACCAACATTCAACCTAATTCTTCCATCAAGAAGTCTTTCTGGTTTCTGGCTAAAAATATTTAATAACATATGTCAGTCTACTTCTCCCACTTTTCCATACCAATGAATTTATGACTGTCTCCTATAGAGAGAGCAACTCTATTTAACTCTACTTTTTCCTGTAATTCTGCTTTGGATGATTCTAGCATTCTTTCACCTGATTTGCATTTTTGCTGATTCTGTAACTATCATACTTTGCTCGTAGCATAAGCAAGGTATACAAACTAAACTGCATCTCTCCTTATGTTTTAAAGAATGCCTCCGAGTTTGTTCCAGTGCTTACTCATGTTTTTCTTTTACTTTTAAATCAGAAATTCATTAATTTGGAAATATGCAACATTAAATTCTATCCTAAAGACAAGTGACTATCTTAAGCTTTTCAACTATTACACCAATGTATTGAAGTTATTTACTGCAAGGTCTTTCAATCTCTCAACTTTAATTATGCATATTAAACCTCAATTGTTTTCTCACTGATAACCATTACAGTTTTGGTATGGCAATATCCACTAATGATATACTTTCTATATCACAAATTTTTGGTGATGCTCTTTGAGTTTTCTTAGTGAAGTTTATGCCACTATTGTTGCTATTTTGAAAGCTTTTAATGAAATCTAGAAAAGGTTCTGATCTCCACACCTGGCTCTTTTGGTTTTCTTTCCTCCTGTTCCTCTATTTCCAGCTTTTTCTTTGGTCAGTCCATCTCCATAACTGTTGATGGATTTACTTCTTCACTTATCATAAGGTGTGTTCCTAGTTTAAGAATATGTATAAGCCATTTGATATTTGTACGTGCCTGATTCACCCTACATAGCTGAGTGAATCTAACTATGATTTTAAACAGACATGTAAATGGCACTGATAAAAATATATTCCCTAGATATAACTTATTCTTCACTCAAAATTGAACACCTTATGAACAACTTTCTATAAAAGTTTTGTGTGTCAATTATGCACACACTAAAAGCAAAAGGCCAACAGCTGCACCAAAAATAAATGTAAGACATTATCTTAAAAGGCAAAATATGGATGCAGTTGCCATTTTCTTGTACAATGAAGTAAGAATGTATGCACAATGGAAAGTACAGAGGAAGAAACTCATATGTGAAGACAAATTATGTAAAGGATAAATAATATAATGAGGATACATGAAATGTAGTAAACTCTAAAGTATGAAATAGTTTGAAGTGGTCTTAGATCATTAAAAAGAAAGCAACCAGAGAACAGATCCATCAGTTGATGGCAGAGGGAGCACACTTACCAAGGTAAGCTTAAAGACAACCCAAACTAAGTGATTTATTTTGTCACATATTGACAATGATTAATATAACAACCTGGTCATTACTAGAAGATAATGGTTAAGTATAAACTCGACAACTAAATCAGTATTCGGTATGCACATAAATAGTGAAATTTACAAATAACAAGAATGACAGAGGCTTTGAAATGATTACAAAATAACTCTCAGAGGAAACATTACCTAATGTCTGCTCTCCTAAAGCAGGAATGGAAACACAGCTTTCCTGGTCTTAGGATAATCATCAAACTTCTTCACATACCACCTGAAAATACAAAAAAAAGATGATACTTATGTTTTGTTCGCTGGTACCAGCACGCATCAAATCTTTATTCTAAAACTGATAAGGCTATATGATAATCTACCCTCACAAATGAGACTGAAGTAATTATGTCCACCAGAGACAAAACATCAATAGTTCCAGAAACCCAATTACTGTGGCTCAGCTAGAGTCATGACCATTAAAAGAGTAATAAAACAGTTACCATCATTATTCCACCTAACAGAGGTTCGACACGGGCATGGGCTATAAACTAGAGAAGTAATGAACGTACAAGAATAAGTGAACACCATACATTTAGTGTTGGTAAACGAACTTTTCAGACCTCTTCTGTCAAAGTGTATTAATGCCATTCAAAAATATAATTCATTAGCCAACTCAACAAGTTCTAAGCTTACTAGCTGTACATGGAAGGGCAACTATATAAATGGGGAAACAGATGAATTACTCTAGGGGTAATGGTTAGAAAAAAAAAAATGTGTATGAAAGATAAAGATACTTTTCCAGCGAAGATCTCATACCTGAAATACCAGAAGCCCTCCTATTCAGAAATACAAATATGTAAGAACTTACTGATGGTGGCTTAGAGCTCTCCTGCTTAAGAAGAGAGTTGTGAAGAACGCATGGGCGGCTGCAGGTGGGGAAAGGCTGGCAAGTGCATAACCCCACATCTCTATGATCTCGCCAAAATAATTGGGACACGAGATCCTCTCAAACAAGCCACCTACAAAAAAAAAAATAATAATAATAATAATTGATAATAATAATAATAATAATAATTGAGAGAAAATATAGCATATGAGTGCATTCATAAGCTGAAATAAATTTCATTCTTAAAACAGCGTAAATGGCAAACGAAAATAATTTTGCCTATTTAGCAGAAAAGACAAAATTCCTCTGACGTACAGTAGCTGTAAAACTACAAATTATTACAAAAGCAAAAAGAATTATAAGTAATCACATTCTACTCATTTGTGAATAATCAATTACTTATCAAACCGTTTAAACATCTTTGGATTTTGCCTTTGATTTGATAGTCAATTAAGGTTATTGTGAATGCACACATAATCTTACAACAGGAAAAAAAAAATATTGATACTTGGAAATGTATGGATGGTATTGTGTGAAAGGAAGAGCGAATGGAAAATGCATTACAGCAAAAACAAACACTCATCTCAAATTCTTCCTTTGTGCTTTTGTAGCAGGTCCATCTCGGAGACTATCATTTGAAACATTACTATAAACATTTTTTTTTATCCTGTATCTTTTTAACATTCCTTTTCCAATTAGACCGGCAGTTCAAATTTCGCGCCATGAGTGTGACAATGATGCCGGACTCGCTTTGTGTACAAGTCGCCAACCGTCGCGAATGCTGGAGTTGAGGATAGTATACCAGTTTTTTCTACAACATACTTTCTTACTTAGGATATCATACGTCATGAGATAGGCAAGATACGTAGCAACATAATGATACAAAACATATATTTGCCTACCGTGCATGACACGAAAAAGCAGAGGGAAAAGATAATGGAGCTCTATCCTGAGTCTACAAACAAGACCGTGAAAAATTGAATCTACGAATCTCTAGGATAAACCGTCAGTACCAGGTACTGTACAGATTGGTTAAATTAAATCGGCCCGAAGGTGTGTGTGTGTGTGTGTGTGTATTACAGGACCTATACTTAGAAATCAGCAAATCTACAGGTGATGGGACT
Source organism: Panulirus ornatus (assembly GCF_036320965.1). Classification (NCBI taxonomy): domain Eukaryota; kingdom Metazoa; phylum Arthropoda; class Malacostraca; order Decapoda; family Palinuridae; genus Panulirus; species Panulirus ornatus. The sequence continues at coordinate 13,369,843 of NC_092229.1, forward strand.
GACAGAAAAGCGCAACTTTTCATCATGGCTTACTGCATGGTAATCTTAGACTGGATGCTGACGAGCAAAGATCAACCGATTTTCACTTCAAAGAGCAAAATTCAACTACATATACAGAGGAGGTTCAGGAGCAGAGGCTGATCTGAATAAATATATAATGCGGATGAAACACGGCAGCGGGTTCCCAACGTCAGCACTAGGTGAGAAATGATCAACCAGTCGCTTGTGTCTTCAGAAATAATAAAAATCGTATCACATTTCTCTTATGTGCCAATGCAGCAGGTACGCACAAGTAAAGTAAATCTTACCACGGCCATTGATAAAATACAAGGAATCATGCAGATAGACACGTTTTCTGTAATTGTTTCCACCATAGTTCTGTATTAGAAATTACAGCAAACTACAGGAAGATTAGGAAACTTGAGGAAATGAAAGCTCTTAATTTTATTGGAGAACTATCGGGCTCACCCACTGTAAGACAATTTGGTGTCTGGAAATTATTCACCGCACTTCTGCTCTACCCCATCTATATCTTTCTTTGATCTACCCAGTGGATCATTGTGTGATCGAAAATATGGAATGCTTTAATGAATTAACCACGACGGGGCTGTAAGTTATTTTTGGTGAATTTACAACCACAAGGATGCTATGTATGGTCTTGCATGTGCATGGCGAGGTGTTGTGGGCATAAAATTGAGAAGAGCTTGGAGAGAAACAGTGGCACACCATCTTGTCTGCTGATATTTTGTCAGATGAAGAACAGTGAGGAATTGGTGGTAACAAAAGTATGGGAGGAAGCGCCATTTCACAGGTGGTCAAAGTGTAACAGTCTGTTCGTTTTGACAATGCTTTGGGTGAGTTGCAGGAAACTAAGCTAGATCAGTGGGCTGAAGTAGATAAGGATGCTGAAGTTAAGCACAGGCCTACTGATGAGGAAATTATTTTAAGCATTGTTGATCCCAAGCTTATTGAGCACACAGATGAAGGCTCTAAAGAGGAAGCAATAGTGATAAACGAAGAGAACATTACTTGGAAAGAAGCTGATGAGGCCTATTAGAAAAAACATGTCATGGAAGCAATCATTTCATTCCGTGCAGGAGGTAAAACAGTCGTCTTATGAAAATTCTCCTGCACGTGAGGCTGAACTACTTTAAAATAGGGAATATTTGAAACATTTTTGAACAGAATACTCAGGAAATGATGACACACCTGGAACATCCCATTCTGCTTTTTGCCCATATCAATAAGTTGTACACCTAAAACACCGTAAAGCCTGTAAAGATTCATATGATATTGGTGAGGTGCATCATCTAGATGGTTTCAGTATGCAAATGCACTGTTCCAACATACAATTTCCTGATTCAAGTAAACCGTAATCAAGGAAATCCTCTGCCAGTCAATGTTCTTCAGCAATGTGTTACTGACTATACAAGTATGAAAAGTTTAATTTCTTTTATATTTACTATACTATGTTGACTGAAAATTTTAAAGTTTCAGAAAGTTTCTTGAGTTCAGCAAAAGGTCAACTGACAGAAAATATAAAGTGAATTGTTAAGTTGTATATTTGCAAATATGCTATATGTACTCTGTACTGTGCTTGAGATTGACTCCTAGAAAACAAAACTGTCATCAAGTTTCTGAAGTGTGTGTTGTGAATGAAGAAATAAAAAGACAACCTGAATGTCAATTACAATGCCTTAAGTTTATACAATTTAGTGAAATTTGTGTGACTTAGATAACATAACTACAAAAAGTTTCAGTGTTCGGAATGGTATTAAGTACAGTGTCTAGTTCACCTGAAGTTGACAAATGGACTCCAATATGCTTGGTTGGTGAGTACACTCATTTGTTGAATGTTGTTTTATATTTTTCCTGTCTTTAGTTAATATTTCTAGTTTTGATTACAGTAGTATTTTCATTTTTCAATATAATCAAGAAAACCATGCTATAATGGAAAAAGCATTCATCTGGCATGCAAGATCCTAAAGGTGTCAGAATAACAAGAGTTACTTATACCTCTTTCCACAAAAGAACACCAGCACCTTTGAATCAAGGACAGTTGACAGAAGCTTTGATGTGTTTAACCTTTAAACTGTTATAATCAAGCAGCTATAGTCAACTGATTATTTGACACTTCCCATTCCCATATAAATTCCCAGATAATGCTTGATTCCATTTATCCATAGATGCAGTCAGCCTTCTGTCATGGCTGAAAAAATATCACATGCCTCAATCACACATCATGAAAGATGTATAATATACAAGTTCCCACTCACTCCCCCCTAAACAAAGCATCAACTTATGAAAATTTAGTTTTAGAATAAGAATTACTGTAGTGTTATTGCCTATATTATAGAGATAAAATAGTTATTACTATTAAATGTCCATCATAATTGTAAAATTTATAATTTGAAATAAAGTGTGAAAGCATATGTAAAATTACATAGAATTGGTATACGTGTGGTAGAATTAGTATGCATTATATAATTTCACACCTTGAGAGTAATATAAAGCATGTATTGAGTGAGGTAAGTACATTTTTATAATTATTATTATACTTGATCACTGCTTCCTGCATCAGCAAGATAGCACCAGGAATCAGAGGAAGAATGGCCCATCCACTCATACACACATATATATATATATATATATATATATACATAAATGCCCAGACACGTACATATACATACAGAAATATATCAACATATACATACACATACAAAGGCATACATATATATACAAATGTACATATTCATATTTGCTTGCCTTTATCCATTCCTGTTGCTACCTCGCCACACAGGGAAAAGCATCGCTACCCCCTGCTTCAGCGAGCTAGCGCCAGGAAAAACAGACAAAAAAAAAAGGCCACATTCATTCACACTCAGTCTAGCTGTCATGTGAAATGCACCGAAACCACAGCTCCCTCCCTATCCACATCCGGGCCCCACAGACCTTTCCATGGTTTACCTAGACTCTTCACGTGCCCTGGTTCAATCCAATGACAGCACATCAACCCCGGGCCACCACATCATTCCATTTCACTCTATTTCTTGCATCCCTCTCACCCTCCTGTATGTTCAGGCCCCAATCACTAAATATCTTTTTTGCTCCATCCTTCCACTTTCAGTTTGGTCTCCTGCTTCTCCTTGTTTCCTCCACCTCTGACATATGAATATATATCTATGTGAAATCATGCTTGGATAAACAGTTATACAAAGTTTGCCCGTCTGCCTTAATGCTGTCCATTCAAAACCCTACCACAGCAATACAAAGGAAATTATAGGATTTTTTTGAGGCTTTTCTCTACTTATGGATAATATATATTTGTTCTGCAAGAAAAAAATATTATTCAAACTTTTTATTCCATAGGGTTAAACTGTTTAGTCAAAAAAAGAAACTTTTCTCAGACATTCAAGGAGGCTTTTTCTATTAAGGTGGATAAATCAAATCCAACTGTGAGCACAGACAGTGGCAAAGCAAATGGGGATAAATGCTCAGCTACCTAAACCAAAAAAGAATCTAAAACTGATTAATTTGAAATGAATTACAATATCTGGTGCTTCTAACATTTTTGTAAACGGATTACTTTTATCAAAGCAACCACCTTGAAAGGACATATAGCCTTTTTCTCTCTGGCAACACGAATTACAGAACTGATTAAATTTCTATTTAACAGCATACAGTGTGGGAAATTATGTTCAACATAATGTGTCAGAGGAGCTGATCTGTTTCTATAAATGACATGATCTACAGGTTCTCTTTGTTCAGTTCTCCAAACCTTCTTTAACTGCCAAGACTGTTTAAAGAAAATAATGTTTCATAAACAATAAATCAATATATTAATATATAACCTTCTACAAACTGGCACCAACCAAAATCAAAGATGCCTATATCAAAATCAGGCTAGGTGGAAAATTATTAAAATGAATTATTAAGTTATTGGAGGTAGCAAAACATGGCAATATTCAGAAAAATCAGCTTGTAACCAACAGCAATAATACATGATAACTATTCCCCTGGCATGTGTCTATGAAAGGTACCATTTTTACAAAATTAAAAACACTCTTATTGTCACATGATGTGGGAAAATCTGGAAATCATACTCCATCAAAAAATATAGCATTGTCTTCAATAAATAACTAAGTTATTAAACCAAAGCAGGACTTTACTAGTTATATGCCTTTCAGCCCATAGCTTTCATGCGTTTGCCTGTTCCATGTGGGACCCAGCTTTCATAATATTCAAATGTTGAGTTTTTAAATGTGTCAGTAGGGTTGCTATGGTAGCTATAAGCAGCTGAGGGATGCTATTTCATGTGAGGTGGGGTGGCGATGGGAATGGATGAAGGCAGCAAGTATGAATATGTACATGTGCATATATGTATATGTCTGTGTATGTATATGTTGAAATGTATATGTATGTATATGTGCATGTGTGGGTGTTTATGTATATACAATGTGTATGTGGGTGGGTTGGGCCATTCCACGACTGTTTCCTTGCACTACCTCGCTAACTTGGGAGATGGCGATTAAGTATAATAAATAAAAAAATTAAACAACCTTTGTCAAATTTGTTAGCCACAGTGACTACATCTTATGTTCCAATCACTCAGACTTTATGATTTATTTGCAATTCTCTGTGTAAAAATTGTATTAGAGTTGCTATGGATCAGCAATTCACAGATCATATGTTGAAGTGAGTAAAATGAAGACTTCTAATCATCCTTAACTAAAACTTTGGATTAAAAGCAAAAAACTTACAGCCATTCTGGATATAATGTAATCCTTCATACAAGGTGTGTATGCCAAACATCATAAAGCCCAGTATACCATAAAATGTTTTAGGCTTAGAGGAACTTCATTACATATGTCATTCTTTCCTTCACTTCAGAAATGGAAGTCACTCAGTCTTTAGCTGTATAATGATTTGTACATGTCTTGGTATGCATGAGCAGTCTGACTGTGTGTATATTCACTAACAGTGAGAATGACTTGTACCATCCACTCTGATGCAGAGATGCATATCCCTATATATCATGTGTTTAAACACTTCCTGCTACAATCTAAAGTGTCCTATTATATGCATAAAAGAACATTCCAAACATCCTCTTACATCTGGATGAGACTGATATACTGACTGCTATGCAGTGTGAGCAGAAACTAGCTTATACCATCCAATTACTGGATATGAAAACAGGGCAGAATTTTACCCATAATCTTTGTCAGCTGATAACTACCAACCTCTAGCAATCAAGGGTGGAGTGACAATTGTACAACTATCCTCCTTGTAATGGTAACTCACTTAAATTAAATTCTACACATAGGAAAGTTGAGAATTAGGGTACAGACTTGTATAATACCTTTACCCCTTGTATTTGCACCCAATTTGGAAAAAGTGTTTTTATCTCATATTTTCCTTTAAGAATTAAATAGTATGGTGGATTTCAAGATACAGTTTTTCTTGTACACACTGTGCATTTTATTATGACTTGATGGCAAAATAGAAATTGAGACTTCAACCCACTTACTGATGGTTAGCTTGTAAACAAAGGCACACATCAGCATCAGCTCACTTTTGTCTGTTTGTTTGTCATTTCCCATTATTCCCTATCCTCCAAAGCAAAGGATACCATATCAATACATCCACCAGGAATGATAAAGGTACTAAAGAGAGCACGGGACATACAACTATCATTCTAGGTTCTAAATTAGAGGTGTTTGAGGTTTTTAGGTTTACAGCTAAGTGTTTGGGTCTTGCTTACTCAACTGTTGTCATTATAAAGAAAAATAATGAGATAGCACAATCTAGTTCTTTGTTTAGCACTCCTTTAGTGGCTAAGTTAGTGTATTAGAGATGAAACAGTGTGATGGAACTAGTGGAGAATCCCAAAGTGGCTGAATAGAAGACCAGAGTCAAAGGAACATGCTAATGTTACAATTAACCAGAAGGCCAAAGTCATTATAAAATAATTTAAAAAGTTGGCGAGACAATTAAGGAGAAAACTTTTGGTGCAAATGAAGACTGATTTGAGAGGAAAACATTGGCGAGACAATTAAGGAGAAACCTTTTGGTGCAAATAAAGACTGATTTGAGAGGTTTAAGACTCTTCAAAGTTTATACAACGGCTGCATGACTAAAGAGGCTCCCAGTACTGATACAGAGGCAGCACAACAGTATCCTACATATTTTATGAAAATTACTAAGGAAGGAGTTTACACCTTAACAAGTGTTTAATGTGAATGAGTGTATTACTTATGATTAGGACATTCTAACCACAAGGCTTGAGTCATCAAAAGTATTTTTCATGAGTGGAAGACTGGTTCCTTCTATCCAGCTATGAAGCACTAATGAGCCAGGAAGAATTTAGCAACTAGAGTACTGCTTATTTTTAACAGTGCATCATGCAATTCAGAAAACGTTATTAAGATGAATGAAAATGTTAGGACGGAGTTCATCCCTAAAAACATCACTTCTTTGCTTCAGCTCATGAATCAGAGCATGATTACCACCTCAAGGCATACAATCAGAGGAGGAAAATTTGTGAACTTAATGGTATAGATGGGGTAGGGTAAGCTTATGCATAGGGAGTGGTGTGTACACTGCTATGTCTTGGGAAGAAGTCATAGCCATGACAATAAATGGTGTTTGAGTGAGGTATCATTAGAGTGAATATATGGTAGGACTGAGAGAGATCACTAAGGTGTGCCAAAATGGTCTGAAGAGAATGAACAAAGAAAGACTGACTAAAATTTTTGTCAGGAGTGATGGGAATAATAGGGGAGGGGAGACCAAGAAGGGGATGCAAGGATGGGGTGAAAGAGGCTCTATGGTATCAGGGTTTGAACAGTACCACCTTAAGATTCTGGGAGGATGAGAGACATACATGGGGGAGTATGAAGTGGATCAATGTGGTATACAGCCAGTGATGTGTTATCAATGGGCTGAAACGGTCAAGGTAAACCATGGATTAGTACTGAGGGGCTTTACTGTAGATGGTAGGCTCTGGTGTCACTGCACTATACATGACAACTTTAGAGTGGAAGCCTGCAAATTATGCTAATGTTTGTATGTTTCTGACACTACCTTACTAAGACAGGTGGAGAAACTGTGTATAAACAGAAAATAAGGTCCGAGTCCAGCAAACTTTAAAAGGATTCATGTCTTCAATCCTATGTAAGTTCTTGTAATCTTGTTCATCATTGCTGTATACCACAAAGTTAAATTACTTTGAAAAAATTCTATAACATATCAAATAAGTTAAACAGTAATACAGACTTCATTTATTGAATGAATACAGTATATTCAAGAAAAAATAATTTCAGTCTACTTAAAAGCAATGATGAAAGAAAATTAATCATTAAATGCCAGGTGACTTGAAAAAAGTTGATAACAATATGGACAAAAAAGTTTTTTCAAATTTTCTGTTTCTTGGCACAAAATAAGAGAAATATGTTCACAAGTAAAAGATATACAGAAAAGTGATCTGAAGTGCTTATATCATCACAGTATAATGATAAAGCTAGCACATATATCACCCAAGGAATGGTGTACAATTGGTGGATAAGGGTAATGGAGGGTTTGCATGATTCAAATTTTCCATATCCCATAACAAGATGAAAGAAATACATGTGAAATTAAGAATATATACAAAACTGTGAGCTACCATGCTAAGATACTTTATATGACTATTGTATTATGCTAAAGTTAATAAATAAGTCACAATGGAGTGATGGAGAAAGGGTTTTAGACGGTGAACATCATTCAAATTTCCTGTTTCAATTACAAAATGAAAGAAATATATGCAAAAATAATGAATATTTAAAAAAAATCTAAAATCTTTAATATGGCTGTTGTATAACACATGAGGTAATGCTCAGAACCCCAGGGAAGTGGTGCAGAAATGGTGAAGGAAGGGGGGGTAATCACAGTCTGTGACATCGTTGAGTCACTACTCTTACTGCTCTTACTCTTGATGCCATACCTAGTAGCCATACAAATGTCATTATAAAGGCTCAAAATTTAAAAAATACAACTTCTGGCACTTCCCAAACAGTCAACTATGTATGCCTCCTGGCATTTAATGTTTAAGGAAAAGAAATTATATACAGTACACTAGCAAATAAGAGTATTTTATACAAACCATATGGGATTTTGTAGCCTGTTTCATCTCCTCTTCGCAAATTACGTAAAGCTGAGTCTGCCCATATGTTGGTCTTCATGCCATAAAGGAATATTAGAAATCCTGGGAAAAAAAATGTTCCTTGTAACTCATTCATTACTTATATATACTGTACAAGGCACTGATAATAGGCAGAATCATAACAGTGAACATACATATCTTACTTTTGTAATTGTTTACTCAAGAAATTATTATAACACTGCTGAGGAATAACACAGAAAAAGAAGCTTAACGTAATTCACAAAAAATGTGGTTGTGAAGTATGAAAACCATTCCATTCCTGGGGATTGATGAGTCCCATAGAAAGTAGGCCTATTTGCTCTACTCTACATACTTCATCTTATTTTCTTTCCCCTCTTCATTCTCTAAATTCAGACTTCAGGGTAAAGAAGAAATAAGGTTGTATGGTTGATATTGCAAAAAACCAGTGTCTCTGTGCATCTCTATTTATATCTCACAATCAAATTCAGACATCTGTAACTTTTACTTATTTGTACAGGGGTAAAAAAAAAAAAATGGGCTGCAATTAAATTCCATAATTCATATACTATTAATCCTAAAATAGTGATTTTTGTCTCATTTTATGGACAATATTCAGGACCTACCATTCTAACTCTATATCATTTTTGTTCAAATTATAGATTAAGATTTCACCCCATTTTATGACTTTGACCACGAATCTTTTTGTAAAGTATGTTGTTATATAATTTAGTCCAAATACTCAACAGTGATCTCTGTCAGTCAGAATTATGTGCTAGCCAGGATTCTTAAAGCTAGAGTAATTTTTCAGGAACACCATTAGCTATTGTATGTGTGCAAATGTTAAGTGACTTTAATTTACCACCTTTTACCCTATACCCCAGCTAAATAGGCACCTCAGTTAATTTTTTTTTATTTTTAGATACCCCAAATAATAAAAGCATTTTAAGATTTGGGAGCTATACTATTTTTCTGGTAATATCATGACGAGGAATACAAATGCTGAGTGATCCCTGAAGTTAATAATATCAGCATTCAAGTTCTATTTGTCACAGAATAATGATTTTATTGGTACATTAAAGCCAGTAAGCAGAGACTGATTCTTTATTCTCTCAAGCCACTTCCTCTTAACTACCACTGAGCAACCATGACCCACCCCATCTCTAGCAACACCACCACTAGCCCTGGTGGTTTCTCTATCCATTTCTACGACATTAGCAGCCTAAGATCCAAGCTCCTCCAACTGAATCCTATCTGTCTGCCTCCTTATCTGCACTTCTCTCTGAAACCAGTCTGTCCAAGCCTGTCTATTCTTTTTACTATCAAGTATCTAACTAATGGTATAACTTTAATCACTGTTTTCACTCCAAGATGGTTGTCATGGGTGATATGAATGCAAAGGTGTGATGTGATGAAACTGAAAAGATAATTTGGTAAATGGGGAGTGCCTGTGGTAAATACATATGGAAATTATCTTTTGGAAGTCTGTGCTGAGAGAAGTTTCCTTCTTGCATACACCTTTATTCAGCACAAGACATTCCACAGATATACATGGATGAGAAATGATGGATGTGGAGAACAAAAGGGTTTGATTGACTATGTGGCAATGGATGAAAGGCTGAGGAAGCTTGTAATGGATGCTTGAGTTGTGAGAGAATTCTTTGGAGATTCTGACCGTTTTGCAATATTTGTGGAGGTGAACATCAGGGAGAAGTGAATGTATGGTGTAAGGAAGAATGGAGAAGTAAAAGTGCTGGCAAGCATGAAGATAAATCAGAAAGAATGCAATGAGGAATAAGAAAGAATGTGGCACAAAGATTAGCTTTTCGAAAGTGCAGTAAATGTAGAGATAGTTATGTGTCAATGAGGCATTCAAAATATTCAGAGAAAGATTGTTAAAGGTTTAAGAATTAGTAGTGTTAAAGGTTTTAGAATTAGTAGTTGGATACAAGGTTGTGAGATATAAGAATAAATGGGAAATGCATGATGGATGGATGAGATTAGAAATGCTGTAGAAGGAAAGAAAAAGGCATACGGTAGATTGCTCAAAAGGAATGTACCATTGGAAATTCAGTAAAGGAGGAGGAAGAATATAAGATGTGTAAGTGGAAGGTTAAGAAGATGACAGGAAAGCAAAGATAGAGTAGATGAAGATTTTGGAAGAAAGTTGAATGAAAAGTTTAGGGAAATTGAGAAACTGTACTGGAAGGAGGTGAAAAACAAAAGAGGTGTATGTAAGAGTGGGAATATAAATGTGAGAAGTAGGGAAGAGGAGTTGCTGAATCAAAAGGAGAAAGTGAAAGGAAGATAGAAATAGTATTTTCAAGAACAGATGAATGTGGGAGAAGGTGAAGCAACAGCTGTTACATGCATGAGTATAAAGGATGGAAGAAAAAACAAGAAAAGCAAGAAAAGAGGGAAAAAGGGTGATGATGATGCTTAAGGTAGGAAAAGCACTTGGAGTTAATGGGATTATGGCTGAAATGTTGAAGTATGGTGGAGAAACTGCGACAGAGTGGATGCATTTGATACATAAGGTTGTGCCTGAGGACTGGGTGACAACTATTACTGTTTCTTTATTCAAAGGAAATGATGCTAAAGATGTATATATCAATTACAGGGGAATAAGTCTATTAAATATACCAGGAAAAAAGTGTTGATTGAGAGAGTGATGGAAGTGAATGAATCCAGAAGATGTGAAGAGCAAAAGGATTTCAGGAAAAGTAAGGGATGTGTGAATCAGATTTTTACATTGAAAATGACTGTTGAAAATATGTATCAAGAGGTAAGAAGCTGTATGCAGTTTTGATGGATCTAGAGGTAGCATATGACAGAGTAGCGTGGAATGCTTTGTGTGATGTTTTAAGGATATATTGGGTAGAGGGACAACTGATGGATGGTGTGAAAGCCTTCTATAGAGGAGCAAATGCATGTTTTATGAGTGGATGGAGAGTTGAGCAAAAGTTCTGGTATACATGTGGGAGTGAGGCAGGACTGTGTGATGTCACTGTGGCTTTTTAACATATATGGTTGGAGTAATAAGAGACATGGAAGGAAAAGTAGGGAAAGGGGGTGCAGAGATGGACCATGGTGGTGAGGTATGGTGGCTAATGGCATGCCTGTTTGTGGATAACGCTTTGTTGTTTTCTGAGGATGAAGAGGTACTGCAGAAGGTTGTAAGTATGTTTTATGATGTGTGTAAACATGGGCAATTAACAGTAAATGCAAGTTAAAGTAAAGTAATGGTGTTTAAAAGGAAACAAAGTGAAAGTATAGATTTTTCAAAGCCCTATTGAGTAAGAAAATAGTGTACTTATCTGCATCATAGATATGGGGAGAGGGACTGGAAGAGGTAGCACAATTTAAGTATTTGGGAGCCATCTTGGGTTAGTTTGGTGATGCAGAAGGAGACATAAGGAAGAACAATACAGGGTAGAAGATTCATTGGGTCCCTCAACAGAACAGTGAAGAATAGGGTGTAAGTACAGAAGTGAAGAAAGGATTAAGGGTAACCATAGTCAACTTGACCCTGACCTATGCAGCCAAAACCCGGATAGGGAATGAGTCTAAAACTTTGCTTTTATATTTCAATCATTTTCTCCCAAATTCTTCCAGCTATGTAGATCTGTCCATTTCCTCAACTTCCTGCCAAGATCTGATCTTTTCACATCCACTTGCTGATGTACTCTATTCAGAGATTTCAATGTGCTCTAGTAAAATTGGTTTGGCTATGCTCTAGATGATTCCAGTGGCATTGAGGCCCATTCTTTTTTTCCTCCTTAACATTCTGAAACACATGTTTAAACATCCAACATGAAGAAAAATATTTCCACAATCACTCTTTAAATTTACTTGATCTCTCTTTTTTTACATATGACCCCTCTTGCTATAGATGCACTATTTCTGCCCCCTTAGGATCTTCCAGTGAACACAAATTAATGAATCTTTCCAGTTGGTGGCACATACATCAAGTGGCATTTTGCTATGGTATAATTAAAAAAAGGCATAATAATTATACAAATATACCCCTCCCGATATATATCCAAGTTCCATTCTGACCAACCGGTCAGATCTTGAAATGGATCTATGTCAGCATGGCATGTAGAATTCTTTTATCCTATTCAATTTCTATCATAAGTATCTCATTTTTTATCAACCAGCTTTATTATATGATTCTGTAGTTTCTTTTCACCTTATATTTAAGATTCTTTAGTTCATATTATATTTTTATTTTCAAATTTATATTTTTTTCCAGTTGTATGTACAGATGATCATGTCGCATAGGTCGTGAGTAGGGAGAGCTTGTACCTTATATGCAGTGGCATACTTTACTATACAAAAATACTCTTTCAGACATCAGAAATATATATCAGTATATTGTTTCCCCCAATCAGTCAGTGGATGAAGCACAGCATTGTAAGTCAACACGGTGTACCTTCATTCTATAGTACTGCAAGTCCAAAACATTACAACTTGAAGCAGTGTAATTAGAGGCCTTGCTGTAGTTCATTATAACATAAAATACCAACTAGGTCATTGTTTATGTGTGAGGTTCTAACCAACCACTGCATGAGGAGAGCATCTTATGGGACCCTAGTACAATAACCTCGTTGGAAAAGTATCAGCAAACCGTGCAGGACATGCAAACTGTAATTCTTCAGCAGTGGACTGCAGTTGTATCTTGCAGAGAAGGAATGTTGTGTATTACGACTTTAGTCATAATTTGCAGCCAAAAAGTTAAAGAGAAATGCAAGTAAGTTTTGCAAATAAATAAGGAGGCAAGATCTGTGTAAGTCAGAGATATGAAGTATCTATTGTATCTAATTTTGAATATATTTATTGTGCTACCTTTCACAACTGTAACTGGTAAATCATTCTATACATTAACAGTCCTGTTGAAAAAGTACTTGAACTCATTTGAAATAAAACTCTAGTCTATGATTTTGTATATATCACTAAGAGTGAACTTACAAAAAAATCTGTCCTTATAAAGCTACTGGAGTCAGTTGTTGTTCGCTGATGATACAGCGCTGGTGGCTGATTCATGTGAGAAACTGCAGAAGCTGGTGACGGAGTTTGATAAAGTGTGTGGAAGAAGAAAGTTAAGAGTAAATGTGAATAAGAGCAAGGTTATTAGGTACAGTAGGGTTGAGGGTCAAGTAAATTGGGAGGTGAGTTTGAATGGAGAAAAACTGGAGGAAGTGAAGTGTTTTAGATATCTGGGAGTGGATCTGGCAGCAGATGGAACCATGGAAGCAGAAGTGGACCATAGGGTGGGGGAGGGGGCGAAAATTCTAGGAGCCTTGAAGAATGTGTGGAAGTCGAGAACATTATCTCGGAAAGCAAAAATGAGTATGTTTGAAGGAATAGTGGTTCCAACAATGTTGTATGGTTGCGAGGTGTGGGCTATGGATAGAGCTGTGCGCAGGAGGATGGATGTGCTGGAAATGAGATGTCTGAGGACAATGTGTGGTGTGAGGTGGTTTGATCGAGTAAGTAACGTAAGGGTGAGAGAGATGTGTGGAAATAAAAAGAGCGTGGTTGAGAGAGCAGAAGAGGGTGTTTTGAAATGGTTTGGGCACATGGAGAGAATGAGTGAGGAAAGGTTGACCAAGAGGATATATGTGTCGGAGGTGGAGGGAACGAGGAGAAGAGGGAGACCAAATTGGAGGTGGAAAGATGGAGTGAAAAAGATTTTGTGTGATCGGGGCCTGAACTTGCAGGAGGGTGAAAGGAGGGCAAGGAATAGAGTGAATTGGAGCAATGTGGTATACCTGGGTTGACGTGCTGTCAGTGGATTGAATCAAGACATGTGAAGCGTCTGGGGTAAACCATGGAAAGCTGTGTAGGTATGTATATTTGCGTGTGTGGACGTATGTATATACATGTGTATGGGGGGGGGTTGGGCCATTTCTTTCGTCTGTTTCCTTGCGCTACCTCGCAAACGCGGGAGACAGCGACAAAGTATAAAAAAAAAAAAAAAAAAAAAAATAAAGCTACTGGGATCAAGACTGTCAAGTCCCCTAATAATTTTGAATAACTATTAAATCACCTCTTAATGTACTCTTTTCTAAGGTGTCTGTCATCTAGATTGATCTCATGTTCATGGTTAACACTTAAAAACTGCTAAAATTTCTAGACTGTAGGGAGACCTTTTGCTAACATTGCTGGCACTTGAAGGATTATTTCATTCACATGTTGTCCTTAAGAATATAACAAAGGTTTTGTTTTCTACAGAGAATTACTTTCAAAATTTCTTTGCTTTTCAATAACAGAAAAATGCTACAAAAATACCATATAAAAATATCTACGTGATAAAGAACAAAGAAAGACTCTTACCTATGTAAAAATTTGGTTTATAAAGCCATTCTTCATCACTGTAGTGGTAGAAGTTGACAAAGTAGAGGCCATGAAGAATACCATTATAGGTGCATGTCAGAAATGCAAAGAAGAATGGCAGAAAAGGAGTTGGCTTTTTGCTCTTCATTAAGAAAGGGAAGATGAAGGATCTGCAGTACAACAAAGTTATCAGTGATAATATTTCCCCAGTGTACAAAAAATGAACAAATATTACTGAAGAAAAAGAATATTTACTTAGCATAAGCATAAGTAACAGCACAAAGCACAACTAAGTCCAAAGTCATGAGATGTGAGTTTAAATATCTTTTCCATCTTAATACCTTGGACTGAAACTGAATCAGTCTCAAAAGATAACTAATATCTTTCATATACTATCAAGGTAATGAGTATGGGATACCATTACAAGCATTAGAGGCTGTATATATATGCCCCATCCACAGAGAACAGACAAAACTACCAAGGCATATATGACCCAGGCACAATGAACAGAAAAAACAAGCCATAAGGAAAAGATAACCTAATTATGCTCTATAAGGTTACATGATTTTAATCTAATTTCTTTTTAATAATCCCACTCATATCTTCAGTCTGTGAAATAACAATACTTTAATTTTTAAGTCACTTTACAGAATATGCTATGAGTTTTCAATACTTCAACTTTTCAGTCATCTACTCATCTTTAAGTCACTTTACAGAATATGCTATCAGTTTTCAACACTTCTACTTTTCATTTATCTATTCCTTGGAAACTTTAAGTTTCACATTCATATAGAGGAGCTGGGACAGTCTTCCTGTACTTTTCACTCATGACTTATTCACATTCACCATGTTATTGCAACACTTCAGAATCCACTTCACTGTAATATTTGACTGAAATTCTTCCAACCAATCTTCACTGAATCATTTCTTAATATCTATATTCCTTCAGTTTTTCAATTTTTTTCATTAGTCAGACTAACAAAACACTGGGATTGTCAATATCCTTTAAATGCAAATATTCTGCTTTTTTGCAATCATACAGCACGATTTTTTCCATGGAAAGCTCCCCAAAACAGCTTACCATTCTTTGCAATATCATCTCATTTATTTAACAAACATATGAATACAACACCTGAAGCTATTAAGCATCATGACTGGACGTATAGCACATTTGCCCTCTCTTACTCATCTCAGGGTACCTTCCCAAGAAAATATTACCAAAGCAACTCGGTACCATGAAATAACTTGGCATGTATAAAATTACTTAACATATTCCTCATGATCCTTGAAATAAGAAGCATAATACACCACAAATGCCAGTGAATGTACAAATCCCAAAATAGCAATATTTCTCGGTAGTTGAGAATGTTTCACGTGCATTAAAGTCACTTCTGTTTTCTTTCTAATACAGTATATTTTTCTTGATCCAGACTCTCAATGCACATGGTTTTTCTCATCTAAAGCTTTCTCCATAACCTGCATAAATCATATAATCTATTCTACATACAATTTCCCCAATAAATCCTCAGTGTTCTGGATTCATCTACAAGGATTTTTATCATTTTCTCACCACAGCAAAATACTATCATATCTGTGATACACATGTCAAAATTAAGTATGAAACAAAAGTAAGCTGGGTTTAAAAGAGCAACAAAAGTACTGCATAAGGTTGATATACCAAAATTATCAAAACAAGCTACAGCAGAAAAAACCTGATTAAGCTGTTATTCTTTTCATAGCATGTCGTAAGACCTTGAAACATAACATGCTCTCGGGGAGGTAAGTGCCTCTCATCCTTCGTAAACCACCTCCACTATTTGATGATTGTGGCATAAACCTCATCACAGATCCACTGTCTAATCAGCAACCTCCACTCAGCAGTCACGTCATCATCTGGCTATTGATAGTAAGGTGTCTCTTAATTTTTAAGACGTAGACATCTAACCAGTGTTGATCACCATCGCCTATGAGAAGGTTTTTGAAAAGGGAGGGCAAGAAATGACAACTAAAGAAAATGTTCTTCAGGAGACTGCCATGTAGAGAGTCTTCCATTATTCAAAACTTATATTTTTCCAAAGGATATGTTTATCCCATGATCCTTAAAAGCATGCAAGAGTGGAGGATGAGAGTTTGAGAAAAAAGCTACCTTAAGAGTCATCTTTTGGCACACAAGGGGGTCCATCAGCCTCAATGGTGGCAATTCCTGGTCCTCCATCTGGTAAAAAATTGAAAACTAGCACTGGGTATCTTTAAGGCAACAGTAGTGTATCTGGGAAAATGTGGGGTCAGTTTAACTGACCCCACATTTTCCCAGTAAAACACAGGTAAAAAAAATCAACAGAACCAATGAAAACCTCCTCTAACTTCTGTAGCAGTCAAGATCTATCTTATCTTTCAATATTCTATTTAAAAACACAATGCATGTCCTTGAAAATGTACTGCCAACATGGTGCCAGATGTAAACAATATCTGAATAACTATGCATTCGCCAGTAATAGACAAGGGTGAATGGAATGCACTGGAGAGGGTGAAGTGGAATGGGGGTATATAATGGTTGATGTGCTGTCAGTAGACTGAACCAAGGCTTTTGAATCTGCTGGGGTAAACCATGGAAAGGTCTGTGGGGCCTGGTTGTGGATAGGGAGCTGTGGTTTTGCTGCAGTACACATGACAGCTAAAGACTGAATGTAAGTCAATGTGACCTTTCTTTAAAAAATCTTCCCGATGCTACCTCGCCGATGTGGAAAACAGTAATCAAGTACGAAAAAAATTCCCAATTTGGCCAAGACGTAAGGTTAGGTTAGGTTTTCATAGGTTCTGTTGACATTTTACAAATGTATTATGTACTTTTCTATCAATAAGCCTCTCATTTTCCCTGATATACATAGCCTCTATGAATTTAATATCATTTAGTAAGATATTATTCTTAAAATCATGCTCCATGGGTATTTCTGTAATTACAAGGAACTGTTTAAAATGCCTCAGACACATGTTGTATCCATTTCCTAAAAGTAGCCTTGTTGCAAAGCGAAAACACAAAAGCTATTACTCTAGAATCTGTTTAGCAGAAATATAAGAAAATGTACTTCACGTAATCAGGAAGATTTTGCAAATTTGTTCTTGCAGCTTAACTTTACTGTCCTTCCTACAGTAAGGCTTTTCACCTCATATTGCACACTAGGTTCATATTCATCTTTGGGTTTACCTCACAGTTTCCCTCTGCTTTCATGCCTTGTACAGTCTGATAGTATACTCTTCTGAGATTATACCTCCTTTCCTTGCATTGTTGCTTTTGTAACACAATTCTACAAATTTTAACAGGTGCAAGTACATGATATTCCTCAAAATGAATACTTCATACTTGCCGTATCGCTCTTCTCAGATAATATTAAATAGGTAACATATCATTACTCACCTTTGAAAGTAGTGCATGACGAACATTCCCAGGCACAGCTGGTTAACAATTCCTTTGTAAGCTGTATGTCTGCCAAAAGCTATCCATAACATGGGCACAACACAAGACGGGCTCTCTTGTATGAGCCAAGCCAGCCTCACGGGGACACCGAAGCCAAATGAGTAATTGCTATACCTTCCATAAGGAGCTTCCGGAATGGCAAGGGTCAGGAGGGCATAAATAACAATGCCATAACACATGCGAGTAATGAGCTGTTCATCATTATGTGCCAGGAACAGTGGGTAGATGTAAGATTCTGTTAAGGCTTCCGGGCTGAACGTTATGGCTGTTAGGTTCATCCTCGCAGAGCTTCTTTATCCTTGTCTCACCGACCGTGATTCTCTCTCGAGTGGAATTCTTTTCAGATAAGTTCTCTAAATAATGTATTACGTTGCCATGGCAATATGTGCATAGTCTTCTCATTATTTATCTTACTTAGAATCAGAACTGTGTGTGGGGAAGCGTCATACCTCCGTAACGCGATGCACAGATGCTATTTTCAACCAACAGATGGCAGGGCCACACCTAGCTGGAAAGTGTTATCATTCATTTAACCTGAACTTTAAGAACTGCACCAGTAAGATGCATTCAAGTTATACAAAAAAAAGAAAAAGAAAAGCATTGTACTTCCTTCATACGCCGTGTAGTATTATAGAATATATGTAATTCCTGGGACTGTATGCATGTCTGCCCCTTGGAAACTGGGGATGATCGTTTTTTATACATAGATGGGACGTTAGGGGCTAGGTTGACAGGGACTGATTGCCACAACCACGATTCGAACTTGTACATCGATTCTACGCTGCCACTGCGTCATGTTCTGGTAAGCTAACCCTTACACCACTGGAGGTTCATAGTAAATCTAGAAACAGCCAGGCACCACTAGATCACTGCAGGCACTTTGACAGTTATAGAAGGATGATTAGTTCAGTTGTCATTCATACATAATTTCTTTATCCAGGTGCCATCATATGTGAATTTGGAATAAATAAATACATCTGTGGCTTAGAGGTTACCGTTGTTGACCTTAACGTATTTACTGGACGCCTGGCGTTGAGCTGCAGGCGGTCCACAGTCAAGTCAGCTGTTCATGATCCCATTGGGGATGGTCGATAAACTGGGTACCTGGCGTTGATAAGATGGCCTTGATTTGAGGTTCCTTGAGAAGAAGAATTAGCAGAAATATAGACGTATTTGTTTGTCAATACATACAGCTATCCAGCACGAATTACCAAAATCTCAATATAATATTGATGAACTTTTGGCAGCGTCATGGGGCCGTGGAGACGGCAAAGTGCAGAATTTGATTATTCCTTTGTGAAATGAGAATCAAGAGTCAAGACAAACTTGGTGTAAGGGGAGTGACAGTGAATGGGGTGTTCCAGAGGCTATTCTGCCTTTTTTGCCAGTCCAGCGGTATTATGCCGACATTTATCTCTATTGATTTAAAGTTGTTGCTCTGCACCAAAATTAGGTTAAGAAAATGCTTTTTATGTTTTAGATGCATAAGTTCGTTGTGATTATGAAATATCATACTGAACGATATTAAGACGGTAACGGGTATGCATATCAGTGCGTAATTAATATAGAAATAGGTGTAACACTTTTGACATGTAAACAAGGCATATAAAAACTCCCCTTAGTAGCAGAAGTGATGGTACAAATATATTGATTGGCTGGATAGCCTGATTTTGTAGGTACAGTCCCAATTTTGCGATGTGTCCTGCTGTATTCCAGAAACTTAGGGAACATGAAAATGTCCCGCTCTTGGGAAAAATGAGCGGTAAGCTATATAAATGCATGGAATTTCTGCTGTCGTAATATATGTGCGTTAGAAGGAAAGGTCTCATATGATTTTTAACCATAGATAATAATTTTGTTAATTATGGATCGTAAGAACAGTAACAGTTTAGCCAACCCAATATATGACTTCATGAACATAATCTTATATGTAACTTCATAAACATATTCTTATTTAGGGCGCATAAACTTAGTTTGTTTAACAACTCAATAAAGTAAAATAGGGTGAAAGGTTAACCACTTACCATTATACAATGAATATGGTCTGCCTAGAGTTTTTCTGGCAGATATCCCTTTTTAAAGTGTTGAAAATAGTCACTCCAATGGTGTTCTCTCATGTTTTCTATTTATTGACTCTGCTTCACAGCAGTGCTTTTTCACGAGCGTGGACTGCTAGAAAGAATATAACACCACACGGCAGGAGTAATGGGGAAACTCCTTCAATGTATAGATTATCTCAATGGAAGGGAACAGAGGACACATGTTACGGAGACCTTAACCAAATGTGCGGAGGTAACCAGAGAAGTACCACTTACCTCTAATGTAAATTGCTCGTCTGAAGTTGTGGACTCTTACCTGAATATGTTTGCAGATGAAGCTAGGGTCATGAGGGAAGTGAAAAGCAAGGAGGATTAAGTCAACTTACATGGAGTAGTCTCCAAATCTATCTTGATACATGGCAAATGAAATTGAACCGAGCTAATGTAAAGTAATGAGAGAGACATTATGCTGGAACTCGACATTGTTCTTACTTGTCACTAGTTCCATATTAGGAGGAGAGTTACGGAAACAAACTGTTTGTTGGCAAATATTGGAATAGATTTCAGTAATATGGATAAACAAATAATAGTTACCAAGCTGTTCTTATCCTACATAAGACTAAAACTAGAATGTGTTTCTCAGATTTGGTCACAATGCCTAAAGAAACACGACGACTTGATAGAAAAGATACAGAGGAGGGCAGAGAGATGGTACCATAATTAAGAAAATTAAGGTACAGGGAAAGGGTAAAGGCTTAAGATACAAATTGTCCACCTTGGAAGAATGAAGGGTAACTCACATCCTTTAAGTTTTTAAAGCAAATTAGTGACGTAAACAATGAACAGACCTTTGAGCCAAGTAAGGAGAGATACCAAAGAACATAAAGTTAAGCAAGAAACCCTTTTAGAATAGATATACACAGACGGGTAATTATAGACAGTTTTTGCCTTTTCTACAAAACCACCAACTAGGGCAATGCAAGGGGCTTTTATAAGTTCTTCAACTGCCCGACTGAGAATCATGTGGAACATGACAGGAAGCTTTCCTTCAAAAAGGCACTTACACAGGTTTCTCTACTGTAATCAGCAATCCCATTCTACCCGTTCTTGGCTGACATGAATGACTGCGTCCAACTCATTCTACCACCACCTGAAGCACTGTCAGGACAGGAGCAAAGGAAAAGCCATATCCCAAGATAAGCCATGGGCAAGAACCCAGAATTTCTTAAAAGTACCATTAATCAAGTTACATCCTTCCTCAACACTTATTCTTTAGACTTTTTCTACAGCATCTGATTTCCACCCTTCTTCGTTTCTGCCACATGCGGCTTACTCGTTGTAAGAAGTGTAGGTTCACTGTCTTGCTTTAATCATTCTTATACTCCACCTTTCATGTACCCATTCCTAATACATCTTCTTATTATTTTCATTCATTACAAGCAGACAGTGACTTGGATTCCCTCCTTATATCTCCATTAGGACCCTTTGGTATTGGTCACAAGGGGTATCCTTCTTAATGTCTTTTTAACTAGTCCTATCAAGGTTAAAGAAATTGGTACCTCTTACATGTAATTAGTAGTTGGTAGGAAGCCAACGACCAGGGAAGTATATTACCAGTACTACCTACCTTGTAGTACTATTGAATAAAAAATGATCAAAGACCAGAAATGCTATAAACAAGACATCAGTGAATAATAGCCACCTTTGAGAAACAAAGTACCAGGGTAGGATACTGCTGATAGTGATGAATGCTATACTGCAAATATTCCTTTACAATAAAAAGATCATGAGGCTTGGATGGACATTACAAAACAAGTGGTCAGGCATTTTCTTTGATCTTAGTTCACCTGCAGCCGCTTCCTAGATGTGAAAGTTGCATGCCGTCTGATCTTTTATTAGAAAGACTATTTTTTCATGTAGTTCTTTGTTTTAATGATCCTGGCAGCAGAGTAGTTAGCTTCAAACCTGTAAGTTACTCTTGCTTCCTGAAGCAACATTCATAGCAGGTAATGCAACATACATTCCATTAATAATGATTCCTTGCTGGGAATGATCCATTGCCCTATTTCTTGAATGCATCACGTGAATATGTGACTTTTGTCTACCATCTACAGAAATTATTTCTTTGACTTTCATTTAATCCTATCACTTCAGTACTCTTGTCTGCATCTCAGACACCCTTCTTTTCAAGGAGCATCTCCAAAACTATCACATCTTCATCATTGTGGTATTTCCAATTTCTACCAACTTGTTGGCAGATTCATCTTGATCTATGGCATGTGAAAGCTTTTTTTTTATGTTAGCTGAGACAGCACAGGCAGCTGATGCCCTAATCAAGGCCATCCCATTAATGCTATATATATATATGTATATATATATATATATATATATATATATATATATATGGAACCATGGAAGCGGAAGTGGATCATAGGGTGGGGGAGGGGGCGAAAATTTTGGGAGCCTTGAAAAATGTGTGGAAGTCGAGAACATTATCTCGGAAAGCAAAAATGGGTATGTTTGAAGGAATAGTGGTTCCAACAATGTTGTATGGTTGCGAGGCGTGGGCTATGGATAGAGTTGTGCGCAGGAGGATGGATGTGCTGGAAATGAGATGTTTGAGGACAATGTGTGGTGTGAGGTGGTTTGATCGAGTAAGTAACGTAAGGGTAAGAGAGATGTGTGGAAATAAAAAGAGCGTGGTTGAGAGAGCAGAAGAGGGTGTTTTGAAATGGTTTGGGCACATGGAGAGAATGAGTGAGGAAAGATTGACCAAGAGGATATATGTGTCGGAGGTGGAGGGAACGAGGAGAAGAGGGAGACCAAATTGGAGGTGGAAAGATGGAGTGAAAAAGATTTTGTGTGATCGGGGCCTGAACATGCAGGAGGGTGTAAGGAGGGCAAGGAATAGAGTGAATTGGAGCGATGTGGTATACAGGGGTTGACGTGCTGTCAGTGGAGTGAATCAAGGCATGTGAGGCGTCTGGGGTGGACCATGGAAAGCTGTGTAGGTATGTATACACGTGTGTGGACATGTGTATGTACATGTGTATGGGGGGGGGGGTTGGGCCATTTCTTTCGTCTGTTTCCTTGCGCTACCTCGCAGACGCGGGAGACAGCGACAAAGTATAAAAAAAAAAAAAAAAAAAAAAAAAAAAAATATATATATATATATATATATATATATATATATATATATATAGCATTAAGGTAGCGAGGTAGCATTAAGAACAGAGGACTGGGCCTTTGAGGGAATATCCTCACCTGGCCTCCTTCTCTGTTCCTTCTTTTGGAAAATTAAAAAAAACTAGAGGGGAGGATTTCCAGCCCCCCACTCCCTCCCCTTTTAGTTGCCTTCTACGACACGCAGGGAATGAACAAGCAAAAATAATGTATACAGTGTATACAAATAAAATATGTTAATTCAAAGCCCTAAAGATTTCAACTAGAAATAGTAGAAAAAGCTCAGATTATCACTTTATCTTAAGCATTGTAAAGGGGGCTTTTAAAGGTATCTGCATGCAGTGTTTCATTGTAATTGATTGAAAGTGTAAGGAACAGCCTCCTCAAACTTATGATTTAAGTTTGTTTGATTTTTAATCCTGTAAAAGTCTCCACCATGGCTCAGTCACAGAAAGCACACCATCCCCAGTAAGCCACATTGCTGCAGTTCACTATCCCATGCATGGCTATCACCCTACTGCATGTTCAGACTTAGATAAAAAGGAAATGAAAAATGTATTATTGAATTAAGATTCATGTTTCCCAAATTTCAAGGCAGACAGAATGGATCGTTAGGAAAAGACACGGAACAAAAACGAAATATGTTGCCCTTAGTGCAAGGTACCGCAAAGAATAAAAAAGCTAAATAAGACAGATATCTGTATAGCTTAAGGCTACCTTTACCAATAATAGATGCAATTTATTTTTAGCCTAACTGGCTTCCCTACTTTCGCAAGGTAGCATCAGGAACAAAGAAGGGCTTCATCTCAAACCGAATGTTTAGTGTGTTGAAACCATGGAGTGCCATACACAGCCAAGACCCTCAGACTACCTTATGGTTCACCATGACTGTTTCATTTCCTTTCATTTAGCCCATTGCTCTGGTTCATTCCATCCACTGCATGTCGTTCATGTTCATGAATGTTTAGACCCCAGTACTCCAGAGCCTCCTTCACTCCATCCTTCTATCCACTTTTGCTACTCCTACTTATGACATTTAGCTCCATTTTTTTCAGTACCTTCACTCATACTTTCAATATCCCTGAACCATTTAAGCAAACCCTTGTCACCCTTCTTTTCAGCAGTATTATTTCTTTCATGATCAACCCACTTGGCACAAATCATCGTCAGACATTTTATTTCCAATACTGCCACCTCCTTCCTTTCTTAGAATGAAATTCTTTCACTAAACTGCCACCTTTTTTCTTTCTTTTGTGCATAATTATTCCACTGAAGTAATCCTCACATCCAATGTACACTCTGTTTGGTGGAGATAATCTAATGTTCCAGATAATATTTCCATAATTTTGATATATTAACAGCATAATTTTCCCAGTGAAATAATACACAGCTCAACATAGTGAAAAATTTTGTCAGGCTGCTTTGCTACTAGTTGCATGACATATGCTGAGTGTACTATTGCTCTAGTTCTCTAGCACAGTGTTCATTGGAATTGAGGACTGCATCAGTAAAAGAATTAAATGCAAAAGAAAGGAAGAAGGTGAGTGTTGGAAATAAATGCCTGTGGTATTTTTTGGAAGTATTTGTCACAAACTAATGATTCATAAGGATTTTCATGACTCTGTCTATATCTCTAATGCTTGTTCCCACTTGGAACTCCCTCAAGGGAGTGGCCACATCAATAGAGTCTCAATAATTAATGCACTCCAGTGCCACTTCTTAGCCTTTAGTGCCCCACCCTTAACAGGCCACTGGCAGAGGGCAACTCCAGCTTAGTGTTTGCAGAGGCTTTTACATAATGTTCCTATTGACTACGTTTACCTAATGCTCCAGCCTAATATTCCTACCCATTACATCAACCTAATGTTTCTACCTAGTGCTCCTGCCTAAATGTTCCTACCTACTACTTCTATCTATTGTTTTTAAAATTTTTTTCCGAAAGGCAGGCTAGCTCATGGTGCTCACCACAGGAAAATCTGGAGTTACGAAGAATGAGCTATGTGAGTTAAGTGTTGTCAGATGTAATGTTTGACAAGGAGAGACTGTATAATTGTGGAAAGAATACTAGTAGTTCACATGTGGGTGAGGCAGAAAGAAAAGACAGCTTCCTGGGTCATAGGAGTGCAACTTGACAACCATTGAAGTGCTGGCTCACACTGAAGGCATCACTAACCCTCTGGGTACCCAGGCAGGTGATACTGATAATAAACCTTGCTGATCATTGGCTGCTTATCAAATACTTTCATGACTAATATCTGTTACAGTGTATGAAGTTCAGAGCTGTATACGTCATTACATAATGAGAGGGTACAGATCATGCACAGTCTTTGACATTTCCAGAGAAACTGAGCATTGTATGGAAAAAGTATATCCTGTAGTTTTTGGTAACAGTGTGTGGGATGCCACCAGAAGCATTAATGGCTGCACACCTCACCTTTAGGCAGAAATATCATTCTTCCAACAGTCAGATTCGCATGAATGTTATTTACCTGCTTACCAGTGATATGGAGGAATAAATACTGAAATTACTCATGTCTTAATATATTTTTCTCAAGTATACAAAAAAATTTTTTTTACAAACTGCACATGTACATTACTTCTTGTACAATTTAGTAAGATCCCTTATGAACTAAATACTATATACAATTTTTACATTATGAAAATACTGGTAGGTAATTATGTGATATTAGGGGCTACATTTAGTGATAAAGATTTACATGAACCTAAATGAATGTTTTGTTTATTCCTAATACTGAAATTCTTTACATCCAATTTACTGCTATTCTTCTGTTTAGTGTGAATACATGCATAATAGAAAAGTATACAAATTATTCAGATACAAAAAATTCTTCATACATACATAACAATTGTCAAATGCCTGGTCAGTGTGACTTTCTGCATTAAGATATGCTTCATGATACTAATAGTCAGGGCTTTTTTGTGATGAACAGCTTCAGACTATTAACAAGTACAGTCGTATAATTTCATGAAAGGATAAGCAAAGTTAGGTTACTACCATTTCATAACATCCAAGAGTTTCTAAATGGAAGTAGCACCATTTAAAAGTGGCTTAGGTTTACAAAATGTTGTGTAATAATATTTTCAGCTGATGATAAAACTTTGAAGTCAGTAGATTAGAACAGAAATTTAAAGCAATGAGAATTGATGTTCTGAACAGACAGTTAACATTTAGGTATAAAACATGAAATATTGTTGAAAGTATTGGCAAGATTTAAACAGTTTGGTGTAAGTACATGAATGACCCTGTAAAAAGTTTGGCATGGGAGTGAGTGAGTCTGGTAGAGGCATGGGATGACATTACTTTGCATCATCAAGGCCCATGACAAGAGACACTCTCCATACTCTAACTGATCAGAATAGGAGGTGAAATTGATTGCAGATAAAAGAAATCTAAAATGCATTAAAAGACATGCCTGATGAAAAAAATTCGGTGTGGCATGACTCAATGCCATCATAAATGTTCTTTATTTATATCTCAAAGGAGTGTTCCATTGGGAAGTGAAAACTCACCACATGAAAGACATTGTAGCTGGCAAGTATAGAGGAAATTATTTACTGTATATTTCGCCTCAAAGAAAATCATGTAAACAATGTTGATAATGTACCACACTCATGATGGTGAGTATATAAATAGCTTTGGCATTAATAACCTCAGCAGTATATAGTAGTCACACTTAAATACATTATTTTACATCAATATAGCACTTATGCAACCTTTGGCAAGTCTAGCAGTCATAAATATTTTTCATGTTATGAAGTCAAAATCATGACATCAAGATACTCATGAAATATATTCGTGCAACGTATCGATTTTACAATGAGTGACAACTATTAAAACTTTCCTGAGAAAGTATTCAGTAAATGTGAAGTACGCATTCTTCCCATGTGACATAAGTTTATTCTTCAATTTTTGGCCTGCTGGCCTGCTCAAAACAATAAAAATATAGTTGTGGCTGAAGTCTCTAAATCAACCATTTTGTACATAAATGTCACAAGAAATGCTATTTTGTAAATTACAAAATTATAAACTGGCACAGTAATGTAGGTAGTCATGGTCTCTTCACACCACATATACACTGAGGTTCCCCTCCTTCCTGATGGGTCCCTGGGCCTCCTGCAGTATTCGGAGTCTTGGACCCATGGGAATGCCAATTTTTTGTAGGCGCTCTTCTGTCAGGTATGGTAGTTCCAGCATTCCAATCTTTTCCTGCTCGAACAGACCAGCATATTTCTGTGTAGAGAAGAAAATTGGTCTCTAAGGCACCAAGTAGTATTTTATGAACATACATAACATCTGAGACATCTTGTATCTGATGCATTACTTTTAAAATTTTGCCATATCAGCATGATGAACTTACATAAAAAATTATGACACGTATATATCATTTATTATCATGTTGAAGTACAATATTTTCAGAGGACATCTCTCCAATGGAGTCCATCCTGTCCCTACAACAACTGATTAGTGCAGCCTTCAAGCTACAGAAGCCTTGTAAAAGGGGTCTTGGGGTCACATAATCAAATTCATTTACCTAGTATTTGTCTTATATTGTCCATCTCACATTGTTTTTTGTCCTACAATGCCCTTCTCACATTAAGTGGACATCCTTTTGAAAAAGAGTATTTCTTATGGATGATGAATATACATTTAAAGCTCAGATTCTTTCTTACCAACTTTAACAATCAGGCTTACAAACATCTGAGGAGCTCAAAATAATCTTTCATAGATTCTTTTTTTTCTGATGCCTATTATATTTTCACCATCCAATATGACTGTGACTGGGGCTAGCTTCTTCCCATGCCATGTTGGCCACTAAAAACAATGTACAAAAACATCAACTGCACTACAGTATACAGAAACATACCTCATAACCAAGTTTCCTAAGGAAGATCCTCACTAGTGGAGGTTCGTCACCAAAGAACTGAGTGAGTTTTTTCACTCTGCTAGGATTAGAAAGGCCAGGAATACCGGCTCTGAACGATTCCCAGGAGACATGACCTCCATTTCTGTTTGTGTTACTGGCAGCTCCACTCCCACTACCTCCAGTTCTTAGAGCTGATAGTTCCCCTCGAATGCTTTCAATTTCCTGCATAAGTAGAATTAACGCTGGATTTATTAATTTTGTAAATTTGTTTTGATTGTACTTAAATGTATTAATAGCAATAGTTTTCCAATACATGTACTTAAATGTATTAATAGCAATAGTTTTCCAATACATCATCGATTGGCATTTCATAAATAAACATGCACATTTTTGCATCCTAAAGAGCATGCAAGATACTATTTCTCAAAGAGGTTGTATAGATTAAATCATATATGAAAACTGAAAATTGATATAGTAACTGATTCTTTAAAATTACAATGAAACCAACAAAAACTGAATTTTCAAGGTTTTGCACAGCCTTAGACTTCTCAGGTACACAACATAAGACTTACCTGAAACATAAGATGTTGTGTACGCATCTCAGAGCTAAGGTGAGCCACACTACGAGCCAGTGTAACAACATGACTCTCTAGCCGCTGGAACCGCTTGTGTATGGACTGAAAGAATACCAGATCTCTGACTAAAGTATTATTTATATTAGAGTGCTGCAAATTATCTGCAAAAGTTGATATCATTTGCTTTAATGAATTACACATACAAATATAAATACATATGGTGTGCATCGGGGAGGAACAGTATGGATTTAGGAGTAATAGAGGATGTTTGGATCAGATCTTTAGTTTGAAGAATGAGTGTAAGAAATAATTAAAAACAGAAGGATCTGTATGTGTCACTTTAGGGAGGAACAATGTTGTTTCATGACTGGTAAAGGATGAGGGAATCAGTGTTTGCTTTGGAGAATGTGTGAGAAATACTTATAAAAACAGAAAAACAAGTGTGTGGCATCTAATGATCTGGAGGAGGCACATGATAGTGTTGATAGAGGTGAGATGCTCTGTGGTAGAGATTTTATTCTGAGAGTAAAGCATGTGTGTGAGTTAAATGTAAGGAGGGTAAGTGGTTCCAGGATAGGGTAGGTATGCATCAGGAGTGTGTGATGTCACAATGTATTTTTAATTCATTTATAGATGGGTAGAGAGGGAGGTGAATGCAAGGTTCTTGGAGAGAGGAGCAAGTATGCAGTCTGTTGGGAGTTGGGGGCCTGTTTGCTGATGACAAGGCACACACTGGTGGCAGATTTGTGTGAGAATCCTCATACCACACACTTCACTCACACATGTATGCAGTGCTTCCTTAAACACATCACATTCTTTTTCCACTCTCTAAACTTCATTTACTCTCTTCTTTTGCATCTACACACAATTTTCCTTGGTGTCTGTCTTCTCATAAGCATCTTTTCTAAGTTTGCAATTACTTTCACAACCCTTTTTTCACCCATGTCATTTTCATGCACTTTCATTTTTAGTGACATCAGTCTAGAATTCACTTCCTTATACTTCACACACTCCTACAACTTGAGGAGTAGTGCTACTTCTTCCTGAGCTCTTGTCCTCTCACAAACTCCTGACTTTCCTCCTAAGATATTTCCAGATTATTCTTCCCCTGAAGCTTTGTTTCTTTCAAAGCCAGAATATCCAGGTTTCTTACCTCAACCATACTACCTATCTCTCCTCTATTCTCATCGTGGTTACATCCACATACATTTAGACACCCCAGCCAGAGCATTTCCTCATGTGTTCATTTCATTACTTATTTCATTTGTTTGTGAAAAATCCCTTCTAAGGTGGAAAACAGGAAACACGTATGAAAGAAAAAGTATGAAGTACTGTTATATTTATGCAGAGCAATATACATATTCTTTAATCAAAAAGGAAAATATTACTTAGGGAAAAGAAAGTATCTGCTCTCTTTCCTGTTACTGCTGCCCTCTGTCTAATTTATTTGGCACACTTCTTTTTCTTTGTCATGTAATCTCATGTATGAGCCTTTAAAAATTGCTATTTTCTATTACTCAGCCTTTATCTTTGGTTAGATCCACTTATCTTTGTATTTGTGGGTCCCTAAAACAGTTTCCCTCGTGTATAATTACTGAAGCAACTTCATATTTTTCTGTATGTATACATTCATATATCTTCATGCATGCCAAATGTGTAAGATGGCAAAACCATAACCAACATATTCAACAAACATTTCAGTTGTCAATGTTGACTCTGGCAATTCAAAGAGCAGATGACCGATTGGTGAATGGTTGAAAAATTTAAAGTGCTATCTCCATCTAAGTGCCAAAAGAGACAGGCATATAAACAGAAAAATAAATATACTGTACGACATGTTTGAAATAGAGGCATCTTACTTTTACGTTAGTGCCTATGTATATCTCTCACTCCTTATGTAGAACCTTATATTTGATGTTCTCTTACCTTTCCACCACCGTCTCTGCCAATCTTTCTTACTCTGTCATCAATAACCCTGCGTTTGTCCCTCCCTGGGCGAGATGATACTATAGATGATGGCAATGATGATAGTGACCCATGCAGGCGGCGATGGGAAGTCTTCAGGTCACCTAAACCAACCCCGTTGCCAATGGTATGTCTACCTTTGCGGCGTCCTCCTAATAGTTTGAGAACCTACAGAAGCGCATCAAACATATCATTAAAAATATTGAGAGATGATTTTAGAATAGATTACATTTAATGATTAAAGTTTCTCATATACAGAATATTTTAGTACAAACATGCAGACTAAAGAATGAAATGATATGCTTTAAATTGTGAATGAACTTTAAGTATGAAAACTATGTTAGTAACTAGTTCACCATTTCAAAACTAATCATAAAAATATACACAAAATGAATCTAACCATTTCAGTGCTATGGGCATCAATCTACTGTTACGTACCAGGGTGCTATGAATATCAATTTACACATACAATTATCTGCCACAAATTAAGTTCTGCAAACATTATAGTTTTAGTTAACTGCCAGAGATGGCATCCCAAATAAGGGATCAGTCACTGAAACTCACTGGAGGCATTAGTAATCTGCTAGTGACTACTGTAAATAAATGTGTGCCCTTTCTAGGGACTCTCCACATCTTTGGCACCTAACCCCACCTATTACACCCATGGCCATTCTGGTATATAATGCATTTTTCCTAAACTACAAATGTTTAACTTTTAATTCTTAAATTATGATTTTGATGATTTTTCTGCACCCAATTATATAAATAAGATACAAAATGCAAGTTTATGAGGTTGGCTAGTAAGACAGATAATGTTTTTCCTAGATTAGGAACAGGTATGCCTAAATTAAGAAAAATACATATTTTGTGTGCACTTTTTTGTAAAGAAAAAAAAAATCGTGCAATAGGGGAACCTCCACAAAAAAATAATAATAAGTTTTGCATCAAAATTAAAGGTTGTTAGATAATGTTTTGAGACAATCTAATCAGTGTTGATATTCTATTATTTTCATATTTCTCAAGAAAATTTCACTATCCACTTTTTCATCACTGTAAATGGTTATGCCTTTACCTCTGAGTACATGCCCTCAAGGCCCTCTAATTGCTTCCTGATAAGATGGACGTCAGGGTCACAGGCAGAAGTAGCATCGTCATCGGTGGTGGCCTCTGTCACACCATCCAACATAGAGTCCAGGTCTAGGGCATCAGTGGTGGATGTCATATCCCCTGTATCCAGCTCACCACCACTAGGGCCTAGGGTAAAGAAAGACTCAGCAATAGAATTACAACTTTAGGAATGATGTTGGTGCATTCATCACCCTTCAAAGACTTGATATGGTATTTTTGTTTTTGGCTAAAATATATAATATATATACAATATTAAAGTGAAAACATAAACTAAACTTTGGCTCTCTACAAACAGATAAAATCAGCTTTTAGATATAGTATGCCATCTGAACATGTTGAAGAAAAGTAATTTTTCTTAGCACTTACCCATATTAACTCTGATGCTCTTGTTCTTACTTAAAGGGTCATATGAATTGCTCCTCTGCCTCTCATCTTCCTTTCTGTGTGACCAGTCAATGGTTGGAACTCCCAGTGATCTGTGGTTGCTCCCAGCAAAAGTGGAGGTGCCCTTGCTGCTGTAGGCAGAAAAAAATTAGATAGTGCAACCTTACTGGAGTAAGGAATAAGCATAATGGGCATGAAAATGCTCCTCTCCCCAACTCTTGTTCATCTTCCATCTCCATCAAGGAAAAGCATCCCTTTATTCAAAGACGAATGATATCTTATTTTCTTCATGTGACATGTCTCTCAGGATTTTGGCCACAATCATCTCAATCTCTGTCAAACTATCTATACTTTCTCTTCCATCCTAAAGATACTGCAACTCTTCCTCCTACTGACAAATTTACTTATTTTGGGTCTTTTTCTTTTTTCCTCTAATTCATCTCTGCATGATTTTGTTTCTTCATCTCCTGATTCTCCTTTCACTAATTCTATGCCCCTCCTTTAATCTCTTTTCATCCTTTCCAAAAGAGGACTTGTCTCTTTGGACACAAAAAAGGTGTTAGGAATGAGCAGCATCCCCTATCCCGTTTTACAGTTTATGTGTGAACTTGCTCATGTGTTTAACTGTTACCTAAAGGCAGAAAACTTGCCAGATCTTGGAAACATGCACTGATATAACCCATCAATAAGAAGGGTGACTTTTCTAATCCTTCCAGCTATTGTTCTACCACTTTTACTTCAGTTATTTTCAATCTTGCCTTAACTCTCATTCCTTAATCACTGAATCTCTCAGTCGTCTCTCTGATTGCCCGTGCAGTTTTTGGAAAGCAAGATATAATGGTGATACCTTCCATAGCATGAATCTCTGGGTATCTGTGGGAAATTCTGAGGAAATTGCAGATGCTTCCCCTTTATCCTTGAGTTTTGTGTTATTCAGAGCCAGAACATCTCTGTTTCCTTTCCCCAGGCACACTATCTTAGCTCCTTCTGTTCTAACTTTTAGAAACTGAAACATGAGGGGAGGGTTTCCTTCCCCAACTCCTGCCAGTTGTAGTAACTTTCTTAAATACCAGTTAGAAGTCATTCTGAAATATTATTCAGCAACTTATAACAGTATACATTAATTCTAATGCATACTGTTACCATGATAAAAATTACAGTTAAATTCTGTTTTTGTGATGAAGGGCTGTATGAAACAGGCTTCAGCTAAGTTTTGGTTGCTCTGTATAGAAGTTTGAGCGATCTAGAGGAACCATCAGTGGTTGAGTTAAGTTACCTCATTACAACAGCAACCATTTTATGACAATTTTGCGTGCATGGAATGGTGTATATGAGGGAGGCATGTAAAGACAGGGATAAGTGGAGATTTGCTGTGGCCATTCCTTGATGGAAGTTCCCGGAGGAAATGGACATTAGAGATAAAGATAGATAAACAATACAAAGATTAATCCCTAAACTGCATTTAAGAGAAAATGCTGTAATATATGTGGATCACATATCTCTATCAATTGGATCATAGAAAGTACTTCTCACCATGCATTTTCTATATCAACCAGTTTCTCTTCATAAACTAGTTAGAAACATAAAAGTAAGGAGTTTCCTGTCAAATTTCTCTCTGCTTCCCATTCCAGAATTTTGCATGTGGTAACCAAAGGCCTTCTTGCTTGCACAGTTAACCTAAAAACCCATAGATGATGCACAGCACAGTCATATTCAAAACTGGAGACCAAGTAAGCATACCCAGGTGGTTTATGAGTTTATAATCATTGTTTAGTTATGCATATCTGACAAGTATACACAGAGGTTCAAGTATACACAGAGGTTTGACCTTTGTATCTATGCGCTGCTAACTAAGAATGATCTTTATCTCACCTGCTATGTGCTTGTTGCATTTGAGAGGTTCCCCCTCTCCTGGGTGTTGACTGAGAACTGTTCTGAGAACTGCTACCAGCTCTTCCTTCCTGGCTCGTCCTCTTACCCCCATCCCGTCCAGCAGCCTCCAGGAGGTCAGGTTTGTTGAGACCATTGCAGCTGTGGGTTGTAATTGATAACTCAAACTGGAAAAACTAAGGACAAATTTGCAAGCCATATGCTAGTGCACTAATCAAACTATGCTCACAATCTCTGTTTTACTGATGCTTTCATGAGAAGTGCTAAACCTGTTTTAATTACAATTAAATAAATATTTGGAAACTTCTGCATCATTATATGTACTATATATTCAAAATGTCTCGCAGAGTTGCAGAGAAAAGCACAGAATTCCAGAAGAATTAAGGTTCTTTCCTTCATACAGTTATGTTGACATTTACAAACCTTTTCTATACACAGATATTTATCATCAAAAGAAAGTAAATATCAGTTTGCATTGTCAATACTTCTACAACATACCTGTAGGAGAGACTATATTTGCGATGCCTTGGTGGTGAGGATCGAGGGGAAGGGTGAGGTGTTCCCTCTGGTGAGAGTGGAGGCAAGGGAGGTGTAGCAGCGAGGGATTCCCGTCTTACCAAACCTCCATTAGTCTTTCCATCAGACCCCTTCTTCATGATATGCTGTAGCTCTGCATCTGTCATGTCTACCCACTCTGAGTCATTACCTATGAATAAAAGCCAGAAATTTCTTTGTTTTCCAACATTCGGTTATAACTTAGATTCACCATTAACAAAGAAACATGCCAATACTATAATTTGAATTCCTTTACTTAAAACAACCTAGTGACTTACTTTCTGACCATATGATAGCTGTCTGAGATTTCATCGTGTGCAAAATTTCAAGTAACCTATTCATAACCGGTCTTGGGGTGTGCCCAGTATTGGTTCCCGAGTGGGATGAAAGTCGGTGACTCCCCAAGCTTGTATTCTGTGTTCATGTCCTATAAAATGTTTTTCTGACCATGGACGTCCTTTAAGATAGCTAGCCGATTATGTACCATCAGAGGAGAAATCTTGTACACCTAAAACACGTACATTAGAAAAAAAATGCCACAAGAAATCAAAGGAAAATATACAGATTCGAGTACCATATGTGATGTAACACACACACACACACACACACATACCAATACTGGTATGAGCCAGCATGTTCATGTATGTAATAAATAACCTCCCACATAAGCAGCCTTCAGTTTTGATGCATTACACATGACAGCTAAGTAATGTATGCGAGCGAATGAGGCCTTCCTTCATCTATTTCGGACCTACCTTGCTAATAGGGGAAACGGAAATATATATATATATATTCATACACGTTCGCCATTTCCCGCATTAGCGAGGTAGCGTTAAGAACAGAGGACTGAGCCTTAGAGAAAAAATCCTCACTTGGCCCCCTTCTCTGTTCCCTCTTTCCGAAAAGTAAAAATTGGAGGGGAGGATTTCCAGACCCCTACTCCTTCCCTTTTAGTCGCCTTGTACGACGCGCAGGGAATACGTGGGAAGTATTCTTTCTCCCCTATCCCTAGGGATAATTATATATATATATATATATATATATATATATATATATATATATATATATATATATATATATATATATATACACCTAACAGAAACATTCATAACACCATTCCTCACCTGAGGAGTGACCTTGATTGTTTTGTCGCTGAGATGCTGCAGAGTCGAGGCTGGTGTCTAAAGTGTTGGGAACCCGACTCTCACCTCCACTACCAGCTGTCCCACGACCCGAGTCTGAACCACCTGAGCCAACACCTTCCCCACCTGTTGTCTGGCTATGCCCACTGCTGACTGCCGGTCCAGAATAAGTGTGGTCTGAGGGTAGAGCATGAGCGTCAACTAAGTTTTCAACAGAATAGTGATGAGAGCGCCATGATGGAGGCTCCTGTCGAAGCTGGGCTAAGTGGTGATATGATCCCGACCGTCTGTTGGCTAAGCCACGTCCCCAGAGGATCGTGCTGGTGCTGACGACTTAAGTTTGGGGAGGACATGGGTGGTGGTAGAGCCGCGCGGTGAGTCGCTGGCGGCAGACCAGGGACCCGCTAGAGGTTGCTGTGACTGGTACTGGCTAGGAGTACGAGAGTAGTGAGGAGGGAGAACACCTCCGTGTTGACTCAACGCTCCCTGCTCTTGGTTCGTACTCAAGCTAGTTTCCATCGTTGCCTCCTGCAGGTTAGTCTTCTGGGAACTTTGATGGATTGCCTTGCGGAAGCTAGTGTTGAGTTTGGCGATGCGGCTACTGTCTCGAGACGGTTCGGCCTGGATGCCACTTGCATCTTGTTGCGAACTACCACTGGCGTTCATACCAGCAGATGATGAGATGGCCTGTGTGTTGGTACCCTGAGACGTCATGGTTTTACCGTCGGCCTGAGAGCTGGCGGTGCGATCATCAGGTTTATCCCCGCGTGAAAACTTACTGGATAACTTTTCCTTCAAGTGCTGGTATTTACGAGCTGCCAAACCACGCGTCAGGGAGCCCCACTTATCATCCTTGTGAGGATCATCTCGTTCCTGTGAGTTGTTGGCGTGGTTGTCATCCACAGGTCCAGCTGTCCTGTTGTTCTGGCTATTATGACTATGAACAGAGTCCTGGTGGCCATTCATGTGAGAGTGATGGCCAATGGAGTGGGAGTATGGTCCGTCAGGGTGACTGCCAGCGTGAACATGGGTGTTCCCATTAGGAATGTGACCTGGGGTGGTGGCATGATGTTGAGAGGCATGACCATTCATCTGCAGGTGGCTCTGATGTGGATGGATCTCTACAATACCCTGAAAGACAAGGAGGCCACGTATCAAACATCATGACTAATATCTTGAATGCTAATTACTTTGTAGCAGAGTCCTGGGACCGAGTATTATCTTAGGGAATAAAGAAAGCAACAGGCAAAATAAGCACAAGCAATAAAATGTCATAAATTGGTTATTCTTGTCATAGTTATTTAAGAATAAAAGTATACATTTCGTGATTCTTATTAATTCTTTTTTTGCTTGTATTTAATATCGCTAACACATTGTCATTCTTGACTTCTGTAAAAGATTATCCCCTATATACACGTATTCCCCTCTCCCCCCCATACATTTCCGTGTGCGCCCACGCTACACCCTCAACTGTACTACACCCTCAACTGCTACGTCCTCACCTTCGCTATATCCTTGACAGAAGTGGCCGCTGATTCGACCCTTACAGTATATATTAAAGGAACACTTCACTACACCCTTATCCTCACTACAACCTCCACAGCGCGTCTTTGCCTTCACCCTTGTGGGTCTGCCTGCACGAAGTTACACTGCGTGTGAAAGGTCGCCTTTGGCAAGGTAGTATTATTGGGAATACAGTTTTGTCAAAGAATTTCTCACGCCGAAAGACTCCATACATCCCTGTTATGGCGGCCTTGGGCTGCAGGAGCCTATTGAGAAATCCTGTTTGTGTGTGTGTATCATACTTATTCGCCGTTTCCCAGCTAGAGAATGCGGCCTTCGTCTGTTTCGTGGCGCTACCTCGCTGACACAGGGGGTGGCGATGTTGTATATGTGTGTGTATGTTAATATATGTATATATGAGTGGATGGGTCTTTCTAAGGTTATTTTCCTGACGCTACCTCGCTAACATGGAAAACGACGATGAAGTATAATATATATATATATATATATATATATATATATATCTTTCTTTCTTTCTTTCAAACTATTCGCCATTTCCCGCATTAGCGAGGTAGCGTTAAGAACAGAGGACTGGGCCTTGAGGGAATACCCTCACCTGGCCCAATTCTCTGTTCCTTCTTTTGGAAAATTAAAAAAAAAAAGAGAGGGGAGGATTTCCAGCCCCCCGCTCCCTCCCCTTTTAGTCGCCTTCTACGACACGCAGGGAATACGTGGGAAGTATTCTTTCTCCCCTATCCCCAGGGATATATATATATATATATATATATATATATATATATATATATATATGCAAGTAAGATCACAAGGAAACGAAAAATACGAAGTTAAACAATTTCGTATAATTACATCGACGGGGCATACACGATCACCATTTCCCGCGTCATATTTTTTTTAAATTCATGAAAACAACAACAGTAATATCGCTCAAGTGCAGGTGATGATGTGTGGCGGGTGTGCACCAGCGGCGTGCCTGACTTACGCTGAACTGTCCGTGAGAGGAGCGCACCCACGTCTCTCTGGTGAAGGCTGTCTGCTGATTACTGGTGGCTGGGTGGTGCTGGGAGGCTGCTGGGTGGTGTTGGGAGGTGGCTGGGTGGTGTTGGGAGTTGGCTGGGTGGTGCTGAGACGTCGTTTGGTGTTGCTGAAGCGTGGGCGGCCGGTAAGGCGGGCGGGAAAGGAAGGGGGATTCACAAGGGCGTTGGTGTGGGTGTGAAGGCAACACCCCAGCCAGGGTGCCCTCTGGTGGGATGCTGGGGTGGGCGGCGGTGTGCATCCCGCCCCCCGCAGGGCCACGGTAACTTGGCTGGAAGATAAAAGTCTCTCATTAAATGATAACCAAAATAAGCATCCACGATTCACAATGTACAAGAGTCTTGACACTAATCTGATGTGTCTCACGAGGACGACCTTACGTTCTCTGACATCTTGTTTTAAAGGCTAGATTTTCTCATCGTCCCAGAATGTTTGATTAACACACGTCCATTGTGCAACTCAGGTCGTGAAATTCGAGGTACACAAAGAAACTGAGAATCTTAAGTTCTGGACCATAAGGTAAGTATAGAGCACGAGGAATAATGGTAAATTCAGAGTATATGGATATTTCAGTCGTGCGTTCCTCAAGGAACATTTTGGTCATCATAAACAGATCTGCACAAGTAGTAGTATTCAATATCTCACAAAAACATTTCCCTAAACCATTAATCTAAGCAATCACGTCATCCAGACCAAAGAGGTCGTCTTACTTGTTAACTAAGCAGCGATTAAATTCCATAAACACAATATTACGATCCTTAAGTCTAACTTTTGACTTGTCCTATCAGAGCCGGGACTTCATACCCTCCGGGTTGTCATATCATAGTCAAGCGGTTACGGCCGGATATTGGCTATTACATGAAGCGAGTGTGCAGACAGCGTGGGTTAGCTTACCATGTGAGCGTCGTCTACCAGCGCCGGGTTGTCTATGCCATCCAGGAAGCGTTGGTGACGCTCGCCGGCCAGCAGCTGGTCCCGCTCCTCACCACCACCGCCGCTGCCCTGCAGGAAAGACAAGCTCAACACACCAGCCCTACCAAACGTCCAGGTCTTACGTGCTCAAGGCCGTGCCACACTACACTCATCCTGCCCACTGCATACCCATCCATCAGCAGCTCGGTTTACAACTTAGCCTTTCATCCTCACACACTGGCCTATTTACCACTCTCCCCTCTGAACCTTGATACACTCCCCAGGTCATACCAGTAAACCTTCATAAACTGCCCAGTTAATACCAGTAAACCTTCATGAACTGCCCAGTTAATACCAGTAAACCTTCATAAACTGCCCAGTTAATACCAGTAAACTTTCGTTAACTGCCCTGTTTACATCCGCACCTCTAAATCTCAATATACTTGCCCATTTTATACTGCTAAACCAGTGCTGTTTTCTTCCAGTTTAGCAACACCTTTTGTAGTACCAATTATCTGCTGTTGAGCTTCAGTATTTCTTCTCTTTGAATGTCAAGTAGGAACCTCATGTACCGAGGATACTTCACATCGCAAATGCGTTTTGATTTACTATTTATATGAGTATGACTGCATTAAAAGCTACTTGACATCTATATATCCATTGTATCGTGACATAAGGGCTGCTAAGCTTTGACACGCGTGTTCATAACTGCCGCTGTATGTATCTTTATGAAACAGATCTAAGTAACGTTGAAGTTAAACACCAGTTAGATAAATCACGAATACATGATAAGTATATGCTAAAGTCTGAGGTTCAGTGAAAATATAGAGACAGATGGTTGCTTACAGGGGTCCCCAGACTTCCATAACCTTGAACAGTGAAGTCACTGTTGCCTAAGAGTATACACGGTGAGTAGTTAGCCCCATCACCAGTTTGGTTATGATCATCAGACAAGGTCTCCTATACAATAGCACTCTCAGGGTTCTTTCTCAACCCTCTTCCTCCTTTTTACCAGTGATATCCTTTCTTGAAAAAGATAATAACTAGGTGTACTCAGGACTCAAACACTGCACTCCTCCAGTTCTGTCAAGTGTGTCCACATCTTCCGTTCATTCTACGTCTTATTACAGTTTCCTTAAAAAAAAAAAAGTTGCGACCAAACCCCCTTTTTTTCAAGAAGAAACTTTTCCTCAAAAACTCGTGCATTCTTCTCACATTATTTGACCTTACAACTGTGTGTGTGTGTGTGTGTGTGTGTGTGTGTGTGTTTAGCAAGGCCTTCGATGAGAAGCCTTCGACATCGGGAAAAGATATATATATATATATATATATATATATATATATATATATATATATATATATATATATATATATATATATATATATATGTATATATATATATATATATATAAACCCACGTTTTCCATTGTGACACACACAGATCTTGAGGGAGTTACATCGAGTGCTTTGGCATTACGCTTGGGACCCGGATGCTCTTAAGAATTACATACTATCAGAGTCAGAAATCCACACTGCTGGGTGTGAGAGAACAGGAGGCCAGGAAACACAGGAAGCCCCGGGCTGGTGGGTACTTCTCCAGCAGACTAACAGCACCTGGGTCTTGCTGTGGACACACACGACCTCCTTAAACCACCAGCAGTGTGGTGGGTGGTGTTGCCTGGTCCATAGCCTCCCGCACGAAATGAGCCTCAACCACGACTCTTGAATAACCTAACCAAAGCTGAGGCGAGCCTGTCTTCCTAATACCCATGTATTCAGTTAGTGAAGGATGAGGTAACTGGTGTAAAACACTACGCCCTCCCTCTGCAGGCCATGTTCTGTAGCATTCAAAGTCTGTCTTCCCGTCTTCTTTATTGAAGACCCATCAATTCAGGAACAAATGCTTATGACACGGGGTAAATATTCTAAAAACTCAGAGTCTCGACGTGGTCCGTTCTTGCTAATAGAATTTCTTGAATTTTAGTTTCCCTTGTGTGTTGATTGGGGCTCAGTCTGTCTGTCAGCTCTGAATTGTTCAACGGATAGTAATCTTATTCCAATCCAATTTAGAAAAACCTAGTTATTATCATGAAAAAGGAACTTGACAAGTAATGGTAATTAACACTATACAATACATAAAGATATAAATATTGAACAAATACAGTAAAAACAATGCAGTGCTTAAAATGAAAATTTCAAAATAGTTAAATATGATGAGTATTAGACAGTATAGGTACTTAAAGTTTGATTAATAACTAAAGCACTACCAGGAGAAAACAACAGATACATGAAATCTAAATTATTAATGTCTAAAACTACAAAGCAAACTACAAAAGTACAAGAAATTTTAGTATTACAGAGAAAACATCATTCCGAAAGTACCACTCTCATCCACACATTACCAGTCTACCACAAAGTCTACTAGACACACACACACACACACACACACACACACACACACACACACACACACACACACACACGTTCTACCAGCTCTACCACAATCGACCAACTCTTATGTACAAACCTCCAACCAACTGCATTGAGCCTGTCTACCAAACTCTGCCAATGCATTCAGTATCCTACTTATCTACCACAGTCTACCAGTCCACTAGATAGCTGACTAGTCTACGTAAGTCTACCTGTTTCCCAAGGCCTACAGGTCAACCGAACTGCCTACCAATCTACCACAAAATCTACTGGTTTCCTACACTGCCACGCAGATAATTACATCTACTACAGAGACAAGTGATCAACACCCTGAAGTCGAACAAGTCTACAAGGTACACCACACTATCACACATCTCCCAGTTTACCAGTCTACCAGCACTATACACAAGACGGGTAAACCATACTACCACACAACAGCAGCAAATACGGGGTGGGTGGGTGGGATGTTTCCGTACCGCGTGGGTGTGATGTGGGTGAGTGTGGGCGGCTGTAGGCGGCCTGAGGTCTGCTGCGGGGGGCGGCGCCCCTGACCGGGGTAGGGTGCTACCTTTGGCTACCCCCATCCCCGCCAGCCCGCTAACCCCCTTGGCCCCTCGGCCCAGCGTGGCCGAGCGAGAGAACGGGCCCGCCCAGGAGGAGAGGTTGGCCCAGCCTGAGGCGAGGCTGCTGGCCTGGCCCGCGGGGAGCTTGGCCGACCCCGACGGCAGGCTGGACGGGCCCTCTTTGGTCTCGATCTGGTGGACGGCGGAGCCAGGGTTAGTGTGTTAGTGAGACACACACACACACAAACACACACACACACACACACACAAACACACACACACACACACACACACAAAAGGATTCAGGGAAGGAAGGCCATGTGTATTAAATCTCTCATGACTGTATATGAGGCACAGTGAGTTCCGTCTTAGACCAATGAGAAGGATAAGCGGACCAGAAAGCATTTGACACTATCCCATGTGTACTAAATCTCTCGTGACTGTATATGAGGCTGTGTACTTAATCTCTCATGACTGTACATGAGGCACAGTGAGTTCCGTCTTAGACCAATGAGAAGGATAGGCGGACCAGAAGGCATTTGACACTATCCCATAAAGGAAATGGTCAGGAAAAAAAGCCGGATCTCTAGATTGGAATAAGGGGGAGAGTTCCTCTGTGGATGAGAAAAATTTACCTTGGTGGAAAGGCAAAATGGATGCGTTCTCGAGATGGGCTGGGGTCACCACTGGAATGCCACATGACTCGGTTTGAGAGCCACTGCTCAGCATGATTCATGTAACTGGCTTTTCAGAAGGATTGAACTCGTACCTCAATATGTTTGCGGATGATGCCAATGTCATGAGGGAAATAAAAGAGCTTTTGAGGATTGCATCAACGTACAAGGGGAACTAGTCAAACTCCAAAGATCGTCTCATATATAACTGATGAATTGCAACCCAAGTATATGTAAAATAATGAGGATGGGATACACTGGAAGAAGGCCTTATACGAACAATATCTAGAAGAAAGTAAGCTGCAGGAATTTGTATGTGAGAGGGACTTGGGAGTTCGACAATATACCTAATATTTCGTGGAAGCCCAACCTTAGGAGACCTGTGAAGGACATGGACAAGTTGAAGTAAATTGCTCACAGTGTATATTAGGCCTGACCAGATTCGCCTTTTTAATGTACTTAAGAAAACACAAAGAACTAATACAGAAGGTCCAGGGGAGGGCAGCAAAGACTGTATTGGAATTAAGAGCGTTTAGTTACAGTGAGAGGTTATGGGGGGTCACATATTTGCCCATCATGTAAGAGAGAAAATTAAGAGTTGACCCTGCGCAAAACATGTTTCTTTTTTTTTCAACCAGTTTGATGATGTCGAGATGATGGAAGGACAAAACGAGCAAATGCCATAACATGAAATCAATCAAGATACACACGTTGGAAAAGGTTAGGAAAAGCACTTTTATAGGACAGCATTAAGTGTTGTTTTGGACGAATGGAATAAAATGAGTCATGAACTCATGAATGCTGGCTGACACCATACAGAAAGGAACATAATGTCTAAAATACTCGAGAAAATGCATGAGAGACTCAAGGCCCCACGAATGTAGGGGCTCCTTCCCCGTGCAGCGGAAAATGACTCTCTCTCTCTCTCTCTCTCTCTCTCTCTCTCTCTCTCTCTCTCTCTCTCTCTCTCTCTCTCTCTCTCTCTCTCTCTCTCTCTCTCTAAACCTGTAGAACAACAAAAGAGGAATTGTTAAGTAGGCTGATAAAAAGGCTAATCTACGAAGTTAGATCTAATGACAGTTGAGTCAAGATGAAGCTTCGACTCCCAACCCTTCAAGAATTAAGGGAGTTCCTGTGACATTATAACTAACGATTATCGACTTTCCAGCACGATCATTTGACGGCTGGGGTTAATAAAAGGCTACACAGAACTGGATCATTATGGTAGAGGGAAAAAAAATACTAATCTAAAACATGAAAATTTACTAGGAACTGTTAAATGATAACTGATAAAAGGCATAAAGGAATCAAGAGTTCAAGGTGAAAGGTTAACTTAAGTTCAAGGTAAAAGATTAACTACAGGTGAAGGTACAAGGTGAATTCTCCGTTAAGGTACAAGGTTAACTTTAGGTCAAGGCACGAGATAAACTAC
The DNA here is from genome assembly GCF_036320965.1 of Panulirus ornatus. Lineage (NCBI taxonomy): Eukaryota > Metazoa > Arthropoda > Malacostraca > Decapoda > Palinuridae > Panulirus > Panulirus ornatus. Next base: position 13,414,129 of record NC_092229.1, read on the forward strand.
GTCAAGGTACAAGGTCAACTGTTAATCAAGATACAAGGTTAACTAAGTTAACTCTAGGTCAATATATAAGGTTAACTGTAATTTAAGGTACAAAATTACCTGCAGGTAAAGGTGCAAGGTTAACTGTGAGTTACGGTAACAGATAAAGTACAAGGTACACTAGATTATGGTACAAAGTTATTGTAGGTTAATATAAAGGTTAGGTGAAGGTACGAGGTTATTGTAGTTTAATATACAATGGTCAGGTTAACGTAGAAGGTTACTGTAGGTTAATATACAATGGTCGCGTTAAGGTACAAGGTTATTTATAGTAGGTTAATATATAATGGCCAGGTTAAGGTACAAGGTTCCTGTAGGTTAATATACAACGGTCAGGTTTAGGTACAAGGTTACTGTAGGCTAATATACAATGGTTAGGTTAAGGTACAAGGTTATTGTAGGTTAACATAAAATGGTCAGCTAAGGTACGAGGTTAATGTAGGTTAATATACAATGTTAACTATAGTTTAGTATACAAGGTTAACTGTATGTTAACGTATAAGATGAAATGTAGACTAAGACACAAGTTTAACTGCAAGTCAGTGTACCAGATTAACAAACTGTATGTTAAAGTACCAGGGTAAAACTATAGAGGGTCATACTAGGTCACCTGTAGGTCAAGGTACAAGGCACAAGGATGACTGAAGATCAAGACAAGGAAAGTACTCATGCTAAGGAAGTACCAGGCAGAGGAATAACGATTCTCAGGGTGCAGTAGTAGTAGTAGTAGTAGTAGTAGTAGTAGTAGTAGTAGTAGTAGTAGTAGTAGTAGTAGTAGTAGTAGTAGTAGTAGTAGTAGTAGTAGTAGTAGTAGTAGTAGAAGTAGTATCAACAGTAGTAGTAGTAGTAGTAGTAGTAGTAGTAGTAGTAGTATCAATAGTAGTAGTAGTAGTAGTAGTAGTAGTAGTAGTAGTAGTATCAATAGTAGTAGTAGTAGTAGTAGTAGTAGTATGTGTGTGTGTGTGTGTGTGTGTGTGTGTGTGTGTGTGTGTGTGTGTGTAGTTATCTAGTTGTGGACAGCGCAGGAGGGACTATCGGAATCAAGTGGCACCATAACTTGGCCCCACGCTCGTGTATCGTATTAACTCTTCCACCTCACGTTGAGGGCTCTCCTAACGTACACCACACATTACAGGAATACTAATATCGACTGTAAACTTCATGTATATACCATGAAGTGTTTTACAGCTTAATGCAGAGCGCATGCATAAATGCAGCGTATGTTAGGTCGTGTACAGAGCAAAATGAATTAGCCTCTGTCAAGCCATAATACATTGGAGAGACCCGGGAGTCTCTTGACCTCCTGACACCAGCGGTACCCAAGAGGTCAGCCCGGGTGGAGGCTGGCCACTACCACAGTACCCTCCTCCCCGCCAGTCGCTCTCGACAATTCAGTTCTTCAGTCCAGTTCCTCGCGAGACTCGTTCCTCATTCTCTACGTTACTGCCCCGCTGACGTAACGTGATGCACCTGAGTATCAGGTTAACTCACAAAAGTACCCACGTAACTCAAGAGAGTACTCATGATCACAGGGTATTTCAAACACTGGTCTCACAGTATAAGACAAGTGATCCTAAACTCAGTAGAGGAGGACTTGAACACAAGTGGGGGGGAGAGTGGAAATTGACCTCGACTCCAGCCCCCGCCCGAGGAACCAGTTTTGTGGCGATCGTGAATACTGGACGGTGAAAAACGCATTTGCAACCAGGGATATCTGATAATGGCAGGAGTAACGGGGCGGTGGAAGGAGGAGAGGAGGGGGTGAGGTGAGTCTCCGTTATCTGCCACGCCCCTCCACCCTGGGTGGGACCGGTGGCAGGGGCGTGGAGGTGATGGTGTAAGGAAAGGGGGCACACTGCAGGTCCTCTGGCGCCGGAGCACATAACGTGTTCAACTGCCGTCCACAAGTTGAGGGACAGGTCGTAAAGGGGAGCTGCAGGCTGCAGCAGACGGCCAAGGAGACGGTGGGGAATGAGGCTGAGAGAGCGCGAGGGAGGCTTGAGGTCTGCAGTAATATTTGTTCGGATCTCCTACGACACAAGGTGCCATTCGACTCGACACTGAGGTGACTTTGAGAGAGAGAGAGAGAGAGAGAGAGAGAGAGAGAGAGAGAGAGAGAGAGAGAGAGAGAGAGAGAGAGAGAGAGAGAAGGAGGAAATAAAGTGGCCGGGACACAGCGATTGCCGCCCGTACCGGACAACAGAGACCAGGGGAAATCTTAAGAACGAAGAGTGTGTTGTCGCTTTCGGTCCAGCACGTCATATGGTGCCTCGCCTGGGCTGTAACAGCAGAGGGAGTAGATATAGAGCCATGGGTCATCAAATGTGGTAGGTGAAGGTCTGGGAGCCAAAGACTGGCGGCAACAAGTCCCTCTCGTACTCACGGGGAACTTGGTGGAGTGGGTGTGGAAATGTCCCTGGTCGGTGACGAGGATGTGAGGCAGCAGGGGCGGCGGAGGGGCAGCGCTCGCCGGCAGCGTCGACCCTGAGCACCAGCAGGAGAAAGAGAGGGAGAGAGGGAGCAATGGTTAAACACACACGAGATTGTAACTCACACTATTATAGGTTCTAAACACAAAAATTTGGGTGTGGATGAGTTGAATAAATTGACTCATGCAACTTATTATTAACTTTATTGATGGCACACACACACACACACACACACACACACACACACACACACACACACACACACAGTTTTCCAGCATATATTAGACTATCTTCAATGTGTATGGATAATGAAATATTCAGGAAGGCGTTCATATACATTAGGCTAAAATTAATATATGATTCTCAAGTATGGTCACCGCACCTAAAGAAGCACAAAGAGCTGTTAGAAAAGGTGCAGAGGAGGACAACAAAGATGGTACCAAATTAAGAACTCAAAAGGCTTCAGGTCTGCCCATCTAAGACAGAAGAGTGAAGGTTAACCTGATCACACAACCTTGAAGTTTTAAAACCAGAATAATGACAGGGAACAGTTCTTCCAGAGATGTAGGGATACATGCACACGTTGGTTGTCTCGTGGGGGATAAGTAAGCTAAATGGAGGTGAATGGAAGAACTCATGAAAGAAAAAACTAATTCAAGGTTGTGCTGGAGATGTATACCACACAGGAGGCTGGGGCGCCGCGAATGTAAAGCGGCCTCACCACAGGTGCAAACTGGTAACAAATAGGCAGTAACTCGGCCGCTGGGGAGAGCGCCACCACAAACACTTTCTAATGTTTAAATCATCAGCGTGTCTGCTGCTTTCACAGTCATGCCTCCTCACCTTATCTGTCGTATTTACCAGCACGCCTGCCTCTATTGTTACATTCCATTGTTACAACTTGTGTGTGTATATATATATATATATATATATATATATATATATATTCGTTGAAGAGCAATGCATATTTAACAATCACAGACGCTGCCCATCTTCAATTATATTCATTATACTGTAAATCATACAACACAGTATCGAGAACAAAATAAGAATGAATCAGATCTTGAAGTGATTCTGATGAGAGCGGTGACGTAGATAATATGTTGATTGGTGGACCGTGTTCCCTCGGAGCTCATGCATGGTAGTATGGTCATGTAAGCAAACGCCTCAACCGATGACCTACTGAATCTGACCCCTACCGACACGCCACCACGCTCGCATGAGCTCCGAGGGAACACGGTCCACCTATCAACAAACATATCCACGTCACCGCGCTCTTCAGTTACACTTCAAGATGTATGATTCATTCCTTCTTTGTTCTTTAAATTGTGATGTACCATTTGTAATTAATTTTCAACATGGGCAGTGTTCATGTGCCCGAAACGTTTCACGTATTTCAAGAACAAAGTGATAAAGAATATAGCATTTAAGTCACGGTTCCATCAGATGAAGGAAAACGTTCGGTGAGAAAAATTTTTAAATCTACAGAAAGCTAGTGAAAGTTAAATGTGCATTGGTGTTCAGTATATATATATATATATATATATATATATATATATATATATATATATATATATATATATATATATATATATATATATTTTTATTTTTTATTTTTATTTCACTTTTTTTTTAACATTCGCCATTTCCCGCGTTTGCGAGGTAGCGATAAGAACAGAGGACGGAGCTTCAGGGAGACAAATCCTCACTTGGCCCGCGTCTCTGTTCATTGCTTTTGGAAAAGTAAAGTGGAGGGAAGGATTTCCAGTACCCACTCCCACCCCTTCTACGACACGCAGGGAAAACTTGAGTAGGTGTTTTTCTCTCCTAACCCAAAGGTATTATATATATATATATATATATATATATATATATATATATATATATATATATATATATATATATATATATATATATATATATATCTTTTCTTTTTCATACTATTCGCCATTTCCCGCATTAGCGAGGTAGCGTTAAGAACAGAGGACTGGGCCTTAGAGGGAATATCCTCACCTGGCCCCCTTCTCTGTTCCTTCTTTTGGAAAAAAAAAAAAAAACGAGAGGGAAGGATTTCCAGCCACCCTGCTCCCTTCCCCTTTTAGTCGCCTTCTACGACACGCAGGGAATACGTGGGAAGTATTCTTTCTCCCCTATCCCCAGGGATTATATATATATATATATATATATATATATATATATATATATATATATATATATATATATATATATATATAACGGATATAGTGCCTATGAACTCGCACTTTCATAGAACACATAATACCCTCAAACAGTCAGGACTCGAACCTAGGACGTTGTGCATGGTAGATGAGATCGCTATTGCTAGGCTATGATCGCCCCTAATAGGGCGATCATAGCTTAGCGTTAGCGATCCCGCCGAGCACAGATAAGGTCCTGGGTTCGAATCGTGGCTGCTGGAGGGTATTATGATTATTCATTAAATATATATATATATATATATATATATATATATATATATATATATATATATATATATATATATATATATATATATATATATATTTTTTTTTTTTTTTTTTTTTTTTTTTTTTTTATACTTTGTCGCTGTCTCCCGCGTTTGCGAGGTAGCGCAAGGAAACAGACGAAAGAAATGGCCCAACCCCCCCCATACACATGTACATACACACGTCCACACACGCAAATATACATACCTACACAGCTTTCCATGGTTTACCCCAGACGCTTCACATGCCTTGATTCAATCCACTGACAGCACGTCAACCCCTGTATACCACATCGCTCCAATTCACTCTATTCCTTGCCCTCCTTTCACCCTCCTGCATGTTCAGGCCCCGATCACACAAAATCCTTTTCACTCCATCTTTCCACCTCCAATTTGGTCTCCCTCTTCTCCTCGTTCCCTCCACCTCCGACACATATATCCTCTTGGTCAATCTTTCCTCACTCATTCTCTCCATGTGCCCAAACCATTTCAAAACACCCTCTTCTGCTCTCTCAACCACGCTCTTTTTATTTCCACACATCTCTCTTACCCTTACGTTACTTACTCGATCAAACCACCTCACACCACACATTGTCCTCAAACATCTCATTTCCAGCACATCCATCCTCCTACGCACAACTCTATCCATAGCCCACGCCTCGCAACCATACAACATTGTTGGAACTACTATTCCTTCAAACATACCCATTTTTGCTTTCCGGGATAATGTTCTCGACTTCCACCCATTTTTCAAGGCTCCCAAAATTTTCGCCCCCTCCCCCACCCTATGATCCACTTCCGCTTCCATGGTTCCATCCGCTGACAGATCCACTCCCAGATATCTAAAACACTTCACTTCCTCCAGCCTCTCACCATTCAAACTCACCTCCCAATTGACTTGACCCTCAACCCTACTGTACCTAATAACCTTGCTCTTATTGACATTTACTCTTAACTTTCTTCTTCCACACACTTTACCAAACTCCGTCACCAGCTTCTGCAGTTTCTCACATGAATCCGCCACCAGCGCTGTATCATCAGCGAACAACAACTGACTCACTTCCCAAGCTCTCTCATCCCCAACAGACTTCATACTTGCCCCTCTTTCCAAAACTCTTGCATTTACCTCCCTAACAACCCCATCCATAAACAAATTAAACAACCATGGAGACATCACACACCCCTGCCGCAAACCTACATTCACTGAGAACCAATCACTTTCCTCTCTTCCTACACGTACACATGCCTTACATCCTCGATAAAAACTTTTCACTGCTTCTAACAACTTTCCTCCCACACCATATATTCTTAATACCTTCCACAGAGCATCTCTATCAACTCTAAAAGAAAGAGACAGGAGGTCAAGAGAAAGGTGCAAGAGGTGAAAAAAAGGGCAAATGAGAGTTGGGGTGAGAGACTATCAGTAAATTTTAGGGAGAATAAAAAGATGCTCTGGAAGGAGGTAAATAGGGTGCGTAAGACAAGGGAGCAAATGGGAACTTCAGTGAAGGGCGTAAATGGGGAGGTGATAACAAGTAGTGGTGATGTGAGAAGGAGATGGAATGAGTATTTTGAAGGTTTGTTGAATGTGTCTGATGACAGAGTGGCAGATATAGGGTGTTTGGGTCGAGGTGGTGTGCAAAGTGAGAGGGTTAGGGAAAATGATTTGGTAAACAGAGAAGAGGTAGTAAAAGCTTTGCGGAAGATGAAAGCCGGCAAGGCAGCAGGTTTGGATGGTATTGCAGTGGAATTTATTAAAAAAGGGGGTGACTGTATTGTTGACTGGTTGGTAAGGTTATTTAATGTATGTATGACTCATGGTGAGGTGCCTGAGGATTGGCGGAATGCTTGCATAGTGCCATTGTACAAAGGCAAAGGGGATAAGAGTGAGTGCTCAAATTACAGAGGTATAAGTTTGTTGAGTATTCCTGGTAAATTATATGGGAGGGTATTGATTGAGAGGGTGAAGGCATGTACAGAGCATCAGATTGGGGAAGAGCAGTGTGGTTTCAGAAGTGGTAGAGGATGTGTGGATCAGGTGTTTGCTTTGAAGAATGTATGTGAGAAATACTTAGAAAAGCAAATGGATTTGTATGTAGCATTTATGGATCTGGAGAAGGCATATATATATATATATATATATATATATATATATATATATATATATATCTTACCGAACAATCCAATATGTCCCACGTATCCTACCATTGCATGTGAACCCAAAGACCTCAAGCTTGTTGGAGCCCATAATTCACGGACCACAATCCTGACGAGTTTGGACAGCACTGGTCATGCGGTTCCTTAGAAGATGATGGATGTATTTCTAGGTTGGTGACCATATTTGTAGAAATGAGAGGTTATTAGGGCATGAAATAATGCAACTGAGGGGAAAAAAATATGGAATTGGTCCGAGGACTGAAGCTGTCTATACGTATCCATGTCAGACAGATGTACGTAAGACGCGGGAGTGGTAAGAAGTCTGTCCGAGGAACCTCTCGCTCAAGGCGTCGCGACGCTTGACCTACGACGGTAGTACACGATCCTGTAGCACGACGTTACGACCCTCTGTGTTTGATGGTATGGCCTTTGTACTGGCACTTAAGGCTCGGGACAGAGGCCAGGTCATCATACCAAAGGATCGTACCGTCGTGCTCAAGGGCCGTACCATCAACCTCCAGTCGATAAGCATCAGTAAATTTCCTGAGTAGAAATAGATCGTTTTGTGCCCAACACAACCCGAGAGAGGAAGATCAAAACCCGAAATAGGAAGAACATAACCCGAGAGAGGAAGATCAAAACCCGAAATAGGAAGAACAGAACCCGAGAGAGAAGGCACAGAACCCAAGAGAGGAGGTACAGAAACTGAGAGAGGAGGAACAGAACCTGAGAGAGGAAGATCAAAACCCGAGAAGAAGAACAGAGCCTAAGAGAGGAAGAACAGAACCTGAGAGAGGAAGAACAGAACCTGACAGAGGGAGAACAGAACCCGAGAGAGGAAGATCAAAACTCGAGAGAGGAAGAACAGAACCCGAGAAAGGAGGTACAGAACCCGATAGAGGAGGAACAGAACCTGAGAGAGGAAGATCAAAACCCGAGAGAAGAACAGAACCCGAAAAAGGAGGTACAGAGCCTGATAGAGGAGGTACAGAAACTAAGAGAGGAGAAACAGAACCTGAGAGAGAAAGATCAAAACCTGAGAGAAGAAGAACAGAGCCCAAGAGAGGAAGAAAAGAACCTGATAGAGGAAGAACAGAACCTGACAGAGGAAGAGAGCAAAACAATGTAGGGTCATATTACAAAACACACGATCCACGGCAGTACCTGTAAGGGCCGCTAGTTGGTCCCTGAGAGAGAGCGTTCCCTGCTGTAGGTGCTGCTGCTGCTGCTCCTGCTGCTCGCCCGCAGGTGAGGCGCCGCTGCCACTGGTTACTGCTGCTGACGTCGCTACTGGGCCACTGAAGGGTTTCGGCGGCGGCACCGGCTTGTAGACGCTATGGACACACCCACCTGCAGGAGGAAGAGAAGAAGATTAATGTTATTACATCTTAAAAGATACCTTTTACTGTGGACCTTAAACTTTAGGACTTGATGACACTACCGTCTGATACCGAGCCTCCCTCACAAAGGTGGCCAGCCTCCCCTTACTACCCTCCTATCCTCTCCGTCCTCCCTGGCCGACGGATAGTGCAAGAGAGAGAGGGAGGGACAGACAAGTAGCTGATCTGTCTCTCGTAAGTGTTACAATAATGTGACAGTTCTCTTGGCAATGAACCTTTTTTTTCTTTAATTCTCAACCTTTTCCACTTTACTACCGACCAAATGTGTTTCTATTTCCTGCGTTTAGTACAGAGGGCTTACTGTTTGAACGTGTGTGTGTGTGTCTGTGTGTGTCTGTGTGTGTGTGTCACCTCGCCAGGAGCCCAACAATGGCACACGACCCGCCAGGTTTCAGCAATACATCCCTAACGGTACCTGGACATGATCTACCCGCCAACGTCCATTGCCGTGCCGCATTTCGCGTGTGTCACTCGGTCTGTCATTAGTGTCGTGCAGTACCCCCATCACGATCCAATCAGAACCCGGTGATGGATATTATCCTGCGGCGATTGGTCGTCGCGATGGGCCGTCTTGGACGACGACTGGTTTCCCCGGAGACTCGTAAACCTGACACAAAACCGCAGATCGATCTCTAATGGAGAGGGTCAGCCATCAGTCAAAACATTAAGTAATTCAATTCATCGGAAGCCATTACCGAGGCCTCGCTCCCAAGGAATATCAACTTTATTCCGATGATTTTCCTCTGCGGTGGTTGGCAATATGTACACAGTGACACATTACGGTGCTGTCTGGCCACAAAGATTTGTTTTGGCGAAGCTGGAGAGCCACGGTCCCCGTCGTGGGAACTTTACTAGCAAGTCTTCACGTCCCCGCCACCTACCTTGGTACGGGGGTGGTCTCCTCCGCACCACGTCCCGGCCACCTGCCTCGGTACGGGGGTGGTCCCATATACCACGTCCTCTCCACCCGCCTCTGTACGGGGGTGGGTCCCCACGTACCACGTCTCCGCCACCTACCTACGTACAGGGGTGGTCACCATGTACCACGTCCCCGCCAGCAACCTTTGTACGGGGTTGGTCCCACATACCACGTCCTCGCCACCTACCTACGTACAGAGGTGGTCACCACGTCCCCACCAGCAACCTTTGTACGGGGGTGGTCCCACATACCACGTCCTCGCCACCTACCTACGTACAGCGGTGGTCACCACGTCCCCACCAGCAACCTTTGTACGGGGGTGGTCCCACATACCACGTCCTCGCCACCTACCTTTTTCACGAGTGTGTTCTGCTAGTACCACGTCCCCGCCACCCACTTCTGTACGAGGGCATTCACCATAGGACCAGTCTCCGGGTACCACACTTTGCCACCGGCTGGTACAATTTGTTCGCCAAGTAACTCAATTTTCCTCCCGCCCAAGTCATGGCTTCATTGTAACATGGACACTTCCGACATCAAACCTCCAGTCATATCAGGAAGCGTTAGTCCACTTCACGTTCCAGTTACGTTACTATATTTCACTGCGCCACATCAGAAGACGTAGCGACAGGTCGCACCTTACGACAGCGGGTGACGGAGCGACCCCCTCAACCATTCACTTATTTCCCTTCCGGCCAGCGACTATCGTACGACCTTTACAAACATTCCAACGATACATATCGGCCACAGGAGAGACATGGTGGCTGCTGTGGGCAGCTGCGGAGCCCTGCAGAAGACTAGGGTACTGTCGTGTGTGAGGTGAAGCCAAGGGCTTGGCATTCCACGTCTCACGGCGACGTCCTCCAAGCACTCTCATGTGACTTTCCAAAGAGTTAATACTGTACGAGAGATCTTAAACGCGTCTGCCAGCCTCTTCAATCACCACTCACTCTTGAGCACCACGACAGTCAGTCATCATCACCACCGCGGTCATCAGCGCCATCAGAGCGCGCCTGGTGACAGGGTGATCATGTTATGAAGGAAAAGTCTGGCTTCATCATCCAGTGACACGCTCCACTCACCTCAAAATCTCCGTCTCTCTTCTCAGCTTCCAATTTAGCTATATATATATATATATATATATATATATATATATATATATATATGTGTGTGTGTGTGTGTGTGTGTGTGTGTGTGTGTGTGTGTGTGTGTGTGTGTGTATACACACCAAGTGGCGTCCTAGCCACGTCTCTTCGTTGTATATCAACTGTTATATTTCTCTCTTGTGTCTCCCCTGATGATGTGATTATTCCACGAAAGTGCACTTGGGAACTTATCGTGTTTCATTTTCCTCGTGGACTCATAGGAATATATATATATATATATATATATATATATATATATATATATATATATATATATATATATATATATATATATATATTTATATATATATATATATATATATATATATATATATATATATATATATATATATATATATATAAGAAAAATCATCAGGTGTAACGTTTTCGTAAGACACACACCAACGGAGGGTAAATGTGTATATAAAAAGATAATAATATTGTCTATTAGCACGTTACAGATGTAATAAAGCACTTCGAATCGTCTCCAGACCGTTCTCGTATAAAGTACATGAAAAAAAAGTTCAAGAATAATATCCCCCCAGTCAAAAGTTGAAAAAAAGAAAAGAGAAAGTAATTTCTCCCATGGAAGATACGGACGATACACAAGAGGACCCTAAACAATAAATTCTAATCATGCCAACAACAGTACAGGAACCTTCCAACATGATTTATGATCAAGTCAGAGACCTATGATGAATGGTGCAGGACTGGCTCACGCGCGACTCTCCTCTACATCTTCACCCACAGGTAAGACAATGGTCTAAGGGGAGACAGTATCGAGATATATGAGAGAGAGTCTCACCACTAGCATATGCCGGGTTCATGACACCCCATCAGCATAATGATCCATTCCCTCCCGCGCGCGGGAGTGTGGTCACTTGTGGTGCCGTGTGTGTTTACTCCAGCAACACACGTCTTTCTTATGTGTTCCTTCCCGCTCAGGCATTAATCGGCGTACACATCATAAGCATAGATTTGTTTTGCCTCCTCGTGGATATAATGGGTAATGTGTCATTTCACGCTTCATGATGGGGAGGGGAAAAAACATACGGAATAAAACAGGTAAACATACGGAATAAAACAAGTAAACATGCGGAATAAAACAAGTAAACATGAGGAATAAAACAAGTAAACATGCGGAATAAAACAAGTAAACATGCGGAATAAAACAAGTTCTTGTTCAGCAGTCGATCGGATACGTCGTCTTCTCATTATCCCCAGCAAACTACCAGTAAGTAAAGTTTACCTTCTTTGCTCTCTCGTAACTCAGGTGAACCCTAAAACCTGCTATATCTAATAATGACGCTATACTTCACTTCCAACTGCAGCTATATATCTTTCTCCTGGGTTCACATGGAAACTAACACTAATTTTACGATCATGATTTTCCCAGAGTTATGATGGACGTGTTGCCAAGGTGTGTGTGTGTGTGTGTGTGTGTGTGTGTGTGTGTGTGTGTGTGTGTGTGTGTGTGTGCTGTGGCTGCCTTAGTACACTCGGTAATTGACTCGATGTGACTTACGGAGCGGCCTCACGCCATCGCCGGGCACGAAGGACCCGAGTCTTGCTCCTGTGGCGGACACCCTCTGCATGTCGAGTGATGCCTTCCTCAAATATTGCTAGCAAGGCGACTATATAAACGCCTGGAACAGTGTGGGAGTAACTCCATAGCGAACTTGCAGAGGAACCAAGGATAAGCAGTCTCTTCATATATACCAATGGAAGTGTAAGGAGAGGACAGACCAGCTTGTGCAGAGCGGGAGAGAAAAACAATAGTCACACCGACATGGTCCCTCACTCCAGGAGCAAGTAGATGGATGGTGAAATAACCAGTTTTGTTACCAGAGAGGAAGATAGACAGACTCACAGCAGCAGAGGGGATACATGGGAAGGACAGGTGGACCTGATGGTCCATAATGAGTGGGGACGAAATGTGGATGGGTAAGGACGGTATATGAAGAAAGCAACGAAGAAAAATATAAAGAAAGGGGAATTTAAGACGATAAAAAGACGTAAAAGATGGAGAAATTGTCACACAAAGACTCTTGTGTGACAAACGGGTGAGATATGCTGTGAGGGCACGGCTCAGGGAGCTGCCCGAAACAAATGTCAACAAAGAAAGACAGGAAAATGTTGATGGCGTCACAGGAACGGTCACCAAAGATTAATGTTCTGTTGGCGAGGGTAGAGAGGTAACACGTCTCGCTACTGAGCAGCAGGGCGTGTGAGAAGCATGGAGCTGTCATCCCGTCAGTGAGCTAATGTCCCTGAGCCGACACCAGGAGACTGCCTGGCAAGACAGGACCAGGACAATGCTGTTTGACCACAGGAGCCCAAGCAAGGGGTCAGGGATGTAAAGACAAGTGGCACGGGGGCAAAGAATAAGATGAAAATAAAAACTCAGATATTCTCCGGGGGTTTCGGTGCTCACAGAGGATCTATAATCGAGAATATATGACCGAACTTTGTTGCTTTGGAGATGGAAGAGAGACTGACACGGATTTGTACACCAGTGGATCGTAGAGAGGACGAACATGAACCTGCAGAAGTACTTAACGAGCTGTAGTTAAAGACAGAATCCCTCATCGAGACCAGGGTCACATATAAGAGAGTATATGGGTAAATGAAACCGAACAAGTCAGAAAAGCGTGAAAGCAAGAGGTAAAAGTTCTGAGGACAGGTGTGTGTGTGTGTGTGTGTGTGTGTGTGTGTGTGTGTGTGTGGAACGTATGACGTCAGGCCCCAGCGGTTTAGCTTCAGTAAGACTGGAAGTAAGACGAACATTCGTGAGACAGAGGGTGTAAGATGATACCAGCCATCACTTCAACACTCGTAAGTCAAGACGGAAGTACTTCCCTGGGTGCCTACTGGCTACAACCTACTGACACGGAGGGTGTAAGATGGTTCCGGGCATCGCTTGAACACCTACAGACACGGAGGGTGTAAGATGGTTCCGGGAACCAATGTGTCCTTCTCCTCCTCACTCCGCTTACTCGCTCTTGCCTGTATTCAAAGGTCGTCTACTGAAGACATTTTGTGTTATTAACTGCCTCGTTTCTCACCTTCGACTTAAAAGGAACAGATTTCATTTGTCAGGCAGATTAGCGTGGGTGTTGTTCTTCTTCTTCTTCAAGCAGCTCCAGAACACATACCGTCCTACGTGTGAGGCGGCCAGACCTCACAGCTGGACGGTCATAGCCACTAGCCACTTCCCCCAACTGTCATGACTCTACCTCCTGCTGGATACGTGGATAGACTGATAGAAATGTACTAGACTAGTTAGTTAAATGTAGTTAAGTAGAAAGATAGACAGACGGGCAGACAGATATACAAAGACAGTTGAAATGATACAGCGACAGACGTTTTAAATATGCATCTGACTACATTCTTAATTCCACGGGGGACGAGGATCGGGCACATAAAGCCTCACAGATCACTCAGGCACGTCTCAACCCACCCAGGCTCGTGGTGATACAGCGAGACAAGGTCTTCGCCTGCTACAAAAGCACCACCAACTATAACTGCAAGAACAGCTATACATTAGTAGCGTGTAACAAAATGTAGGAATGAGCGATTCAGACAGATATACAGGTAAAGTAGAGGGATGACCCAGGTTTACCGAATCGTCACATGATATGGTATGAGTCTGAGTATGAACACCATACACTCTCTGCGAGGCTACCCCTGTTATCTTTACGCACTCAGAATACTTCACAATCTATAATGCCGGACTTCTCCAGTCATCTTTCCTCACTCCAGAACACGACAATCGAGTTCACTATCAACATTTCGCGAACGTTTCAGTTAATGATGTTGTCGGAGTCAAGGCAAGGCTGACTCTGGTTTCCAGGGCCGCGGGCGGCTTTGTCATCAAACACTGCTCTTGTGGGTCAGCAGTCCGTAATGTCGATCTAACAAGTCAGCCACGAGGCCCGGACGGTCAGGCATCCGCATCGTGATCAGAGAAGGTCAGGCTGAGGAGGGTGTCCATCACAACATGTAGACCACTACTAGAGTGGGTCGTTATCAGTTTTTTTTCAGGTGGAAAAAGAGAGAGAGAGAGAGAGAGAGAGAGAGAGAGAGAGAGAGAGAGAGAGAGAGAGAGAGAGAGAGAGAGAGAGAGAGAGTCGGCTAAGACTCTGGACGGTGGTCCTTAGCGATGGCCTAATCTGTCCATCGACCATGGCTGGCACGTCCAAGAGGCCGTGAAACTCCGAAGGCCTGCTGGTGTCTTGACATCGTCTTCATCACGGGTCCAACACTCCACCACCGCTCACACGACAGCGGTACACCCTCTGTACCACCACGTCTCCTTCCGTCGCGAATCGACCCATCCAGTGTCGCCGACGACCCTACATCACTGTCACCTGCACCGTTACCTTACCCCTCTCTGGTGAGGTGGACAGTAATAGACAGGCATCATCCGCACTCACGTCAGTCACATTCCTGTATCCGTAGCCCCAGGCACTAGACTCGCATGACCATCTTAGTCACAATTTTGATCCGTTCTCGTCTACGTAAGTCCCCCCCAGCAGGCGTAAGTCATGTTCATCATAACACAGGCGGGACAGTAATGACTTACAGGGTGAGGGAGGTCTTCCCCCACAGGGATCAACACTACGTGTCTTTTTATGGAAATTCAAGGTCATTAACTCGGCGCTGCCTGAGGTCCTCATTCTTGCGTCTGGTCAACATGCACAGTTAAGAGGAAATGAAATACTGGTTCCCTCGCTTCCAGCGTTATACATTATGTAGTGGCGGCGGCGGGGTGGTAGTGCCGGGCGATGATGGTAGGGGGACTGGCTGCTCTCTCTCTCTCTGTCTGTCTGCCTCCTCTCTCTCTCTCTCTCTCTCTCTCTCTCTCTCTCTCTCTCTCTCTCTCTCTCTCTCTCTCTCTCTCTCTCTCTCTCTCCCAGCTACTCGCTCTGTGTTGTGTTGCCGCTGGGCACCTTCCTCCTTCCCCGTACTGTTTGTTATTCTAAACACGTTATATGAACAGGTTTAGTGTGTTCATCATTTAACCTGTATAGTTTCTTATTGTTATCGACTGCATACGTAGAACAACTGTTTCCACCAGTGATTACGACGGTACGACTCTTGTGAACGACTGTCCGACGCTTGGGTATGATGGCTTGGCTTTTACAATGAACATTAAGCTTAAGATGAAAGCTAAGACGTCACAGTCAAGGGCTGTGCTATTGTGCTCGAGGGTCGTACTACAGGGTCGCACAGTCGTACTCAATGGTCGTACTTTACGGTCGTGCTTGAGGGAGGAGGCGGGGGTCAAGTAACCTGCAAATAGTGGGGGCTGGGCGCGAGGAGACCTCCTCCCTCACTTCGTCAGCAATCATGCAGTTCCCCAGCCATATCGCTGCCCACTTACACCTTCCCCGCCATTACTCCACACGGAATAACGACACTCTTGTGGCTTCCGTGTTGCCGGGAAAATACGGCTGTGTGGCTAACGTTCGACCGTGGCTATCATTTGTAACATAGGCGGAGCCTGCAGCCACCTGTGTCCTGGCCATGCGAGGTCCAGCCACTTGTAACACAGTGGTACGAGGACCAGCCACCTGTACCACAGTGGTACGAGGACCAGCCACCTGTACCACAATGGTACGAGGTCCAGCCACCTATACCACAGTGGTACGAGGACCAGCCACCTGTAACACAGTAGTACGAGGACCATCCACCTGTACCACAGTGGTACGAGGTCCACCCACCTGCACCACAGAGGTACGAGGACCAGCCACCTGTACCACAGTGGTACGAGGTCCAGCCACCTGTAACACGGTGGTACGAGGACCAGCCACCTGTACCACGGTGGTACGAGGAACAGCCACCTGTACCACAGTGGTACGAGGACCAGCCATCTGTAACACAGTGGTACGAGGACCAGCCACCTGTACCACAGTGGTACGATGACCAGCCTACCTGTACCACAGTGGTACGAGGTCCAGCCACCTGTACCACGGTGCTACGAGGACCAGCCACCTGTAACACAGTGGTACGAGGACCAGCCACCTGTACCACGGTGGTACGAGGACCAGCCTACCTGTACCACAGTGGTACGAGGACCAGCCACCTGTACCACGGTGGTACGAGGACCAGCCACCTGTACCACGGTGGTACGAGGACCAGCCACCTGTGCCACGGTGGTACGAGGACCAGCCACCTGTACCACGGTGGTACGAGGTCCAGCCACCTGTACCACGGTGGTACGAGAACCAGCCATCTGTACCACGGTGGTACGAGAACCAGCCACCTGTACCACGGTGGTACGAGGACCAGTCACCTATAACACAGTGGTACGAGGTCCAGCCACCTGTACCACAGTGGTACGATGACCAGCCACCTGTACCACAGTGGTACGATGACCAGCCACCTGTACCACAGTGGTACGATGACCAGCCACCTGTACCACGGTGGTACGAGGACCAGCTATCTGTACCGTCAACCACGAACCTTCAGTCAGGAATATGCAGTTATCCCCGTCACCTCCACCACCCTCTCAACCTCTCTCAACTGCACCTCTAACACTGACGGCCGAACAGCTGGGTCAGTGGCGACGTGTGCCTGCAGTGGTGTGAGGGATTGTAGGGGAGGGCGAAGAGAGAAGGGCAGGAGGACCGACTCATAACACCCTCACGCTCCCTATCACGAATCACCTCCCTCATTATTACCTCTCGCTTTCCCTTACACTCTCTCCATACCCCGTCTAGCCACCCTAAAACTTCATCACACTCCCAGCATCTCGCTCTTACCTACCCAGAGCGTCCGTATGGACAGTGTACTGGCAGAGAGCAGAGCGTGGCATCAACTGCGGAAGTCATAGTCTCAGTCCTAAGACCCAAATTTGTCATCTGTTTTAGCAATCTGCAGACAGAACTTATTATTAGAACTGCCTGCGGTACGAGATTAGAAAATGTGGTCCAGTTAAGGAAAGACTCCCTTTAGATTTTAAGTGAATGAAGACAAACTGATGAAGTTGTCACATATGGAAAAGGGGATTCACTGAAGAAACAAATGCAAAGTAAAGCATTTCAAAGGTAAGAATATTAATAAGTATCAACTGCTCGGTAAACTATTATGAGAGGCAGAAGAAAATGACCTTGTGATCATGATTAGTGACTTATAATACGAAGGACAATGCCTGGCTACATAGAACAAACAGAATGCTAGGTTCTACAGATAGAAAAATTAAGTGTAAAACGAATGATTCAATACTACTTCTATACAACTCCCCGATCATGCCTCAATTAGAACGTGCCGTTCACCTCTGGTCGCCCAGACAATGAAAAAGAACGAATTCACAACAGAACAACAAAACTACTTCCGTTGTTTCGATATAAACCTTATAAAAGTTTAGAAACCTAAAATTATTATATTTGAAACCGCAGACGCCGAGATCCACCACAGGTTTTCAAAATACCAGATGAGTTCAACAAAACAACATGCGAATTATTTTTGCACATTAGATGGATTCAGTGACTAGAAATAACGTTATGAATTGAACACTATAACGGCAAAGGTCACAGTTTTTTTTCGATTTTTTCCCTTCTATTTAATAGCGGAACTTCGAAAAAATACATCCCACCAGACGTCAATGCATAGACCATCAGTATCTTTCCGTCAGATACAAATACAAAGGAATTCAAACAACAAGAGACCATTGGATCCTTTCCAGGCTGTTTATGATAGTGGAAGATATCAGAAACTCTCAGATTAGTGTGGTAAAAGTTAGCAGGTATACAGATAACTGAGAGAGAATGACCTGCGAATTGGCATTGTGGCTAAGGAGGCGTAAAGAATGTAAGTCGTGGACTTGAAGAGAAATAGTTAACAAGTCTGATTTTAACCCGGCTTTACAGTTCTGCTTTAACCAACCATTCTAATTGACTAATCGTTCCATATGTTAACGATCCTGTTACTTTGAGTGAAGTCAGACGAAGCAAGTCTCCCTGGCCTGCCTCAACAGCCACCCAACCTCCCTCCCTCCCTGGCATGTATCAGCAGCCTATACCTTCCTCCTCCTCCCTGGCCTGCGTCAGTAGCCACAGCCTTCCTCCCTCCCTTGCCTGCACCAGTCCCTTTTATCTCCTTAGCCTGTCTCAATAGCCACACGAGCAACAGAACAAGATGCCCAAGGCAATCACCTTGCCTTTAACAAGGCTTCTCTCATCATTAACATATTCGTGACTCCCGCACTAAATTACCACAGGATGATAGTAGCCCACCTGGTCCCTTTAACCCTCCCTTCAACTGACGATTATTACAAAGGTCTTGACCCCAGTGGGACAGCCAAGCTCCACCCACCGTAAAAATATATGATAATAATAATAATAATAATAATAATAATAATAATAATAATTATAATAATAATAATATATGCACACACACAATCTACGAGGAAGTAAGCTGTGTGTGTGTGTGTGTGTGTGTGTGTGTGTGTGTGTGTGTGTGTGTGTGTGTGTGTGTGTGTGTGTGTGTGTGTGTGTGTGTGTGTGTGTGTGTGTGTGTGGAAGGACCTGGGAGTCGATATTTTCCCTAACCTGTCGTCAGAGTCCCACATTAGGAGAATGGTAAAGGAGACAGACTGTCTGTTTGCTCACAAACTGAATGTATCTTTCAAGTAAATGGATAAGGAAATATTTCACAAGCTGTTCATATCCTACATAAGGCTAAAATTAGAATATGCCACTCAAGTACAAGGAGCTAATAGAGAAGGTCTAGAGGAAGGCAACAAACATGGTATTAGAATCGAGATAAATGAGTTATAGGTGAAGGATTAGGGCTCTAAATCTGCCCCGTCTTGGAAGAGTGAGGGGTGACCTGATCACTGCATTTACTACTCATAACATCCACGACGCAAACATAGAACAGTTCTTCGAAAAAGCAACCAAAGGACATAACATGAAATTAAGCAGGAAACGTTAAAAAAAAGGGATTTCAAGAAGTACTCTTTTAGTATATAAATGGTGACTGAATTAAATAGAATGATTGAGAACATGATTAATGCAAAACTACATATATATACGAATTTAAGAAGCTGTATGATAGAAGAGAACGTTCAGGAGACGGGGCCGCACAAAGTACGAAGTTAAACAAATGACAGTAGAAGCTATCAGCTGTGGCTTTCCCTCCCCATCAGTCTTGTTTACTGTCGCTGGTGCACAAAGGAAGGATGGTGAGGAGCCTCTACACAGGAACCAAGTCAGGGTGACTCTATCAGTCCCTCTGGATCATGGAAAACATGGACGTTCACCACCATACATTCTAGACGCCCCTCATCCTGTTACAGGACCAGGAGACGAGGTGCGTGTGTGTGTGTGTGTGTGTGGGAGGCACACCCACCTCCCACCCGCTGGTCGTCTTCATCTGGCTCACGGCGACCGGAAAACATCCATCAGCCGAGATGACCAGTGGTGGTCGTAGTTAGTGAGTCGGTGGGCGACACACTACGAATGGCAGACGTTGTTTTAGAGAGGGAAAGAGTACTTACTAGCACTTAACGACGAGATTTTGCCAATAGGTAGGGCTGGCGCGTAAGGCTTGCCGCTCACCGCAGGAAATTATGGTTACGAAAAATGAGTCGTGTGAGTTATGTGTTGTCAGGTGTTAGGTCTGGGACGGAAAGATTGCACTGTAGGTTTGTGGACTGAAAGCCAGCAGCCCACGTGTGGCTGAGGCTGAGGAAAAGACAGCAAACTAGAAGAAAGGAGAGAAACTCAAGGGGCCAGTAGTCACTGAAGTGCTGTCTGTGGCTTACTACGCAGCCGCCTCTAACCCTCCCGATACCCGGGGTAGGAAGTACCGGCAATACCTCCACTTGTCAGAAGTGACCGCCCAACAACTGCTACTTACAGAGAGAGATTGAGAGAGAGAGAGAGAGAGAGAGAGAGAGAGAGAGAGAGAGAGAGAGAGAGAGAGAGAGAGACTAACTTCTAGTTATTAAGACGAAATTACCGTGAAGCATGATTAGCTTTGCATGGTTATATTCCAACTGCAGTCACCAGCCGTGTACGAGATCAAAGCCAACACCAGGATCGGTGTCTTCCCATCATTTTACTCACCGCATGTGACGACATTTACACGCGAGGAAATCCAATAAAATTATGAAATCTTATAACAAGTCCAACAAACCATTTGAATACGACCAAATTATATCCTCGGGGGTCCAACGCAGTTCCTTATTCACCAGCCACACATATATCCTTACAGCCTCATCCGATTATGTTAAGAATTTCCAGGTTGCGTTACCTTGTGGCGTCATCGGCCATGACTCTAGCCTAGCCTTGCATGAATCAGTTCGATATGGGTCTCCCGCCTGGCCTTCGAGACTTCGGGGACATTAAGGTCAACTGCCACTTCTTCACCTAACCCAACGTTAGTAAAACGTGCTCTGGTAAAAATACAAAAAAAAAAAAAAAAATCAACTAAAAAAGCATTTGACCCAACCAACCATCGAAGGCATTAGGGAAGGCTTAACTGATCGACCATGGTTTTGGCGTCATGAAACCTATTCGCTGGAAATTATCCACATGTGCAGCAAGGCTGGCGGAATTATTCAGAATTGGAGACCTGAAAATACCGAGTCATGTAGTGGTTAAATACATATGTAACTGTATATTAAGGTGAGCCTTGTCAGTGAGGAATACAAGACAGCAAGATAGTCTTTGTCATGTAGTGGTTAAATACATATGTAACTGTATATCAAAGTGAGCCTCATCAGTGAGGAATACAAGACAGCAAGATAATCTTTGTCGAGAGCGGGGTTAGCGGGTGGCTGAATGGGGAGGAATACAATGTACGTTGTTGAGATAAGGGCGGGGCTGGGTCGTGAGGAAACCCATCGTAGTACGCCACTGGAACGTTGAGTTAGCGAGGAGAATTTTCTCATCGGCTCACTATTTTCCTAAAGTAAAATTAGTGACTCAGTGTGCTTGCCTACAAAATGATTACTTTAATTCACAAACTTCATTTATATTTGAAAATGCTGATGGATAAGACAATGTATGGACAGCTGACGCTTGGAGCGTTTGTGAACGAAGCCGATGCTTACCATCGACTTCGGAAAATAATATGAAGAAACTACGGGCCATATTTTTTTTCCTCGCCACCCCAACGTTTATGTCGAAATGAGTATCCATTAAAAAAAATCTCCATCAAAGAACACCAGGATTAGCGAAATACGAGTGTATAGTAAATAAGCAAATCAGTATAATGCTGGAGTCGAACTCGAACCCGAACGAGAGACCACCGGGGCGAACCTAGCTGTTGGTGGTCTGGTCTCTTAGAACCCTACACCCACCCTCCCTCCGCCCGAACATACCCACCCACCCTTCACGCACCCAACACTCACTAACCCCACCCCCATCCCCTTTTCACGCCCCACTTCCAACCCCCCCTCCCTTTTTTTTTTATGCATCTCATTTCAGCTATTCATTTTACCTATTCATGAGAATAAAATTCATTACTGTGAAATGCATCAACGTAAATGAGAATTAAGCTCCGAAAACACACTAGTATTTTGTAAACATAGCCAATATCCTACCATTTATTGTCCAGATACAGTGTTTCGAAGTCATGTAAACGAGACACACACAAACACTATATATATATATATATATATATATATATATATATATATATATATATATATATATATATATATATATATATATATATATATATATATTCCTGGAAGGCAAAGTACACGCCAAGAGTCACTGACACCATGAGAGCCATCCATTAAGGATGTCTGGTCGAGACGCCGCTTCGATGAAGACGTCCACATACCAACGTAAACATAGCGGCACACGGGGCGGGAGGGACAAGGCAATGACTGATTACTGCCGGCGGACACTTCCGCGGAGTCGCTTGGTGTGGCGTTATTTTATCCAGGCTCTCCATTTATGTCGACGTCATAGTAGGTCAGCGAGGCAATCATCTCCCATCTTCTCCTACCTTAGCCTCTTTCTCACAATAAAGACCGGCCTGAACAAAGAAAATAGGTACAATGGCTCAAGGTTAAGTGGGGCGCAGGGAGGCCTAACCATGGAGGACTGGTCACAAAGACAGGGAGGGGGGAGGAGGCGGCGGTCTGTCCATGAGGGACTGGCAATCGAGTGAAACGTGGTTTGTCTTTGGAGGATTGGATATAAAAGGAGTGGTTAGGAACGATTCATGGAGGCTTGGTCTCGAGAAAGAGAGAGAGAGAGAGAGAGAGAGAGAGAGAGAGAGAGAGAGAGAGAGAGAGAGAGAGAGAGAGAGAGAGAGAGACAGGGGAGAATTGGTCACGTGGGACACACGTATAAAGAAGAGAGAGGCGGTCTGGCCATGGAGGATTGGTCTCGGAGAAAGGGACGGTGTAGTGGGAGTGGTAAAAAAAAAAAAAAAAAAAAAAAAACTATGCGATTTTTTTTGGGGGGTTATCGTATGTTTTGGAGTCCGGAGAAGGACACAAAGTGATCATCATAGTCTGTCAAGTTATAATTTTCCTTATTAACTTTTCGACTGCAGTTGGAGTGAGCGTCATGTTGAGTGCTCCAAACCAGAAGTCCTTGAGGAACTCTAACAGGTGTACGGTCATAAGACACAACACCACACAACTATCATGCCACTGGAAACAAAAAGTTTCAGAATTGTAAATCCTTTAATACTGGTCTGTAATATGGTGCAAATGCATTAGTATCTGGTGTACGAAATGACGCTATATATTAGTTATCATTCCCGTATAATTCACACCGTCGATGAATATATATATATATATATATATATATATATATATATATATATATATATATATATATATATATATATATATCACGGACGAGCCTGCCAGGGCTCGAAACCTAGGCAAGGCAGTCGGCTCACGGCAAAGCAAGCTGTTCATCCTCAACTCGGGGCTGGTCGACGAATGGGTAGCTAGCGTAGGCTAGCGTTTACATGTATGTGTGTGTGTGTGTGTGTGTGTGTGTGTATGTGTGTTTATGACGGGATGAAAATTGTCCGCAGCATCTTTGTCTAACATGAGCAGACCACCTCTAGGTAGCTCACATTGTGGTGCTCGACACAAATACAACAACGACAACAACATCAGTGACACTCGGGTGGGCCTCGGCTTCCCCGCAAGCGTTCGACACCTCCTCGGGCCATGACACTGCTATACTCAATCGCCGCTGCGACCCAGACACTTGCTAAAAGCAACGGATATTCACCTTTAAGACAACTACGTTTGACACTGTGTGGGCGGGAGGCGCGCATAATGACGGCGTACAAGGTCTGGCCCGCGGTGAGGGATTTCTACAGCAGACATTTGCATAATGTATGTCGGCAAGACTTAAGTCTTGTGTTTTCCTTCCAGTGATCGTTTTGGTGAGGAACTGAATGATACGACGGAGTAAGGCAGTCGATTCATGACTTGCTATAATGAGAATATGGTCAGAGATCTCCGGCCACTTCATAATGCATCACAAATTGATAAGTCGGGTTTTAGAATGGCGAATGACATAGTGAAGTGGACGTTTGGAGAGAATTTGTCGGTGGGAGTTTAGGTGGTCGGTCCTGGTGGCAAGGTAGTGGGCGGTGGTTTAGAAGGCTTGGCGGTGTTGAAGTAGGTCTCATTTTCCTGTGACACCTCCTCATCACTGGCTTTGCTTGGGCTGAATTTCGTCAGTGCTGAAGCCTTAGTCTCTACGGCTTCTTTTCTCTTGTATTACAGTCCTGACAACTTCTTTCCTAGTTTGCAAACATGTTCAGGTAGGATTCGATGGCTTCTGGTGAGCCCTTTACGGAGATTAGAAAACAGCAGTGGACCCAAGATTGAGCTTGCGGAACACCACGGATTACTTGTGCGCAAGTCAAAAAGGCACCTCTGACATGTTGTCTTTTGTTCCGTTACGCTTATGTAATTCTCGGTCCGCTGGAAGGACCTCGCTCTTTTTCCTGCCTGGAAGTGTCATATGCATGCATTCGTGGAGACCAAAATACACATAGCTTAACCATCCGTCTCTTATCTAAGATACTGTCCATCGTCGTGAAAGCCTAGAAGGTTTTTCTCAGCAGGGTTTCGTCCATTCTCTTCTTGATTATCTTTTCCAAGAGTCTATAGACGTGCACGTCAGTGATATTAGCCTATGGTTTAATGTATCTTTTTTTTTTCTACTACCAATGTTATAAACTGGAATGACATGTACTGTAATCCACTCTCTTGATACTGGTCCCTCTTCAAACACGACCACCACCATTATCTTTTCCAGGAGTTTATAGGTGTGCGCGTCAGTGATATTTGCCTATAGTTTAATGCATCTTTTTTTTTTTTCTACTTACAATGTTATAAACTGGAATGACATGTACTGTAATCCACTCTCTTGATACCGGTCCCTCTTCAAACACGACCACCATCATCAATGACCAGAAGCCCGTCTCGTGTCACTAGTACAATTCGAAGTACCGTGAAGGTCATGTGACTTAATTCGTTCGTGGGCTTAATTTTCGATCAGAAGTCTCAACGCTTTCCATGGTCTTCCCATCACTGCATCGTGGTACCAATGAAGCCGTTTCCTTTTTTTTTTTTTTTTACAACTAATACATTTTGTAATTCAATATTCAGCTTCGTACACACTTGTTCCGTTTCGATAATCTTTCCCTCAAAGTTCTTCCGTCTAATTGTGATTATTATTATTATTATTATTATTATTATTATTATTATTATCATTATTATTATCATTATTATTATTATTATTAGTAGTAGTAGTAGTAGTAGTAGTAGTATTTGTTATCATTATTACAATAATTATTATCAATTTGCCTTGGGTAAATCTGTAAAACACCATTTTCCTTTGCCTCGTTCGGTTTTTCTTAGTTCGTAATCATTATTCTCTCCTTTCGTTATTTCATTGCACTGTGCTCATTCCTCACTCGTACGCATACCTTTCAGGAGCCTCCAGGCTGATGCGTCGTCTGCCTGCCTTCTTCCTACAACATCTCTATTTCCTCTGACCTTTTGACATCTATTGAACCGCTTCTCCCTCTCCCTAATCTCCCTTTCTCCTCCTCCTCCTCCTCCCACCATTGTGAACCACCTATTGATCCCCTCGTTACGCAGTCAAAGAACCTCTTTAAACACCGCTCTGGCTTTAGTCTATCGCACGCAGTTCGAATTTCTGTTCTTATTCAGTCCGGTATAGCTCGCTTCTGCATACCTCCTCCGGGTTCCGACAGACCAGTCCACTCACCCACCATGACAACACTGTGCTAAACCTCGGAAAAAAGTCTTACCACCGCCACCATCACCAGCGGCCCAACCACAGCCTCCCCACCACCACCGGCCCCGCCACAGCCTCACCATCACCTGCCCCGCCACAGCCTCACCACCACCGGCCCCGCCACAGCCTCATCACCACCACCCCCGCCACAGCCTCACCACCACCAGCCCTACCATAGTCTCCCCACCAACGGCCCCGCCACACCCTCACCACCACCAGCCCTACCACAGCCTCACCACCACCGGCCCCGCCACAGCCTCACCCCTCACCCGACGCTCGCTGAAGGTTACATCAACATAATTGTGAGTGACAGCCGTGCTTGTGTTCCTTTCACCTCTTCTCACTTCTTTGCATGTATCAGAAAGTGAGCGTGGGACGTACAAACACACACACACACACACACACATCCGTCTTCACCTTCCAGTCCCTCACCTGTGGCGTCCCACACGTCACAAAGATGATTAAACAACGCCCTCCTTATGACCTTCTCCCTTAAAACCATTCTCCAACACTAACCCTCCAACAGTAACTTTCCAACACGAACCCTTCAACACAACTCCTCCAACGTGATATCCTCAAACACTCCTTTTACACTTCTTACGATGGACACTGTCATTTACACACTGCCGTTGAAACACGTTATCGTAACTTCATCATTTCGACTGAACGGAATAGGACTCTCGAGGCGCTGGGAAATATATGTACTCCTGACGTGGCTAACACAGTTTGTGCAAAGGAATAACAAGAAAACTGGGAAACATGGATACACTACTTGATAACAAAGTGATCACAACACCTTGTTGTTGTAAATCAGGAACTAACCTCCATCGTAAGAAGCTCACTTCACCAAGAGACTGCAGTATCTTCCCCTCATGTTCCTCATCCTCAAGCCTTACACTGACGTAAAGACGAGTCAGTCACTGTTTCTCATCGTCCTTTGTGTGGACGACACGACGCTAAGTATCAAAAGGTCATCAATAAAGAACACTTAGAAACGAAGTCCTGATATAAAGCAGACTTCCGTTGGACCATCGAAAAAATAACATATTTTTGAACGTGGGGAAAAGTTTCAGTTTCCCATGTGTGTGAGGCCAGACTGATGAAACTGATATGGAGAACCACCTGACAAATACAAACACCACCCAACCCCTTAGGAAGAAAGCGAAAGATGTGAAATTCACAACGCCAGGTGACCTCACGTGCTTCCAAAGAACAGGAACAGAACAGTAGTTGTCTCTTCGAACGATGAGTTTATGGGCTGGATCTTAACGGACCTTCAAGACAAGACGAGCCACCGAGGGCGTCGCTCTTCCAGGCATTAATAATAATCTCATGAACAAAAGACTGGTTTTTGTTGTTGTTGTTGTCCTGAAATATTTGATGAAGGCGAAACTGCAGAGTCAGAGAGTGTGCAAAGGTATTCAGAGCCAGCACTGACCCTGTATGGAATCTGAACTACTGGTAACAGTTAAAATCACTAAGGCTGTACTGTCGGGAATGCAGACAGAACTAGATCGTAAATGCTTTCAGTGTGTGATTTCTAATCCACATACATTCAATAAAGTTCGCTCCTTGCACCAGAGATGTGTAAGACTCTAGAATATTACCACTGAAATCAAAAAGGTGCTGTAAGTACACGAGAAAACACCTTGAACATCTGGGCCCAGGACAGTTCAACACACTGCCTGCAGCTGTCAGAAACACCGCGGGTTGTGCGATTGAGATATGTATGAAGGTCGTGGATTTATTAATTACATAGCGTACCACACAAGCCACACACCTCCAACAGCTTGATCAACCGACCACCTTACTCTGCAGCCTGGACTCAGCCTTGATTGTGAGGGTAGACCTCCAAAGATGGAATAAGATGTTACGTGATATAATGTGGGGCAGTGTGGTCCCGGCGCATGGTGGTGGAGGGTGTTCCAGGCAGTGGTGGGGCGTGGGTGCTCCCGCGCAGCCCCTGGAAGAGTGGGAGTCTCTCCGTGCGAGCTTCCCAGATGCCCTTGCGAAGGCCGTGGCTTCCATCGCCATCTTGAAGCCACCCTGAAAGCCATCAGCGCCCCGGGGGGAGGAGAGGGCGTGGGAGGCCAATGGGCTGACCTGCCAGGAGGTGGTCCTGCGAAGGGAAGACGAGACAAACACAGGCAACCCGGGTGCCTCTCAACTCACCCCACCCTCAGGGCGAGTCAGGGTAATAACAAGAGCCGTAACCTATGACCTCGGGATCGTGTTCCCAGGCAGGGCTCCTCACCCCCTACGCCAGGGAGACTGACGGCAGCGTGACATACCGAGGGAGACTCGGGGAATGGGATGTGCAAGTGTGGCAGAGGTAGATGTACCACTGCTGGTGAGTAAGGGACGCAAATGTGCCAGGGTTCTAGTGTGGGAGGTGGATTTGCCAGCCACTGGTTGTGGGGAGATATACATGCCAGTGCTTGGGTGTGGGGGGAAGGTAGATGTGCCACTGATGAGATTTGAGGTAAACAGGAACGAGGACGTCCTTTACATATGATCCTCCAGCATGGAGTAGAGCCTCGACCCCGAAGGCTTCAAGAGTTACCCCTCAACGTGTCTCGCCCTCCCCTCCTGACCACCCCGGGACTGCCACCAATCGGGAAGACCATGTTATCGACCGCGCTGAGTTAACACATGAATCAGACAACCAGCTGTCACCGTCAATGACGCAGAAATTGCACAACTAAACGACTCTAGTGACGGTGTTCACTCCGTGTCATCATGCATAGGATACGCTTTACTGGTCCCAGACGGTGGCCATCGTGTGGCCCTTCCAGCTGACTTACGAGCTATTAACGACGATCATGTCGGAAGAATCATAGTGTCACTGCGGTCTTCAGTTTCTATCAGTCGTGAGAAACTCAGGTAATTTCTAACAATGTTTGGATTTCCGCTTGAGAAGATATGGTTTATGTGTGGACAAGCCTAGTGTAACCGTGACCCAGCGGTGCTTCTGTACACTAACTCCCCCCTCCCTCTCCCAACCTTGAGCACCCAGGTTCGATCCTTGGGTATGATGGCGTGGCATTTGACCTGAACCTGTAAGGGTCATAGGCAATTGACAGGCCATCGTCATCATAACCAAGGGTTGTACCGTCGTGATCGAGTGCTGTGCACCGTAGCTTTCTCAAGTGGGTGAATGCTAGGACAGGACAGTACCTGATACACCACGAGGAGTCCCTGGTCTCGAGGTGGTGAGGGAGGGCCCTTGAGATGAAGTGACCAACTCGGTTACCTCCAGTGACATGTTGAGAACATAAACTCCACTACCACACTGCCCCACACCAACCTTAAGGCCTCGTCTGGCCCACACTACTGCTTGGCTCTTACACAGCAGCAAGTGTTACGGCTGATGCACAAACACTAGTCTTTCCACATGATACACTCGGTGACACACGCGTCGTTAACTTGTGCGTGAGACAGAATTTACCGCAGAGTATGACAAAGACACAGGGAGGCTATCGCGTGTCTGACCCACTGACTCGTGGAGCGGAGTGGTGCACTCACTCTGGTGAAGTTTAGTGATGTATTCGAGGTGTCGTCGCTGGC
This sequence comes from Panulirus ornatus, assembly GCF_036320965.1. Taxonomy (NCBI): domain Eukaryota; kingdom Metazoa; phylum Arthropoda; class Malacostraca; order Decapoda; family Palinuridae; genus Panulirus; species Panulirus ornatus. Next base: position 13,443,539 of record NC_092229.1, read on the forward strand.
CAACCATGAAGAAGAGAAGCGTGGGATAGGGTGCTCAAGTTGAGGTGCCGTTGGGGTGTTAGGGCTGGGATGCTGAGGTTGAGCTGCTACGGCTAGGATGCTAAGGTTGAGCTGCTAGGGCTGGGATGCTGAGGTTGAGCTGGTAGAGCTGGGGTCTCTAAGGCTACCACTTCCGCATAGTGTTACCAGGCTGCAGGGAGAGGGGTTGTCGCCTCACCTTTACTCTCCTCCACAACAATTATTTTACACATGTAACCCCAGGACACACTTGACAGGGAGCCCGCACCCTCGAGCTAAATCTTTGTCATTTTTTTTTTTCCAGATTTATATATACGTTGTTCCTTCCATCCACGCGTACTGGTTAGTCATTTCGTAGTTAGCAATCGCGTTGAAAAATGTGTATGACTCATTCGTAGTAAACCGTCAGCCCACGAGTTTGTGTCCGTTACTAAGAGTGTCATAGACTGATGAGCTTTCAACACCGGATTCGATCGCGACTATCAAAGCATTTGTTCGTTTTGGAATACATGTATTAACTCGCTTCTTAACCTCACTTTTTTTTCTACTGAACAAATCTAGGTGTAAACAGCTCTCACGGGATTTATTTCAGAGGCCAGGGATCATCTTGTTGATTGTCAATGTGCTCTGTTCTGTGTGTTTTTTTTCTTTTTCCTTTCTCTCTCTGAAGAAGAGTGACCCGGACAGAACACAGTATGCAGGCTGAGGAAGTACCAGCGAACTGTAAAGAGTGAAGCTTTATCTTTTAGACCTGAACCCGAATGTTATTCAATACTCTATACTGAGTTCCCTTAAGACGGTTTCCCAGTCCTATAACTAGCGCTGGTCCTATTGGCCAGCTGAAAGGCGACAGTGAAATAAGGTTTTAAGGTTACTGTGTGTTGAAGGAAACGTAAATAAATGAGGGAAAGTAGAGCAACCCATCATGCAGTATGTAAATGTTGTGATGGAGCCTGGCACTACTGCACCAAACCTTACCTCTGCAGGACTCTCTCAGGCTGCCGACACACACACACACACACACACACACTATAACGCCCCCTCGCCACGGTAAATGTCACTAACCAACCGTAGGCAGCGTCCAGCACTGCTCATCACGACGTGTAAACGTACCAGATATAAACGTGGCAGATTATGACACCAAACTAACTACCTGCTCAAAAAAACAAAACAAAAGAAAAACGGAAAGAAAATGCTGAAAATCCTTTTATTTATGAAAGTCTGCAACGAACAGGTTCGAGCTTTTGATCACACGAGTTTATAGGATCCCACCTGTTAATCTGGAGTAAGATGTGACCCTTTGAATACTAACATTATCAGAGACGCAAGGCAGAAACACCTCCATGAACACCCTCAGCTCCCGGCCGACTCACACTCGAGATGCAAGACACGAGCACACAGGAGATCAACACTATCTCCGTGGATAACTTGTCAAGTGAGAGGTTGCGCCGCAATCACTGGACATTATCAGACGATTTATGGGATATTAAATGCTGCTGGAACTGACGAGTGAGGGAGGAGTGGGGCACCAGACACCTCCCTCCCCACCATCACTCTCAGAGTTGCCAAACCTGTGTGTGTGTGTGTGTGTGTGTGTGTGTGTGTGTGTGTGTGTGTGTGCGTGATGTTCTGATCTTGCTGATTAAAAAAAAAATGGTCAAATTATACCCCTACTGGTAGGGAGTTACAGAGGGACACACTGGTCACAGAGGAAGGAGGTAACTGTATGTTTTAGGCCTTCAAACATAAAAGAGGGATGGGCTTGGGGGAGGAGAGAGGCTGAAAGGAGGTGGGGGTAAACCGGGGGTGGACTCAGAGGTGGGTGGCGTCAGCAGGTTCTTACTGGGCGGGTATTTAGTGATCAGTCTATAAACATCTCGCAGACAACGCAATAGAACTACTGCTACTGTTCCACACTACTGGATGGCTTCTGCCAGCACGTGTGACGTCTCAAGCCTTTAAACCATCTCAGAGCTCTTTGAGAAGATGAGAACAAAGCAAATAAAGAAATAAGTGCCATAATGTAAATTCTACTGTACCGGAGGAGCTTATCGAGATTTGCGGTGGAGCGCGTCCGGCAGCGAGTGACCAGACGCAGCGACGGCGCAACGCGACGCGACGTGCCGACGATCAAACCCGACTTATGTATTTTTACGTCCATGATGACGGAAGCATCAAGCGGTCTGGCGGCCGTTTAAAACAAACATTGCGGTTTCCTCACGCGCGAGTGTACGCGGGCGTGCACCTACAGACCCCGTGGCGTGGACTGTGGAGGAGGGAACACGTCGGATGAACACGCGACGCTGCCACACCCAGCCCCGCCGTGGGAGGGAGCGCCCCTCTCCCGACATCTCGGTCGCCTAGCGCCAACAACAGCAGCTGGTCTTGAAAGCAACATGCACTGCGTCTTCTCAACGCCTTATGCGTCCCGTGAGTACGAAGGCCATCCTACCCAAAGGTAGTATCGTTGTGCTACAGGGATCAGCAAGCTTAAAAAAAGGAAGGGAAGTACATATAAAGGAAGCATTTTACGATACCTTAGACTACGTGCTTCCTTCCCTCACCACACTGCTGATGATACCCCGACGTGCTGCGCCTCCTTCACCTACAGCGACTACACAGATTCATTCCCTCTGTTCCTTAGTGGCACTTACTTTACGATCCGCCTTCTTTGTCGTTCGGTTCACCTCAAAGACGACCTCTTTAACATGCTCCACCCACACGCACTTCCAGTACGACCTCATTCACACACTTCACCTTCGCACACCTTCTCCGTTACCCAGTCCAGGAAGACCTGGTTTACATGTTGCATCTCCACACACCTCCTACGGCACACCTCCAGCACTGAGCAGAGACGATGGCGATAACCAGCACCAGACGCTAAAGTGTCCTCGCCATCGTGGCAGAGGTGAAGGAGTAACAGGCACTGCACCAGTCATTACCATCGAGACAACAGCAGTGAAGCAGCACCAGGCACTGCACCAGTCGTCATGGTCGTGGCACAGGCAACTAAGTAGCACTAGGCACTGTTCGTCATTATCATCGTGGCACCAGCAGTGAAGCAGCACCAGGTTCTGCACCTGTCATTATCGTCGTGGCACCAGCAGTGAAACACCACCAGGCACTACACCAGTCGTCACCACCGTGGCACCAGCAGGCGGCTACTCACCAGTGCCTCCTGCCTCACGTTGCTCAACACGTCCCGACACCCGGGTCATTAAAATCTCAAAGTTCACTCTCTGCTCCCTTGAATTCCAATTAATAAAAACAAACTTACTCTGATGAAAAAAAAATCTAGGAATTATAGGAACGCTGAAATAGCAAACCGATTCCATGGGGATTACTTAAACCTCAAACGGGAATCGTATGAATCACGAATGAACCACTCTATGGTGGTAGGTTATGGTGGGTTTCTGGAGGACAGGAGGAAGAGGCAGCCTCGAAGTTTACCTCCGAAGACCTGCATGTTGTGAACCCCTGTACTAGTGAGGCCATTTGGACGCCACCTTCCCTCCGTATATCCTGTACAACATCTATACCTTCCTTCCCTCCCTCCGTGCCCTCACCAACCTGTGTCTCCTCCTTTCCAGCCCTCACCAACCTGTGTATTCTCCCTTCCTCCCCACAAATCTGTGTTTTCTCCCTTCCTGCCCTCACCAACCTGAATCTTCTCCCTTCTTGCCCTCACCAACCTGTCTTCTTTCCCTCCTCTTCGCCCAACACATAATTCCAAAGCGGCAGGAGATCACGTAGTACAACCATGACTTCACTGATAAGATACATGTATCACTACGACGGACGATGAAATAGCCTTCGCTTAAAATGGACACTTCATATTTGCCCGTCACACGAATCTCACACGTCTTGCTTACCTCCTGCAGGTGCACTATAACTGGGCGGCGACGCCTCTCACACCAACTGCATGATGAACGTTGGTCGACAGTGGGGACTCACTCATCACTCGTCGTTCTCACGAGTCCCGACATTCAAGACTCATCATGTGACAGGTGCCACGACCCAGCGAGTACACAATGTAACACGTGAGCGTGAAATGTCCCGCGTGACAACAGATAATGAAAACGACAAACCCCAAGTGGACACTCGTCACTTATAAGTCTCTATGACACGTGTCACACGATACATGACACAGGACGGGGGTCTCTGCCACCCGTGTCACTCCCTCGCTTCACCAGCAAACCAGTGTCTCACAATACTCTAGACCAAGAGATTGAAACTCTCGTTTTGATAAGGTGTCGGATTAGAAGCCACAAGTGTTGGACGAGGAGAGAGCGTTATGGTTATCATGACATAATGGGAGAATGGAGTGCCGTGCAGGACGATGGTATTGTGTACATATATGCCAAACGTGGCAGTGTACAGGCAGTGGCCCTACCGCCTCCACTCTTGGCAGAGCGACACCCGCCACCCTCTCCCCTACCTGGGTGTTATAATAAAAAAAGGCCAGTCCAGCCAGTCGAGGCCTGTCAGGAAGCACTCAAATGAAGGCCACCTGCCAGACTAGGATGAAGTGAGGGGCGACACCGTTACTGGCGCTTGTGTGCATGTAGGTGCAGAGGGTACTGACAACAGGTACAGAGAGGGTACTGACAACAGGTACAGAGAGGGTACTGACAACAGGTACAGAGAGGGTACTGACTGCAGGTACAGAGAGGGCACTGACAGCAGGTACAGAGAGGGTACTGACTGCAGGTACACAGAGGGTACTGACAACAGCTACAGAGAGGGCACTGACAGCAGGTACAGAGAGGGTACTGACTGCAGGTACACAAAGGGTACTGACAACAGGTACAGAGAGGGTACTGACAACAGGTACAGAGAGGGCACTGACAGCAGATACAGAGGGTACTGACAACAGGTACAGAGAGGGTACTGACAGCAGGTACAGAGTGGGCACTGACAGCAGGTACAGAGAGGGTACTGACAGCAGGTACAGAGAAGGTACTGACAGCAGGTACAGAGGGTGTACTGGCAGCAGGATGAAGGTGCAAAGGGAGCACTGAGATGGAGAGGTAGTAGAGAAGAGGCACAGACAGCAGAAGGCATGTTAAGAGGATGTATTGACCGCAGAAGGTTAGGGCTCCTCCTCCCTTGTCACTCGCGGGTTTTCCAGCGTGTGGCCAACACACCCAGCCCTTCATCAGTCACGTCAGGACCCAGGTAGCGTTAATCAACGTGGGGGCTTAATAGAGGAGCCTCAGGCTAGAGTACCGCCCCCCACCACCTTCCCTGACCACCAAAGCACACATCATTGCCTCGATAACTAGCCAAGAACACAAGGAAAAAAGTTCCTACTCGTTATGGCAGATGTGGGAAGAACGTAACATGTGTGCGTGTCCTCGTGTTATCCAGAGAACGCAACAGGTGTGTGCTGGGATATCCGGATCATCAGCGAACAGGTGATGAAGCGTCGCGAGGGTCACCACCGCCTTCCCCACAACACTAAAATACTTCCGCCACACGACGCACTAACAACTGTCTTCAACACAGAGGAACACGTGTCTTTTATTTCGTAACAACGTGATATAAGTACACACTCCTGAGGTGTCATCCCGTAATGAGAGTCTAAACTCCACTGAATGAACCGTTCCGTTCCCTCAATATGGTGTCCTGCACGTGACCACCTTCCCAGAGTCATAAAAATCTTCGTCGAAAAAGAGAGACACTGGTTCCAGAAAGGGAAATATCGCTATATTTCACAGCGAGTCTCATGTGTTCACCTAATTTTTTTTTTTTCATTTTACGTTGGAGGCTCCAGTCACGGACAAAAGGACATACACCTCAAGGCCGGGCCTTAATTGGAATACAGAGAGGATTATGCAAGGGAAAAAGAAGAGACAAGGGAAAGTATTTGCGAATTAAAAGTGAAGTACCTGTCTGATCCCATACACAGGTCATCATCGTGAACCACCTTACCCTGACATTTAACCCTAGACACACAGGTCATCGTCACGGATCGCCCTACCCAGCTCCCGACTCTACACACACGTCATCACCATCGTGGGTCGCCCCACCCAACACCTGACCCCAAGTTCTTGATGTTATAAGGTACAGGTCACACGTCACCAGGTCACCACTGACCACGACGATGGGACAACACTGGACTACGACGGCAAGTCCCTTGAACACAGCATTACGACCACTTTGGTCATAATTGGCCCAGCTTTTGACCTTTAACGGTCAGGTCAAAAGCCAGCCATATCAGACCGAAGGGTCGTACCGTCGTGGTCAGGAGGGTCAAGATTCCCGGAGCGTAAGGTCCCGCTCCACTGGCCAGAGGAAGTGAAATGTGTCGACTCCGCCGCCGCTGGCGGAGCCTCCGTCACGTACCACACTCTGGAACTGCTTCACTTCTTTCACACCAGGCGGTCAACCTCATCGGGTCTACGGGACTCTTGAGACGGTGTCAATTCATCGACCACCGCCGCGCCCCCGTCTCAAGCCCGCCAACTATACAGGTCTGTCAGGAGCGTCACGCCAACACGCTACTCCGCCCTCACACACTGTCCCCACACGCGTCCAAAAGTTTAGTAGCTCCCGCACTTCAGGACCAACTCCTCCCACAACATCTCACTCATCCACACCTCACCCCACCTGAGACACAGACCCGCAAGAGACACTCCTGACACGTGAATCGCATGGATAAAACCGAGAAGCAGAGTAGAGATGAGCCAGACTGGGGGAGGTGTGGCGGTGGCCTGGACACTACGAGGTGTGGCCGAGCCCGAGACACAGGGAGGTGTGGCGGGGTCCTGGACATTGGAAAGTGTGGCGGGGACCCAGACAGAGGGAGGTGCTACAATATCGCCTAAACGCGGAGCATCTGTCGAGGACAAAACATCTATGCAATACTACCAAACGCATGCACACACGCGTACGTAAACAAAAGTGCTTGCACGCGCACAGATACGTACACATAAATGCCTGAGAGTCGAGCGGGTGGTGGATGGCGGGCGGCAGACGCAAGAGCCGGGTGTTTGTTGGGTGGACGACTGGGAGGGAGGAGGAGAGGCGGAGGGCCAGCCTGGTGACCTGAGTGAACAATAAGTAACGATCCATCACCCAGCCAGCAGGCAGCCTCGCCCTAGTACTGACCCCTCACGTCTCTCGCATTCCTGACATTCCCCAGGTGCCCCGGGGAGTCTGGGGGTGGGGAGCTTTCCCCCATCCCACAGTGGACTTCCTCCACTTGCTCTCCAGAATGAGGTGCACTCAAAATGCAACCGGTGTTTCCACATGGCATTACCACAGATAACAGTTGACCGAATATGACGTGGTTCCTTCCCTCACCCTCACCGTGGTCAGAGCAGCCACTCCATCATTTTGGACTTCCCTATGGCCTTCCTACCAGTGGGTCTTTACCTCCTGGACACGACTCCGTCACACCCAGAGATAGCGCTGCCGTACTCACGGATCGTACAATCGACTTCGCTTCCTAACACCGCAGCCATAACAACTGAAAATGCACGTACAGCCACGTAGGTAGATGTAAAAGTGACATTTTCAAGGGACAATTTCGCTGCTGAACAAGGCAGACAGCCTGGATGCAGCTGTTGTGTGACTATTCGGGGCCACAGCACTGTGACGTAACGTAGCTGATCCGTAGAGGTAACAGCAGCAGCAGCAGCATGAAGGAGCCTTGAGCCCCGGGACCTCTGGCCCGCCACAGTGGGATGGTGGGCACGGTGTGTGTGTGTGTGTGTGTGTGTGTGTGTGTGTGTGTGTGTGTTACAGATCTCCGCCTGTTTGTGATTGCGTCACGAGCGATAAGTCACCTTCAGCACCGCTGCATCACTTTCAGTGGACGGAAAGGGGTATTGTCTTGTCAGGGGAACTTCTCGCTCCAACCTGAGTGGAGGGCATGTTTCAAATTGCAGAACCCCCCATCAAGGGGATCTTGGTGTTGTATGATAATATCAGTATATAATGTCGTATATTCCAGTCACTGGCAAACGTGTTCTTCGAGGCCAGACTTTAAGTGAATTATGAAAATGGGCTGAAAAGATTGGGAAAACAAAGGAGAAAAAAAAAAAGATATATTATTTACAAGAGAAAGAGGACAACTAGTTATCTAAAAATACAGACATTACAACGGCTCATCTTTGAGTTGCCGCCGGCCTCACAGTAAACAAAAGACAGTAACTTGCCAATTCTGGAGAGCCGATACCAAAGTATTATCTACAGAGAGGGAAAGAGAACAAAGCACCTGAGCGTAAGGCAAGTAAGTCAAGTTTGGGGAGAGTTGACAAGTCGGATTCCTTTGGGGTCTTGACCCTGTCAAACACGAGTAAGTATACAGATAGATCCTCCATAGATGTACATACAAGAACGAGTCAATTCTCTGTTTAATCAACCCTGAGTGGAAGATGAACACCTGGTTTGGATGTGAGCCAACTGCCATGTCCAAGATTTTGAACCTATACGACTCCCACCCCGTGTGCACCCGTGCTGACTCGTGGTCAGTAACGCTAACCATTACATTACGAAGGCCCGTTATTGATTTGAAATGAGTTACCAAAATAGTTATAATTAAAATCATAATTGATGCAGGTTCGTAAATGCCTTTTCGTATGTGCACCAACATCTATATTTACTAATAAAAACACTGCATATGAAATTACACGGATATTTCGTCAAGGCTTTTACAAAATACGACATAGAGAAATCCCTGCCGTGTTGCAACATACATATGGCGAGACTCCACCTACACATGAGACGGTTATTTCCGTTGTCTTTACACCACCGGCAGCCCCGCCCACAGATACGTTCCCTCCCACAGGCGCCACCTCCCAGATGTCCTCCTACACACACGCACACACACACATGCTCACCAGCACCATGCTAAGCAAACCTTCATCAGTAACTGTATGTCCACAATACGAACTATAAGGGTGGTGTAGCCGACCTCCTCACAAGAGCTTCCCTACACATTTCTCAACACCCAGACACACTCCATAGCCGCAGTAACCACACAAACTCCCACTCCTCTTCCAGGAGGCACGCCCGTGAATCTATCAACACAAGGGACCAGCATGTTTACAGTCTACGAAGAAATGAATTACTGTATGTGACGGTGTTGGCTTGGGTGAAGGGGTGGGAGGGACGCTCTTTCTATGGCGTCCAAGTTTGGAATCTCACCATCACATCTAACATCTAAAGTGACGTCTGATTACCGCAGATCCTGAGCCTTTTACCAGAGGAAGCTCTCTCTCTCTCTCTCTCTCTCTCTCTCTCTCTCTCTCTCTCTATCTCTCTCTCTCTCTATATATATATATATATATATATATATATATATATATATATATATATATATATATATATCATACAAAGCTCCATCAGCCAGGATCGAACCTGGGACCCCTTGTGCCTCTTGCACAAGGGGTCCCAGGTTCGATCCTGGCTGATGGAGCTTTGTATGTTCTATGAAGGTGCGCGTTCATATACACTTTATTCGTATATATATATATATATATATATATATATATATATATATATATATATATATATATATATATAATTACGATAGGTATGAGACCTGTTATCAAATGTATTGTCTCAACCTATCATAGGTGAACAGGTGGTCGCTCGCGTGTTAGCTTTCTATAATTATCAAAAGAAATTCGGTTATCACACGTGACAGACTCAATTATCGTGGTCATCGCTGGGTCGTAGTGTAACTACTGTTGCATAACCACAGGTAACGGTAGGTCGTCCAGCCATGGAAAACCGTCATTCTGTCACACATTTCGATGTTTTAAGATGTCACGCTGTTGTTGTGGACGGGTAATGTTATATATTCATTGGTAACGTTGTTACACATGTAACCACGTGTACTCAGATGCTTGACCCATCACCCTACTATTCCACGATATCAAGAACTCATCCCCATTACCGTGTCACCTGACGTAACGACCGTCTTATGATTACGAACTAGTGATGATCACCGTAAGAAGATCATATTACGAACAGGTCACCGTAATTTTTAAAAGACGTCACCAAGAAACAGCCCTTAGGGTCGGGTCAAAGCGCCAAGGGAACACGTCCCGTTGCTAACGTGTGAGAAAACGTAATTAAAAAAAAAAAAAAAACTGACTAACGCTAACACGGCCTGGGGCAAGACTGTCATTAAGCTAATGGGAATGAAAGTGATGAGGTAATGGTCTCCCCTAATTCATCATCAACCCCTCCCTTCCACCCACCCACCTCATCTCATCATAACTTGAGTGTGGAGTGAGATTGGAATGAGGCGACCACACCACCCCATGTTACATATGCGTAAGTGCCAGCCCGTTCGTGCGTCTTACAGAGAACTGCTCATCTACCTGTGGTCTCGTGTGAAACCGATCATCAATACGCCGTCAGTTGTTGGGACGTGAATGACAGACGTCTCCCGCAGGTGAAGAGGAATGTGGGTACGAGGGTGGGTATGTGGGTACATGGGCGGGTGTGAAGGTACGTGGGTGGGTGTGAGAAGGCGGAAAGTGAGTGAGTGAGAAAGAGAGAGGCTAGCGTGTCCCACCATCACCTGACATTTGACACAGGAACAAAGGTGTAGGAGGCAGTACCACTGGCCGAGAGTACCGTACGACCTCCAAGCAACCATGGTGTGGGGTAAGGTACAATTTCTCGTCTACGACAGAGTTGCACAGTTCATCATCTGTAAATCGAAATACATGGCGCACTGCTTCGCAGTAATTTTTCCAATCCAATATTTATAATTGTGTCATCGGTAAAATATATACCGACATATACGTAAAGGGAGATGCTGAAAACGGCGCAGGAACAAGAAGCTATCTTGGCGGGTGCCTATCATGAAAAGAGGGCGACGTCTGTGAGGACATTGTCAGTGCTTGGCGAGGCTGGCGGCTGCCCACATGCTACACGCACCGACTGCCTCTCCACACACTGCTCAAAGCGCAGTGATTTACTGACGAAAATCCCCAGATTTCACACCCAATACTTGGTGTGTATGAAGACTGACAGACCAGCGTTGATCCCAGAGACGATTTTCAGACACGAGAGACGTAGAAGGTGCAGCAAGCATGTCTGTGTGTGTGTGTGTGTGTGTAAACAAAGTCAAAAGAACCAGTTCCTTTAATGCCTATTCACTCAGCTCTGTTCATCCAAGAATACCTTGGTTATGAACACCCACAGCACCAAGGACACCACAGTTCACACCTAGGTTACAACAGAGACGCGAAAGAAGGTACAAGGGTTGGGCCAAGCTTGCGACCCCTCCAAAACTCAGACACGGAGCGTCACATTCTAACAACTGGTTCGCTCTCTCACGCTACAGCACACACTGTATATCATTACCCGACGCAGATTGCCATCAGTATAATGCGAGGAGAAAAGAACCAGTTAATTAATGTCGGAGCCAACCTACGCTCGCCACCCGCGGCAGTTGACGGCTGCGCCTCGCCTCACATAACCTGTTCTGCATTAGTTTGAGGAATCCACCTGTGATGAGGGTGAAGGGGGGGGGGGGACTGCACGTGGCAAGGTCTTGGCAGAGCAAGGCTGGCCAAGGACAAGGTCAGTGAGGAGCGGGAGGTGAGAAAGGACGGAGAGGAGAGAACGTCGTCAAGGTCGGGGACGGTGCAAGACCCCGACCAAGGCAAGGACGGAACAAGTTGCTGTGGCAAGGCAGCGCAGGGCAGAGTGAGGCACAGACTAGGGGAAAGGCTGGGAGGGGAGTAAACAACGTAAACAGCGAGAACGGGGATGAGGTAAACAAGCAAGAACATGGATGGGGTAAACAAGGCAAGAAGATGGATGGGGGTAAACAAGAAAAGAACGGGATGGGGTAAACAAGGCAA